>NC_081190.1:90613570-91213570 GCF_902713425.1 Acipenser ruthenus | reverse complement strand
ATTTCCACACTTCATTATCAAGGGGCAATTACTATATAGGGTAAACCTGGCCGCGGGCACAGGACATCCTGTAACACAATTATTGGTTCCCCCGTCTTGTCGGCTGGAGGTCATGAGGCTGGCGCATGATATCCCTTTTGCGGGGCACCTCGGAGTTGACAAGACAAGGGAACGGATATTGGCTCGATTCTTTTGGCCAGGTGTTTATAAAGAAGTGTCGAAATATGTAGCCACATGCCCAGACTGCCAGAGAGTAGCGCCGGGTCGAGTGCGCCCCGCCCCTTTGGTCCCACTGCCGATTATTTCTACCCCCTTTGAACGCATCGCAGTGGACATAGTCGGCCCTTTGCTACCTTCTGACTCCGGGTATACGCATATCTTAGTGGTGGTAGATTATGCAACGCGATACCCAGAGGCAGTTCCATTGAGGTCCACTAGTGCTGCTGCGATAGCCAAAGAACTAGTGCAGATTATGGCAAGAGTAGGGATCCCCAACGAGATATTGACTGATCATGGAACTAATTTCTTGTCAAACACGCTACAGCAGGTATATAAATTACTAAAAATACGTCCCATCAGAACGTCGGTTTACCATCCACAGACGGACGGTTTGGTGGAACGTTTTAATCAGACTCTAAAGGCGATGCTGAGACGATTTGTGAATCAGGAGCAAAAACATTGGGCATCGCTTCTCCCCTACCTCCTTTTTGCAGTGAGAGAGGTGCCGCAGAGTTCGACAGGGTTCTCCCCCTTCGAGCTCTTGTACGGCCGACAGCCTCGCGGCATCCTCGATCTGTTGAGAGAGGGGTGGGAGGAGCACAAAGGCTCGTCCAAAAATGTAGTGCAGCATGTGCTCCTACTGAGAGATCGCCTAGATTTGGTCGGTCGTTTGGCCCAAGACAATCTCAGATCGGCTCAGCATCGACAACAGCAGCATTACAATCAAAATGCATTAATCCGAACCTTTCGACCTGGAGACAAGGTAATGCTGCTACTTCCCTCAGCGGAATCCAAACTATGTGCTAAATGGCAAGGGCCATATGAGGTGATTCGGGCTATAGGAAAGGTGAATTACGAAATTAAACAGCCCGATCGCCGTAACAAAAAAGAAATTTATCACATAAATTTATTAAAGCCCTGGCAGGCAAGAGAGGTGTTATTTATAGCCCCAGGCAATATAGAGGATGATTTAGGGCCCGAGCTAGAACCCTCTAGCACAAAGAACATTTCGATGGGGGAACAGTTACTTCCTGATCAGCAACGAGAACTACGTAGGTTAATTGAGGAATTTAGCGATGTTTTTTCTAACACGCCCGGTAGAACTAACCTCGCTGAATATGACATTATCTCTCCCCCAGGTGTCACAGTGCGAGAGAGACCTTACCGGGTCCCGGAAAGTCGACGGAGTGGCGTTCGCAAAGAGGTATGGGACATGCTCGAACTTGGGGTGATTGAGCCTTCCAGGAGCGAGTGGTGCAGTCCAATTGTGATAGTGGCCAAAAAGGACGGCACCAACCGCTTCTGCGTTGATTTCTGCAAGGTAAACGCTATTGCCAAGTTTGATGCATATCCCATGCCTCGGGTCGACGAACTCCTAGATAGACTGGGGACGGCGAGGTTCATCTCCACTCTGGATCTGACGAAAGGATATTGGCAGATCCCGTTAACTCGTAGATCTAGAGAGAAAACCGCATTTTCAACACCAGAGGGGCTGTTTCATTTTACAACCATGCAGTTTGGGTTACATGGTGCGCCTGCTGCCTTCCAGAGACTGATGGACCAGGTTTTACACCCACATCGTGAATATGCGGCAGCGTATATTGATGATGTGGTCATTTACAGCTCCACCTGGCGAGAGCATTTGGCTAGGATCACAGCCGTCCTTCAGTCTCTAAGGGCAGCCCGGCTGACAGCTAACTTGCAAAAATGTGCGTTTGCCAAAAGAGAAACACAATATTTGGGATTTGTAATGGGGAATGGCAGGGTGAAACCCGTTGTCTCCAAGGTCCAGGCCTTGGTAGACGCGGCAATCCCCAAAACCAAGGCTCAAGTGCGGTCGCTACTGGGGTTAGCCGGTTATTACCGCCGCTTTATCCCCGAGTATGCCACAGTGGTTAATCCCTTAGTTGACCTCACCAAAAAGAGCGCACCAAATTTAATTAAATGGTCAGAAGAATGTCAGGGGGCGTTTAATACTGTTAAGCAGAGACTTTGCCAGGCCCCTGCTCTCATCACTCCAGACTTCACTAAGAGATTCATCCTCCACACCGATGCTTCGGATGTCGGTTTGGGTGCAGTCCTGTCTCAAATGGTAGGCGGAGTAGAACACCCTGTTCTGTACATAAGTAAAAAAATGCTCCCTCGGGAGCGCAACTACTCCGTCGTCGAAAAAGAGTGTTTGGCCATGAAATGGGCTACTCACTCTTTAAGATACTACCTGCTGGGACACTCATTTGATCTTGTCACTGACCACGCCCCACTCAAGTGGTTAAGCACAATGAAGGACAGCAATGCCCGGATAACTCGGTGGTATCTGGCATTGCAGCCCTTCATGTACCATATGCTACACCGTGCAGGGAAAGACCACCAAAATGCGGATTATTTTTCCCGGGAGGGGGGAGTAATGGGAAAGGTAGGTTTAGCCGAGTGTTCCTTCGGCTCCACTCTGAGCGGTGGGATATGTGACAGAGATCGAATGAGTCTTAGTGTTAGATCTCCCTCTCGACCTGTGAGAGCACGGTATACGAGGAACAGAGTACCCTTAATGAAATGGCACGACAATTTATTCCGTAGGGTAGATGGAAGTCGGTCAGTTCGGAAGGGGGCGGAGCCATGGCACCCGAGCTCAGTGACCCAGACGGTAAGCGGCGTGGCATCCGAGGACTGGAGGAGCGGATGCGCTCGTTAACCTCGGGGTCATGGGCAAGGGTATAAATAGGGGGCATGGCTTGAGTGATCTGTTCCTTTGCATATGGTTAAGTTAAATAACCGAGAAGGAGCCCGTACTGTGAGGAAACCGTGAGTGTTCTGTGTCTGTGTATTAACACTGTGTGTCTTGTGTGTTATTTGTCACAGAAGATTACTGAGCACGATCCGGAGCTGCAGCCGCAGGCCAGCGAAAAACCCGGACTTCACCACTCACCTTTCACTACCAACTGTCTTTGTGTTTGCACCTTTTAGCACTTGAATCACGCACTGTCTTTTGTGTTCGTGTTTAGTGTGGGTGTCGGAACGGGACTTTGGGGTTGCGGGTCAAACCCGCGGGATTATAAATTAGAAGTGATACACGCCGCTGTATCACTTCCAGCACTATTATTATTTACAGGTTTTGCCTTGAGGCTCTGGACATTTACTAAAATAAATAAACACCCTTGCACCTGTACCAACGTCTGTCTGTGTGATTCTTCTGCACTGCACTCACCTGCACGTCATTACCACTTTGCCACAGTGACAAATGAAATAATGAAGCCAGAAAATTATGGATTGGGAAACAACTACAGTATCTACCTTTTTACATTTGTTAGAAAATGGAAATGCTCTGCTGTTGTGAAGTTATATTCCCTTCAGTCACTAAGTTTCCTATATATGCATCTATTTTATAATGCATAATGTTGTTTTCAAAGTTTTGACAGGGCAACTTCTCGAACTCCATAGTTCTCACAAACTTTAATTTTTTCTAAAAATGTAATTATGACTGAAGGGTATATTTAAGCGATAGAGCCCGTCGATGCGGGATCTACCATATGGTAGATGACCGCAACTGGAGTTACGCGTCCCGAGCCATAGGCGAGGGCGCTAACGAAAGTCAAGGTAACCTTCCGCTGAGGAAAATAGTCCCTAACATAATTAGAATAAAAAAACAACATACACTTAGAGAAAATGTTATTATTATTATTATTATTATTATTATTATTATTATTATTATTATTATTATTTGGCTAACATATTTATTTATTGGGGTCTTACTCTCTAATTATAATTTATCTGGACATGTACAATTGTTGAATAGTCTGTGTAGTATTGAGCCGGACTCGAAACTTGTTGGAGGCTGGGGGTCATTCAAGCTGGCAGGGAGTGGATTGGCTGGTGCGGAAAGAATTGAAACAGGGTTGGCAGTTTGACTGGTTGGTTTGTTGTTTGGATCCAGCTGATGGTAGAATTGTGGACCAATTGTGTCTTTCCTGTTGATTTGCTGTCCAGTAGCTGCGAATTGAGCCTTCATTACAGTGTCTTGTCACAGACATGATTTCCCTTGGGTCTAGACCTGCATTAGAAAGTATGTTTAAGTAGTTTTTTATGTTATCAGATTATTTATTTTTTAATTTTTTAAATTCAGTTAAGCACTTCAACGTTCCAGCAGGTATCTATGCAAAATAGAAGCCAGCTAGATCTGGAAGCTGATTGGCTGTTCGTACTCAATCGTTTTCTAATATCATTTTAACGTTCATATTGTAACCAAGGGACAAAAGCAATACATCACAAAGACTAACTCATATGTTAAAGTAGGGCCAGAAATGCAGTTTAAATGCACTATTACAGTCTCAGCACAGCCTGCTTCCATTCACTCCATCCGAGTACAATCCCTGTATTTAAGCCCATGCAAGTAAGACATCTGAATACAAGTGTGAGTATTGGGTGCTCAGTTTCAGAATGGCATGTCTGACATTGTTTTGATCTTTCTGGGTTTTATATTGGAAATGTAGATAGTTCCTCTCCCTCTCCATAGTTGCAAGCATGACAACGAGAAGAAACAGCAGGTGGAGTCAGGCACTCATTGATCAAGAACAAAATGGACTGTTCACAAGATTCTAACAAACTTAATCAAGTAGACAAACGCTTCAGCTATTGCCTTCTGCAGTGTGCTAATTAGGAACTGTATGTGGTGGTGTTTTATACCAGTTAAGAATTGTTAGTCCTTCCCTGGGATGTGAAAACAGCAAACATGGTTATGATTAGTCTGTTAATGATGGGCAATCACAAGATCACAACACTTTCTGAGTGTACTGAAGGGAAAGCTTTTGATGAATGTACTAGAAACAGCCACCAATAATGTTATTTTAGTATTAACGAACATTATTACTTTAAAATAAGACCATAAACTTGAAATGAACCCCTATGTAAAGCTGTACTGCATTACAGTTTAACCACTTCCCACTTGTGAGCTTATCTCCTCCCTCTCGATGCACACAGAGAACAGACAGAGTAGCAGTCGAGTTGGAGCAGCTGAAGGAGCAGGAAGGAGCGAGGAGGCGGTAGGGCGGAAGTGTGAGGGTTAGGTGGAGGCAACTGTATATGGAAGCCAGTAATGGAACCAGGAAAAGGTTGTGTGTAAATGTTATGTGAAGCTAACCTGCCTAGAGTTATGTATGACCAAAAGACCCTGGAGATTTCACAATAAGCCTTGCTGCAACTTCTGAGTGTCTGTCTGCTTCTAATGGGTCTATATAGGTGTGACGGGGTACACCCCGCCCCTGTGTGTATTATATTATTTGTTATATTATTATTTAAAATGTACTGTTTGATTTTGTAAAAACACCCCATTTTATTATTGTTTACAGCCTGGATGGGGTTAAAATGCACCGTTCAGATAAAATCGTGAGAATGCATGGTCAACAACGAGTGCTTATTGATAAACTGGCTGTTAACCACAAATATGATAAAACCTGTGCTGAATGTGGTTGAGGGGTAAATTAGGTAACTGATAGCCAGTTCACCCCTCAGCCACAATGTAAAAGACCTGCAGCTTTGGCTGAACAGGGTAGTGTTCAGAGGTGGAAAAAGAAAGCGAGACAGTGAGAACTAGTAACAAATATAAGCAATTTATTTAGTGTTTGCTTTATTTTGTGTTTTGTCTCTATTTTGGTCAATGTGCCATTTTGCTTTACAAAAGTGTTTTGTTTGTTCAAACCTTTTATTTTGTTTATTTATAATTAGACTGCACAAACAGCGCTTTCATTCATACCAGTCTTCTGTTGATTTTCATTATTTTCCTGGTCGGACATTATCCACAAAGCCATCCGTCACATATGGTGTCCTGTGTGGGATAACCAGCGTCTCCATAGAGACTCAGGCCAGGGATACAGTGCCATGGTCACAGGCCAGAGAGAGAAGGTACTGTGGGTACATAATTTTTTATTTTTCTGGATTTTTTTGTGTGTTTCTGAAAATGAAGAGGGAAGAGTACATGGCGCGGTGGTAAGAGCATCAGCGGCAGTTGGAAGCCGAAAAGGGGCTCCATGGTGCCGGGCCTGCCTGGAGTATGGGCATCTCCCGGATGTGTGCCCCTATGAAGACCGTGGTGACTGTAGAGGAGTGGCTCTGCCTGAAAGCCCCAAGACTAGCCCAGAGAAGGAAGAAGGGGAGGAACAGCTGTTCCCGGAGTCAAGCCAGGAAGCCAGTTCCAACTCATACGCGACCACAGTTGTGCCTCATCTGTGGGGGTAGGCACTTTGTGCCCAACTGCTGCCTCCTCCAGGGGGAGGAGGTGAAAAGAGAAGCCCCATTGTGCCCAGCACCCAAGAGGGTGGAGCCCGAGCATCCAACGCCCAAGAGGGTGAAGACCGTGTGTCCAGAGCCCAAGAAAGGGAAGCCCAAGTCTCCAGTGACCGAGGGAGAGCCTCACCAGTCTCCAGTGACCAAGGGAGAGTCGCACCAATCTCCCACCTCCACAGCTTGAGGGAGACTACCTGCCACTCCCGCCTCCACTGCCAGAGAGAGACTACCTGCTGCTCTCACCTCCTCTGCCAGAGAGAGACTACCTGCTGCTCCCACCTCCACCACCAGAGAGAGACTACCTGCTGCTCTCACCTCCTCTGCCAGAGAGAGACTACCTGCTGCTCCCACCTCCACCGCCAGAAGGAGACTACCTGCTGTTCCCACTTCCACTGCCAGAGGGAGACTACCTGCTGTTCCCACTTTCCACCGCCAAAGAGAGACTACTTGTTGCTCCAGCTACCACCACCAGAGGAGTTGAAGCTACCTAGGTCTGCTGAGCCTGCACCGCCTGGGGAGGCCCACTCACCATCGCCTGGAAAGGCCAACTCGCCATCGCCTGGGGAGAAGATTAAATATCTGAAAGACTATAGCCAAGAGAAGACCAATAGGAGATCTAGAAGCCAACCAGGAGAACAGCTGTTGTACTTGCTGCAGCAATGCACACAAGCAGTATTCTCAAACGTGAATTACTGCAAAGAAAATGTGATTAACCCTTTGCGGTCCATTTATTAATTGCGCATCAGGCACACCAGGTCTAATTAATTTTCACACGCGCAGTTAATTTTAGACGCGCTGTTTAAAAGTATTTTTTTTCACAGTCAAACGGGTTTAAATGGCCCTGCATATCAACAAAGCACTAGGCATCTCCAGCCCCGCCCCACCCTTTCGTTTGCTATAGCGTTCACCTATGTAAGAAATAAATAATAATAATAATAATAGTCGTACATACCGATTGATCATCTCTGGATCACTCGTTTTATCACCAAACTCCTCAATAATGCGATCCAAGTCATTATTTTATTACTATAACATCTCAAAAAAGCTCTGCAAATGTCCGTGTTTTCTGTGCGCTGATTCAGTCAGCCAACTTGTTTACTTACGACCTCCCCCGTTATCTGATACCTGATACCATGTATGACTATTCATGAGATACGCCATTTTTTTTATTTTATTTTTTTCGACTTGTCTCGTCTCCTGTCACTCCCACTCGGCAATTGAATGGTTTTTTCGTCTTTTTCCGGAGAAAAAACGACTAAACACCCGTTTATTGCGTTGCTATAATGATGTCGGACCCAGTCCGACAAAGGACCTGTGAGGAATAATTGCAATGTCGGACCCAGTCCGACAATGGACCGCAAAGGGTTAAGCGGTCCGAGTGGCTCATCTGGTAAAATGTGGCTGCCATACAGTCAGGGAGCACATGTTCGCAACTTAGCTGTGTGAAGTTGCCAATCTTTGCTGGGGACTCCAAAGGAAGTGTTGAATTGGCTTGGTAGGTTATGGAGGCAAAACTCCTCATCTTGCTACAGCGGACCCTACTGGTCAAGCACCTGGGAAGCTCAAGTGGACACCTGTGGGGCTGGCCTTTCTCCTCCAAAGGGTGGTAACTCATTGAGGTCCATTCTCAAGTTCATGGGTGCAAAAGAAAAAATTGGCTTGGTCTTGGGATCAGAGGACACCCACTGAACCTTCAGTTCTCATAAGCCATGTGGGCAATTGCTGTTGTGAGGGACATTCTAAACTGGAGAGAAAATCAGGTGTAAAATAATTAAGTAGTCTAACCAATATAAAACAGGAGATTCAAATGTAATAACATGCAGTTATCGTCAACACATGCTGTGCTCTCACCTCTCCATAGGACATGAAAGCCTACAATTTTACTCCTATGCATTTATGCATGCTATCATTATGTGATGTTTTGTCCATTGCTTTAAAAAAAAATCAGCTGTGAGGGTGCCTACCCCCGTGTGTATTTTGTATTATTATGATTTAAATGTATTTGTGTTAATAACAAGTTATTGTTTATTGATGTTTTGTTTGGCAGGGAAGGAGTTAAAAACCTTCCTTGCCAGAAATAGTCATGTAGAATGTGGCTGTCTTCCCACTGGCTAATTTATTGTCAGTTTGAGGACAGCCACATCGATATAAATCCTGCAGCTTTGAATGTGTTAGAGGTGGAACGAGAGACGTGAGTCATGGGTTTAGAAGAATAAGATAAATAACAATTGCTATCCATGCTGGTTTTACACCAGCACGATACTTGTTTGGTTTTGTCTGTTTCTTTTGGCCACCATGCTGTTTCATTTGTGTTTAGTGTTTTGTTTCCTGTGTTGTTTTTTTAATTATTTAACCTTGCATCAGCGCTTCACTCACCCCAATACTGTATCCTGTCTACGTCCTGGTCTGACGTCACCACAAACTATTCGTGACACCCCCTCTGTAAGTTTCTACTTTCTTTAGATTTTCTAGAGTTATGTTTGATGCATTCTTACTGATAAGATACCTGTTGTTTCTGAGATGCACTTGTTTGTAAATGCAATGAATGCATGTAATTCAACTGAGCAGTAAGTTGTGAATGTAATGCATGCTTCTGATTGGTTGTAGGGATTTTTACCCGTGCTAGGCAGAGGTTATAAATAGGTTATACAATTCTTTTAGCGCCGGAATACTCCGGAACACAGAAAAGTGGAGAACCTACCGTTTGGGAGCTTTTGTTAAGTGTCTAAATAAATGTGGATTTGTGACAGAAATACAATGATTCTTGGTTGTAAATCTCCCTCCCGACCTGTGAGGGCACAAAGCAGTTAGAACAGAGTTCTCTGGGCGGGCTGGTCTGACAGTTCTTTCCCAGGGTCGGGAAGTCGGCCAGTCTGGATGAAGGAAAGAACACATTGACCGGAAGGTAAACGACATGGCAGCCACAGATTGGAAAGGCGGTTGCACTCGTTTACCAAGGGGTCATGTGTGAAAGCATAAAAGGGGATGGAGAATCGTAATCTGTAAATAAACTGAGAAGGACTGTGAGACACCCTGTTCCTAATTAGAAAAGTACCATGAGTGTTTTGTTTGTTTTGTCTTGTAATTGTCTTGTGTTGTCTTGCACGTTACCAGACACCTAACACAGTTCCGGAGCTGTCGCTGAGGGCCAGCACTAAGCCAGAATGGCACTTCACCAACAGTCACTAATGAACCTGTATCACCCACCACAAGCTCTACTGCACGCACCCAGGTCTGGTGACCGTGTCTGTATTATTGTGGGTCAGATATTGTATTTATTAGTTGGTACTGCAAGCCTGTTGTTATTTATCCCGTGCAGTACACATTGTTGTGAATTGCCAGGGGATTGTTGTTTTGGTCACCAGACCAGGAATAAAAATAAACACCACTTTTCCATACTGGATTACAAGGCTCTGTCTGTTTAATTACCGCACTGCATCACTCCTGCACCTGTTCTCACACAGCCACTTTGCCGTTTACTTTGCTGACTCCTTTCTTATACAACTCACACACTGTGTTGGTAAATACACGACACAGAGCCTGGTCTGGTTGGAATCCAGAATGACTGTTCAGGTCATTATAATTTATGAGCAGGGGTACCTCAAAGACGAGGCCAAAGAATGTAGTGTAAAAAATATGCATAATATTCAGGGCCGTAGCATGATGTCACTGTAGTCTGCTATGACAGTAAAAGATTTTGAAGAACACAGAAGCTATAGATATCAGCAGGATTTTAATGTATGTATATAACGAGGGGTGAAATGCATTTTATTTTGCGGCAAAGCAATGTGTAAAAGAGCCTAAATAAACAATTATTAATATGATTTTAACCGAGGCCCGTGCCTCAAAGCTGGCCACGTTGTCTAGTCTAAGCTTTAATAATCTATTGCATGAGTTTCCTGACTGAACACCACTGCAGATGTGGCAGAGGAGAGGAAGGTGAGCAAAGACACAAGATAAGGGTAATCCAAGGTTCTTGTGAAGGGAAGCTAATTGATTTTGACAAAAGGGAAGAGATATTACTCTGCCTCCCAAATTATACAAAGGATTCAATTGAAGCAGAAAAATGTCCGAAACTGTTTTAATGAAATACATTTAAAGTCGAAATGATGATATTTTGGTATTTTCGGTGAGAAAATACTGTCACAGCTAAATCTCATCTTTTACAACTAATATAGGTCCTTTACTGAGAAAGTCAGAGAATAGGGAAGCGCACAAGCTGTTTTCTGCTGTGGTGCAAGCTGAAGAGGGTGTAAATTATGTGGAAACAGTATTGAAAAAGAAAGAAATGCTAAACTATCATTTTGCAGTATGACTCTGAGGTATCCACATGTTTTCTGCAATTCTCAGGAGAGCAGACATCTATCAGAATAACAACAAGGTTCATTCTGATATCAAACATGCACTTTGTATATTTCACAGATTAAAATTACATTTGTAGCTGCTCGGGGTTCAATTTTGTGTCCGCTCAACAGACAAACCAGTAGCCTAGCTGAACAAGAAGTATCCATTAACAGTGTGGAAGCATATCTGAAACAAAAACACATTGGAAATGTGAAAAATGCCAAGTTATCAAAAGTGCACAACCATTTGAAGTGGAGATATCAAAAACACAAGCCAAGTTTGAAGAAACCATTGGAGCAACCTTGCCCAGCACAAATCAAATAGGCACAATTGTAAAACTTGGCTTGTGTTTTTCAGGCACAATAAAAGCAGATCGAACACATGAAAAACACAAGCCAAGTTAGTAGAAACAATTGGGGCAACCTGGACCTCCATCGCTTTTACAGTTGTGCCTATTTGCTTGGTGCTGGGCAAGGTTGCCTCAATAGTTTCTTGAAACTTGGCTTGTGATTTTGATATCTCCACTTTAAATGGCTGGGCACTTTTGATAACTTGGTGTTTTTTCACATTTCCAATGTGTTTTTGTTTCAGATATCACTTATAATACACACAATTACGGGAATAACAAAATTGTTCAACCTACATTGAGGCAATGTATTGCCGTTTCGATATGGTAAATGTAAATAGTAGCCTAGTCTGTTGAAAGGGTTATGATGTGAATCTGTGTAGCATAGCGGTTATGTAGCTGGAGTGAAAGTATGACTAGTTAGGGTTCAAATCCTGCCTTATATATACAGTGCCTATAGAAAGTCTACACATCCGTGAACTTTTTCACATTTTGTTGTGTCAGTGCCTCAGAGTTTCATGCATTTAAATGAGGATTTTTTTCCACTTATCTACACACCATACTCCACACTGTTAAGGGGAAAAAAGTTTTTATTGAAAAAAATTTTAAAAATACAAAACTGAAAGATCCTAATTGGATAAGTCTCCACCCCCCTGAGTTAATACTTGGTGGAAGCACCTTTGGCAGCAATTACAGCTGTGAGTCTGTTGGGATAGGTCTCTACCAACTTTGCACACCTAGATTTGGCAATATTTGACCATTCTTCTTTACAAAACTGTTCAAGCTCTGTCATGTTCCTTGGGGAGTGTTGATGGACAGTAATCTTCAAGTCATGCCACAAATTTTCGACTGGATTTAGGTCAGGGCTCTGACTGGGCCGCTCAAGGACATTTACCTTTTTGTTCCTTAGCCACTCCAGTGTAGCTTTGGCTGTGTGCTTTGGGTCGTTGTCGTGCTGAAAGGTGAACTTCCATCCCAGTTTCAGCATTCTTGGAGAGGTCAGCAGGTTTTCCTCAAGGACTTCTCTGTACTTTGTTCCATTCATTTTCCCTTCTATCCTGACAAGCGCCCCAGTGCCCCTGCCAATGAGAAACATCCCCATAACATGATGTTGCTACCACCATGCTTCACAGTAGGGATGGTGTTCTTTGGGTGATGCGCTGTGTTGGGTTTGCTCCAAACTTAACGCTTTGCATTTAAGCCAAAAAGGTCTAATTTAGTTTCGTCAGACCACAAATATTTTTGCCACATGGCTACAGAATCTCCTGAGTGTTTTTTTGCATACTTCAAATGGGATTCAAGGTGGGCTTTCTTGAGTAATGGCTTCCTTCTTGCCACCCTACCATACAGGCCAGATTTGTGGAGTGCTTGGGATATTGTTGTCACATGCACACTTTGACCAGTCTTGGCCATAAAAGCCTGTAACTCTTGCAAAGTTGCCATTGGCCTCTTGGTAGCCTCTCTGATCAGTCTCCTTCTTGCTCGGTCATCCAGTTTGGAGGGACGGCCTGATCTAGGCAGGGTCTTGGTGGTGCCATACACCTTCCACTTCTTAATAATCATCTTGACAGTGCTCCAAGGGATATTCAAGGCCTTTGATATTTTTTATACCCATCCTCTGATCTGTGCCTTTCACTTTGTCCCAGAGTTCTTTTGAAAGCGTGTTCGTTGAGTCTTTGCTTTGAAATGCACTACCTTAGCAGAGGGAACCTACAGGAACTGCTGAATTTATCCTGAAATAATCTGAATCACTACAATTTAACACAGGTGGAGGCCACTTAATTTGGTGTGTGATTTTGAAGGCAATTGGTTAAACCTGAGCTAATTTAGGATTGCTATTACAAGGGGGGTGGACACTTATCCAACCAAGCTATTTCAGTTTTTATTTTTAATTAATTTTCTACAAATTTCTAGAATATTTTTTTCACTTGTAAGTTGTGGGATAGGATGTGTAGATAAATGAAAAAAAAAACTATTTTAATGCATTTTAATTCCAGGCTATAAAGCAAAAGGTGAAAATTTTGAAAGGGGGTGTAGACTTTCTATAGGCACTGCATATGTGTGTATAATTATATATATATATATACACACACACAACACACACACACACTTTTCAAAAAACTAAATACATAGGTGTTTTGAATGTACTTTTTATAGCATTAGTATGGCAGTTTGCATAGTAAAATAGACAGTTCCAAAGAACTTTAACATGTACAGAAATCATTAAGACACTCAGTCACTTTCAAAGGTCAAACAAAGTTCAAGGTCAACAGAAATCAGTAACGGGTATGCCCACCACTGGCATCGATGACGGCCTGACATCTCCTGACCATTGATCAAATCAGAGCCTGGACAACGTGCCGGGGAATAGCAACCCACTCTTGTTCAAGTGCCTGGAAAAGTCCTTGTAATGTCTGTGTCTCGAGCTTTTACCCTCTCTCTCTCTCACTGACTCCAGCAGGTTTTGTTCTTGCCGCTTTTCACAGATTGTCACTCACTTTCACTTTGTCTCTTAATCTCGCTCACCACTCTCACTCACAACTCACTCTCATACTGATGTCGCTCCTGTTCTTATACCACCCAGCAGGCACACCCCCCCCCCTCCAACCTGCGCTCCTCCAATCACTGCAGCACATCACTCCCTGCTTTCCTAACCTGCCCCCCCCGCCCTCTCCCCCAACATGGTCTCTGCCCAAACAATACATGCACATGCTCAAAGACAAACAGACAAACAACATAAAGTGTCCTTTCAGGGCGCAGCGCCCCCAGCAGTACTCCAGGTTGCTACACTATCAATAAATAGTTTAATATAAATGATACAGGTGTCAAAATAAATGCATTCCCCAGTATATTTTCATGTTGCCAAAATACGTTAATTGTCATTAAACTTGAATGTCCTGTAACATACATATGCGTTGACAGAAGTGTCTGGGGTCTGCAAAAAAATACGTCGGGAGAAAAGAAGACGGACATTTTTACCTTACTTTGGTGACTTATTTCTCTTACTGTATGACAGGTATCTACTTTTTTCTACATTTCACCTAAGAGTGTTGTGAAGTACGAATTAAAAGTGAAATGGTGCTTTTGGCTGATTTACTTTTGCTGCGTCAATACCCTGAAAACTACCCGTGCTGTATAGACAGTCGCTGGCAGTTCTCGCGCTTCACTGTAACTTGGAGCGAGGAACTACCATTCCTCTCGATAATTAACTAGTTAAGGGTCTGGATGGAGGTTTAATTGGTTAAATTAAACCATTTAAAACAGGGCTGGAACAAAGACTAGGACTGGAAGGGCCAACTTTTGCCACCTCTTATCTAAGGCAAAACTGTAATAATGTGTAACAGTAGAAAACCAGCAAAGAATAAGCCTATTGCAAGACAGAGCAGGTAAACTGCTGTTCTGAGTAATTTCATGCTGGTTTTATACCATTTTTTATTTATTTTCATTTCTATCTGCAAATCTTTAAACTAGCCCTTCTTTCCATTCTCACTGGTATCTAAACATAACAGAATTACTTCTGCAATTGGCCCTGGGGGCCCCGGTTTCTGGCTCTTTTTCTCATTCCTGATGGGCAATCACATTTTCTTTGGGGAGAGCTCATTACTCATAACACCAGTGTCCATGCAATTCTAGTCAGTGTAGGGTGTCTGACTTGTTCCTGGTGATAAGGCAATGCTAGAATATTATTATAATATTTCTAATATTAGTCAGTTTTCCAGACTGGCAAGATTATAGTTCTTCATTGGAGGAAATGCTTTGACTACAGTAATCGATGCAAAAGGCTGTTTATTTTTTTTAATTTTTTTTTACTAACTGAAAAACTGGCAGTCAGTGTTTACCTACCACCTGTTGATCAAGTATTACTGGCTACTAAAAGGCATAATAAATCATTAAAAAATACTTTCATGCTCCTTGGCTCTCTATACCTAATGTTAGTATGCTAAATGTGTTATATTGTAGAGCTGTATACTGTAATACCTGGTGCAGAGGTATGTTGTATTGTGGTGTGTGGGATTATTGCTTCTGTAGTGCAACTGCTTCCAACTTCTGGTGATGAGGTTTCAGAAAGTAAAACAAAAACTGTTAAAGTATGGCATACTGTAGTCTGTACTGTTTGATACCTACTTGTTCAAATTCTTAAAGGAATTCTCATGTGGGCTTTTTAAGATCATTTAGAAGGGTGCAATACATTAGTGCTGGGACAAATATCTAAACATTCGAACAAACATTTTTTACATGTATTCGAAGGCAAAAAAAAAACATGTCCGCGTCCGCCAGTAATAACACAATTGATAGAAATGAGAAATAAGTAACACAACGCATTTTGCCTTTCATGGATTTACCACCTTGCCAGTATTTGCGTGACAGTTTCTAAACTAGTAAGTGGAAAAATAGCTCAGTCTAAGTGGGATTTTTTCATATAAAAAAAAAAACAGAAGATCAACACAACCGTTCTTGGTCCCTGTGACAGAGAGTGAATGAATCCAAGTCACCAATCTCCCTCCCGACCTGTGAGGGCGCTGTGTAACAGGAATAATGTGCCCTGGACTGGATGGTTGGGCAGTTCATTCCAGGGTTAGTCGGAAGCCAGCCATCCAGGAAGGGGGCAGAGTCACGGTACCAGAAGTTATCACCCTAGTACGGTAAGCGATGTGTCAGTCATGGATTGGAGGAGACGTGATTGAACTAGCTATCAGAAAGGGGATGACTAAGGGTATTTTAGGGGACATGGTGTCGTAATCTGTTCCTTTGATGTGGTTACTGAAAGGACCCATTTAGGAAACGTGTTTCATGTTTTGTTTGTTTGATATGCTGTTTGTCATTTGTCTTTGTTAGACGGCTAAGCACTAGCCGGGAGCTGTCACTACTAGCCAGCACTAAACCCGGACTACACTACACCACTGGTTCACAAACTGTTTGTATTTCACCAAACCTGCACAAGAGCACTCACTATCGGGAGAAGTGACCATGTCTGTGTTATGTGTTATTAGTGTCTTATTGTTTCAGGACTGAAACCCTTGTTTTGCACGGAGCGATACACATTGCTGTGTAGTGCCCGTGCTCATTATTTAAGTGTTGTTGACACACAACCCAGCCAAATAACGGAGCTGTTTTATTGAACTTCCACTTTCTTGTGTGTGTTATTCCTGTGCACTGCACCAGCTACACCTGCACACAGCAAACCACTTTGCCACAGTCCCCTATTTACTTCTGGCTGTCAAAACACTTCAGCATTTTAGTCCAGTAATGTTATTACTTTATGAGAATGTGTCTAAGGCCACTTTGTTTATTGCAGATATGACAAAGGCAGGGATTATAAAAAAAGCAATGTCTACTCTTATGTAATGTCTTTACCTGAATTACACATGTGACGGGGGTACAGTATTTTGTATTATTATTATTAAAATGTACTGTTTTGTGTTTGTTTTAAACAATGTTTTGCTATTGTTGTTTTACAGCATGGTTCATTTCCCATCCAGCTAAACTCGTGAGAAGGCATGTTCATCAGCTAATAATTTATTGACAAATTGGCTGTCGACCACAGATATGAGAAACCCCGTGCAGAATGTGGTCGAGCGATGAACTAGGTAATTGATAGCCAGTTAATCCCTCGACCACGATATAAAAAAGGGGAGCTTTTGATAACCAGGGTTGTTCAGAGGAGGAACTTAAAAAGTAAGAACTGAAAATATATAAAACAATTGCTACTCGTGCTGGATTAGGACCAGCATGATACTTGTTTGTCATTATTTGTTTTGGCCAATGTGCCTTTTTGTTTTGTTGTAAAGTGTTTTGTTTTGTTTAAACTTTGTATTTATTATTAATAAAAGAAATACAAGTGCATTTGCTACTAGCCCCGTAGTACCTTGCTGTGTGTGGTTATTTCCTGGTCTGTGACATCACCACCAACTGTCCTGTCCACACATGGTGTCATATTTCTTAAAAATGTCTTCAATGAAAAAGACACAAGCTGCATCAAAGATCAGAAGTATTTCTGCTCAAGATCATTCTGCTTGATAATTCACTGATGCTGCAAATAGAATGTCTTTAAAAGGTGTACATAAAAAACAAAATATTCTACAAATTAGCATTTACTGTTTTTCAGGTAAACATTTAAATAAATAAATCTAGGGAAAATTATCGGTTTTGAATACGACAACGCTATTTTTTTCTGCTTTAATAAATATTATATTTAGTCATCTGGAAATTGTAAATTCCTTCTACTGCAAATCTTGTTTCAGTGGGATATTGATCGCAATGCAGTCCAAAACATTTCTGATGGTCCTCAGAACTGCCCTCATCTTTTTTATTTGAACATCTGTACGTTTTAAGTAAAAGCACGGTTATTGGCAATTGTGTAATCAACTACTTAATCTACTGTTCTCCATTGCTTTAACTCAAGATACTTTTCACTTAGCATTAGGACTTTCAATAAGGAAAAGATGTATTCCTGTTTTCCTCCAGCTATTCACAACAAGTCTGTGATGTGTCTGGTAGATTTTGCTCTGTGCTTTTTTTCAGCATTTTGAAGACATTTTGACAGCCTTCACTGGTTGTTCTTCTGTTATGGGAACTTCTGTCCAAACTTATTCTGCTTTATGTCTGTGATTCTGGTGAGCAGTTTTATTTTGTTAAGTGGATTTTTGCTCAGGCAAGCATAAAGAACTACTTCTGCTCTTTTGAATTCCCATTCCCATCTACCGGGTCATTTGTTGGGTCCTGTGCGCTGGTTCTGTCTGAGCAGTACAGTTAGAAATTGAAGCTGAAGTTATATTGCCTGGGTTAAGTTTATATTTTATGTAGTGAACTTATCCACGTTACTACTTAATAACCATTGTACGCACCTACAGATTGCGTAATAATTACACCCGAAAAGTTAAATATATTAATACAAGAATTGAGAGTTTAACAAAATACTGCCAAATGCAATCCTTTACATCTATAGGGGCTAGGAATGTATGATAAAGGCTTGGTGAAGATTGGTGCTAAATCAAGGCAGTTCTTATGTTCACCATGTGAAGCTTAACAGTCAGACAGTCATTAGTGAGTAAGGGTCTTCGTCTTTTGAACAGGAACCTTAAAAAGGACAACCAAATCATTTTTAATGCAATTCCTTTTACGTACAAAGCGAACAGGTGATAAAGGGTGCTGTAGCCAAACATGTAACATCAATCAAGTTTAGGACAGTGCTTACAGTCCAGAGTGGTGGTGGAAGAATGGAGTCACCATATGACTCCAGGTACACTAGGACAGTTTGGGACAGTTTAGGCTTTTCAACTCAATGCATTCTGCAATGTTTTACTTACTTCGGTACCTTTCACAGCAGGACTACAGTACACTTACCAGAATGCATTGCGATGTGAGTTGAAAATCCTGAACTGTCCCAAACTGTCCTAGTCATATGGTAACCCTAAGTTAGCAATACCTGACACTGTAATAACTAGGAAAGTATAGGGAACTAGGCCTCAAACTCTGGTTGTTGCTTGCTAACTGTCCAGGGTAAGACCGTGAATTCTGCTTACAGCAGAATTAATCAAGAGGAGTGTCCATTATTGCTTATGAAGATTGATCTTGAGAATAAACGTTTATTATGGCATTGCAATTTTACTTATAATAGTTAGCAGTTTATTTAGCACTATTTAGTGTGTTGTTCTTGCTGTCTGTAAAATACTTCTTTGATAACAAGATTTTCTGTGTATATGTTTATGTACAGAAATTGATATGCACACAATAATATAAACATTTCCACTCTATAGAATTTCATTTCAGGATGGCAAAGAAATTGTTTTGTTGAAAGAAATACTGGCATCTGATTCTGGTGAATCAGAATTTTCTGACAGTAATCAGGTATATAATACAGGTGTTCTCAGAATTAATTAATTAATTAATTAATTAATTAATTAATTAATTAATTAATTAATTAATTAAATGTTCAGTGCTAAACCATTTATTGTTTTTGTTTTTTAACAAAAGGCTCTAAATTCATTAAAGAAGGTCTTGTATTTTGCCCATATTTCAAAAATGTTCAACAAAATTTTCAGTGTTGTAGGGTTCTACTGGTAAAGCTTTGCTTTTATACCTTATCTCTTTGAAAACCCCAAATCTGCTATTTTTTTATTATTTCTTTATTATTGGGGTGGGGAAATCAGGGCTCCATATTGTTATAGTATAAGTATTGTATAATATTCTCTAGTGTTCTGAACCAAAACATAAAATGTTCAAATCTTTACTACTAAAAATTGATTTTTTGATGAATTTCAAAGACAGAACGGCAAAGTCAGTTAAAAATGTGTAAAAGAAATCCCCAAATCACTCAGGCGAAACAGTGTCTCGTAATTTGCCCAAACATCAATATTTTTCAACAAAATTTTCAGGAAGGTCGCTCAGATAATAGAATAACCTGTTTGTATACATGTCTTTGAAAACTCTAAGCTGAATACATAATAATAAAAAAATACATATTTAAACTTTTTTTTTATATAAAAAAATACAAAATATTGTGTTGAAAGAAAGAATGACGTTTAGGGTTTCTGAAGTACTTTATGATGTTCCCCAGAGTGTTCTGAAAAAAGGACACCAATTCCAAGATGTTACTGGACATTTTTTGTGATGTTTAATCTGTAGTATTTTGTATTTAATTATATCCTGATGTAACTATCACTGACACTTATCTGCTGTATTATTGAATTGTATTTTGTCACACTTGTACTTGCTTGAACCAAAGTCATTGTATTCATCACTGTATTTATCTTGCTCTTAATTGTATTATTACTTGCACTGTGATTCCTGAAATGTATTTGTTTACGACTGTAAGTCGCCCTGGATAAGGCCGTCTGCTAAGAAATAAATAATAATAATAATACGAGTCAAATGCAGCCAAAAAAAACCCTGGTCCTGGGGGAGCATCCCACTGAAAAAAAAAAAAAACTATTGAGAACGATGTGCAGTTCAGAAGGAGACACATGCTGCAAGGTGGAATTAAATATCACAGTGTATTAACTTTGATTACATTTTCTTAGGAAAAACAAGTTTAGTGCTGACAGGGAATCTGATTTGAATTCTTTGTGCAGAATTTACCCCCAGCTGGCAAAGTAGTCTCTATTAATGATCAAAACAGCAGTGGATCTAATGCCTCATTTCCACTGCGGGCAAGTGCTTTTGCCAAATATGGCTAACCTCGGAGGTTCTTGTCCTGCATCAAAAGGTCATTGGGTGATTATGGGATATTAATGTGCTGTGTTTTAAAGAAACCCGTAGCAGTACTACTTTCAGAAAAATAAAACTGCCCGAGCAATGAATGCTGCAATTGAAAGAACGGTTGTCGCTATTTTTATTTTCACTCTACATACGATTTTAGACAGCTTTCTCAAGATCGAATTGTCTGAATCCTCTAAAAGAATCAATGTTCACCAAAGACTTTCACTATTTTCTCGAACGTGCGTATATTAGGCACAGCACCCATTAAGTGTTTCTAGGTCCCAGAAAGGAAACGTCATTTTTTTTAGGGATGGGGCTGGCAGTTGAAACAGAGTATAAGAGTGGTGGTTTAAAAAAAAGAAAGGGTTACAAATGAACAAAATGCAGTCTTCCTGGTTTCCACTGTACTCCTATTGTTATGGGTCTCAGCTGAGTGTTTGAGGAGTCCTCTTTGAGGTCTGTGAGGTCCTCTTTGTTGGTCAACATCTCTTTAAATGTACCTGGTTTAATAACCTTTAAAACTGTCCTGATTATTTCTTATTCAGTGTACTTTTCTTTTAGCCCATCATCAATTTGCTTACAAATGGTACTAAAACTTATGTCTGAACTTGAATCTGATATATGCCCACTGTGTATCTTAAATTTTCAGCGGGGCAGGTAAGCTGCCATGTCTTAATCTCACCAGACCATCTGTTGACCTCCGAGACGCGTGTCTGATGATTCTGTGCTCGGAATCCCTGACTCATCGCCTGTCCCCATGCCATTATCATTCTCTAGCATTGCAGTCACCTAGTCCTGTAAATGTAGTAGTTGGGACATGCCCTCATCCTCCAAACTGCACAGTGATTCACCCTGTATATATCCTACAATATATTCAAAGAGTCCCAGTTCATTAGTACCACTGTTTTGTCTACTTCCCCTTCTAGTGACACTGTGATAACTTATGTTCAGCTAACTGGTGCAGTAGCATTTGACTGTGCCTCACAAGCTTTCTACATGAGGCTGATCCAGCCATTCTGACCTGCTACCTGTGGTCTTTAGTACCGCCCTGCTGCCTGCTCTTGTGGACTCTTCCCATCTCACAGCCTCGCCAACCACACTCTCCTCCTCACTGACATGTGATTCTTCTATGATGTGCAACCCTTCACGTGTGGTGCCGATCCTGGAGAGCCCCCATGTTTTGTTACAGGTCTCAGCTGAGTGTCTGAGGAATCCTGTAACTGTAGATTAATAAAAAGAAAGCACACACGGGTGTATGTGTTAACTGTGCCTCCATATGCTTTATTGTGAATGTATTTAAGACAATCTAAACATTTCATACATTCATGATCTCCAGTACGTAACTCTTTACTTGCGAGTCATATAACAAGCATACTGTCAACAACAGTCAATAATACACTTACGGCTTTATACTTGTGTCCATTTACACATCGTAGCATTAACAACAAATCCATCAAAATATGCCTTTGTTTAAAGTAAAACTAAATATCATAATACCAGCTGTAAAAGTACTCTGACAATAATATATACATTTAGTATAAACAGACTTTGGCATTTTAGTGACCAGGTCAATGTCAGTTACATTAATGCCAATAAACATTAAGCATTACAATAAATTCACTTTTAATTCAATCAATACATTAAACCCATTGGCCATTAGCACAAATTAACCCAGAATTATAACACAAATGTTCATACAACATTAATATTATAACTCTAACATATGGCCTATTATTTTACACAGCATATTAACATTGTTTCAACATTATCTTGACAAATACAAATCATTCACTTACTAGTTCACCATTTTGAACTCCCTTATCTAGCTACGCAATAAACATGAAGCAGTACACATTTTTAAAATGCCATTACTTGAATAAAAACAACTAACCCCACATTGCAACGTTATATTATTTCACCAGAGTAAAATAACACTTTCCCATATTTTTGTTAATATAACGTTTGTTCATATATTCACCTAAGAGAAATGTTTAAGGTATTCTCTCCATTTAGCCACGTTTTCTGTGTGTTGCTAGTGGGCCTTGTTACAACATAACAATACTACATTTTTACCAACACAAACTTCATAATACAACCCCGAAACTGTTCTTTAACCACTGAGACTGCATTTGAAGGTGTTTCCAAACGGCAATAGGGTTGCCACCTGTCCATGTTTGACTCGGACAGTCCGGGAATTGGCATATGTGTCCGGGTGTCAGGAATTAACAAGCTCGGACGCCCGTAATGTCCGGTTTTACGTGAAACGCATAAGAAACACCAACATTCCTTTCATATTTTCTTTGACATACCGTATAACAGGAAAGTTTGGCGTGGAATTTATTTTGGTTTTATTGGCGGTTTTGAGTGGATCGCCAATAATGCTTTCACCAATCAGAACGTGTCATACAGTGCGAAAACCCGTCCTGTGAGTCACAGACTGTTATGAAACGCTGGACAAGAGAAAGAATGTGTCGGATGTCAAAGTGAATATGAGAATGGTAGTGAGTGATGAGGCCAATTTGCTTGGAAAAAAACTAAAAGCAGATCGGACATTTCCATCAATGGATTTCAGAAAATCTGGAATTGATGATGCGATCAGAAACCGAGACAGTGTGATAAACTGCGCCTGCTACTGTGGTACCTGTACGACTGTTCTTTTTAAGGTTAAGCAGTTTTTTTTTTTTTTTTTTTGTTATATGGGGTTAATTAAGTAGCAGCCAAAATTGTTTATGCCAGACTTGTTAGAAAGTCTGTAAAAAGAATGTTGCAAATTTGCATTGGATTGTTACAGTCGATACATTGTAGATGCATGTACTACTATTAAGACACCCACCGTGCTGGTATCGCAAAGTCCTTAAACAATATGTTTTGCACCTTATAAAACTGATCTGATTTTGCCAGTGCTTGCTGGTCTATAAACCAGTTTTAAATTTAAAGAATTTTCGTTTCTGATTAATGGTTAAAGTTTTCACACGTGACAATACTGTCCTACAATTGCTACATGATACTGTGATCATTCCACTGCGTCATGTTAGTGAACCATAGCTAAGTTTTAAAACTGAGAGTTAGCAAATTACTATCGTACTGCATTTAGTAATCCTTTCCAATTACTGGTATCTTAAAATTAAGGGCCATATAAAAACGATAAACAGTATACTGCAGCTACATTAGAAGGCTTTGTTCTCCCAAGTTGCTGCAGTGACATAGATGCTATAACCAGTTACTGTTTTAGGAGACGGATTTCAGTAAGTAAACATGTATTTGAATGTTTGTTTTTTTTTAATTAAAAGTAGAAATACAAAACGGTGTTGCATTTTTCTTTGTGAACGTGGTAATGAATTCAAAAACCGTCAAAATCTACCATAGTAGAAAATGCGCCAAATTTAATACCAGCCAAAAGTTACTGATCTATATATTCTACTGTGACCCAGGCATTTGAATAATGATTTACATTAAATTTATCTGTGTGGTTAAATACATAACCTTTACAATAAAATATGGTTTACTTACGATATATAATGATAATTAAACTACATATATGCCTGTGTATGTATGTTTAAATAATTAGCTGTAGCCATTTGTAACATTGAAAAACCCGAGCCAAATTTGAGTACATTTGGACTCACTTTGTCTTTTTACCGACACACAAGTGACAGTGTCGTTGTTTATTTTAGTTTGTAACATGTATTAATAACGTTTGTTAATATTTATTATTAACAAACGGCTGTAAAATAATTCTGACCGTCAAAAACGGGCTCTATGGTGACTGTCTGGAAACATTATTTGTGAAAATATAAACAGGCAGCATTGTGGCTTCAGAAATTGTATTGATTTACCAGGGCGTTACTCATCACCACAGATACTTGTCTCAGGTATAGATACAGTGCCTTGCATAAGTATTCACCCCCATTGGACTTTTCCACATTTTGTAGTGTTACAACCTGGAATTAAAATGGATTTAATTGGGATTTTTTTCCATTTGATTTACACAACATACTTAACACTTTGAAGGTGCAACATATTTTTATTGTGACACAAAAGTTAATTAAACAAAAAAAAATGTGTTGGTTGCATAAGTATTCACCCCCTGAGTCAATACTTGGTAGAAGCACCTTTGGCAGCAATTACAGCTGTGAGTCTTTTTGGGTAAGTCTCTACTAGCTTTGCACATCTGGATCCTGCAATTTTTGCCCATTCTTCT
The DNA here is from genome assembly GCF_902713425.1 of Acipenser ruthenus. NCBI lineage: Eukaryota > Metazoa > Chordata > Actinopteri > Acipenseriformes > Acipenseridae > Acipenser > Acipenser ruthenus. The sequence goes on along the minus strand of NC_081190.1, from coordinate 91,188,989 downwards.
TGGCAAAATTGCTCAAGCTCTGTCAAGTTGGATGGGGACCGTTGGTGAACAGCAATTTTCAAGTCTTGCCACAGATTCTCAATTGGATTGAAGTCTGGGCTTTGACTGGGACATTCTAAGACATTCAGGTTCTTGTTTTTAAACCACTCCAGTGTAGCTTTGGCTATGTGTTTAGGGTCATTGTCCTGCTGGAAGGTGAACCTCCGCCCCAGTCCCAGGTCTCTTGCAGACTGAAACAGGTTTTCCTCTAGAATTTCCCTGTATTTGGCTCCATCCATCTTTCCCTCAATCCTGACCAGTTTCCCAGTCCCTGCCGATGAAAAGCATCCCCATAACATAATGCTACCACCACCATGCTTCACCGTGGGGATGGTGTTCTCAGGGTGATGAGCAGTGTTGGCTTTGCGCCACACTTAGCGTTTTGCAGTAAGGCCAGAAAGCTCAATTTTGGTCTCATCAGACCAGAGAACCTTTTTCCATATGTTTGCTGTGTCTCCCACATGCCTTTTGGCAAAATCCAAACGGGATTTGATATGGGTTTTTTTCATTAATGGCTTTCTTCTCGCCACTCTTCCATAAAGCCCAGCTTTGTGGAGCGTCCGGGTTATAGTTGTCCCATGGACGGTTTCTCCCATCTCAGCTGTGGATCTCTCCAGCTCCTTCAGAGTTACCATTGGTCTCTTGGTTGCTTCTCTGACTAATGCCCTCCTTACCTGGTCACTGAGTTTTGGTGGACGGCCTTCTCTAGGCAGAGTCGCGGTTGTGTCATGTTCTTTCCATTTTTTAATAATGGATTTAACGGTGCTCTGGGGGATGTTCAAAGTTTGGGATATTTTTTATAACCCAACCCTGATTGGTGCTTCTCCAGAACTTTATCCTTGTTTTGATAGCTCCTTGGTCTTTATGATGCTGTTTGTTTAGATATGCTCTCTAACAAACTCTGGGGCCTTCCAGAAACAGGTGTATTTAATCTGAGATCATGTGACAGTTTAATTGCACACAGGTGGACTCCATTCAACTAATTATGTGACTTCTGAAGGCAATTGGTTGCACCAGAGCTTATTTAGGGGTGTCACAGCAAAGGGGGTGAATACTTATGCAATCAAGACTTTTCAGTTTTTTATTTGTAAATAATTTTGAAAAATATGTAGATTTATTTTCCCCACTTCGACATTATGGACTATTTTGTATAGATCTGTGACAAAAAATCCTAATTAAATCCATTTTAATTCCAGGTTGTAACACTACAAAATGTGGAAAAGTCCAAGGGGGGTGAATACTTATGCAAGGCACTGTAGCTCTAACGTGCCATGATATAGCTACTATTTATCTTGCTTGCAAGTTCGATTGCTAGAAATATCAAGAGAACGATTATTGATCTGGTGGTATTGTGCTAAACTGTATTACAGTATACTGCAGTTTTGATAAACCTAGGCTGACTGAGAAATATGTCCGGGTTTGGTCTGTGGAAAAGGTGGCAACCCTAGGCAATACTTAGTTTACTGACCTGTAAATAAATAAAAGCAAAGCACACACGAGTGTATATGTCTCCATCTGGATTATTCTGAACCAGCGAGAAGAAAGGTGCGTTTACACTTGCTTCCCGGAATCCTTCCGATAGGATTAAGGAACAAAATGTTCTGGAAGGGTGCTTTTACACTTGTATGAAACAGCAGGGGGTGCTTCTCTCAGGACAAGAGTGAGCATTCCTGATTTGTAAACTAAAGATGTCCTGACGCTGTGCTGTAATGACGACATCATCGAGTGCCGTCATTTGAAAATATCTAATAATAATAATAATAATAATAATAATAATAATAATATATAAATAAAAGCTTTTTTATAGATTTATTTTAATCATTTCTCGTTTGCCGCAGGTCTGTAAAAAGCGCTAAATAAATCAATTTGATTTGATTATTCTTCCCTGCCGTTGTGGTACAGGCTGATTATGACCCTTTCATTAGACAAATAGCAAGTATGTTTTAAGTTACACCAAAACAAAAAAAAATAAAAAACGAGACCACAGTTGATTTTTTTTTCAATTTCAGGAAACATTCTAAAAACTGAACTGATAAGCGTTACACGGACCTCCAGTTTACACATCAAAAAATGTTTAAAAAAAAATTGCATTAAAAAAACGGATACCTAACATATCACTAACTGTTATAAAAATGTATAGAAATAAGTTGCACTTACTTTATTCCGATGGTTCGTCTTGATGTTGAAAATGTTTTATTGTTTGTGTTTTGAATTATGGGAAGACAGCACTGTGACAACGTTGTTTCCGTGCAGTGCCCGTTGGATATTTTCTCCAATCTTGCCAGAATATTTCCTCAGTGTGTTTACACTAGCAAAGTATACTGGAATCCGTCCTCTTGTCCTCTCAGTCCAGTACTTTTGAGAGGATAAGAGGACGGATTCCGGGACGCATTCGGTAGTGCTTCCTGTCCACTCGTTCCGGAATAACGGTATTTGTGCTAGTGTAAACACACTTGAACTTTCCACATTAAAAATAACCAGTGCGCCCTCTATTGGAAACTGCGGAGAACAGCAGTTAATGCTTGCCCTTTACCTTATGAAAGGAAACATTAAGGGCCTCATGCACCAAATTGTGGTAAATTACCTGAAATACTGCGTGGTAAGAGAAACCCATACTGCGCGCAAAAAGGAAGGCGTGACCGCTTTATTCACTAATATGTTTTTGCTTACGATTGTAAGTCGCCCTGGATAAGGGCGTCTGCTAAGAAATAAATAATAATAATAATAATAATAATAATATAATAATATGGATGAATAAGACGAGCTAAATGATTAATTTGCCAGTCATCATAGCACGCGAAATGCTGCACACATTACACATCCTTTATTTTAGTATATGGTCACTCCAATGGACAGGTAGTCCAGCTCTCACTTTGTCACTTTGGCAGCGGCCGGCCCCAGCTACTTCTTCAGTGGGTCTCCTTAGGATGAGGGGAGACGGCCCGGTGTTATGCAGATTTCTGTATCCCCATAGAATTCTGTATCCCCTTAGATTTGACGCCTGCGTAGATCAAGATCGCTATACGTGAACATTTGATGTTTCTGAACAATATTTACATGTAATAAAATTAAAATGTGTTTTAAAAAAAATAGACTTAGGTTACTTTTAATCAAGGGTTTCGTGTATTGAGCAAAGCAGGAGGCTGAGCGCACTGTCGAGTGTCAGTGGTGTTAAATGTGCTGTTTTATTTTGCTACAGAATTAGTTTGGTCTCGTTCTCAATATGTGTTGCAAACTGCAGCAGAACTCAATGGCAGTGCTTGAGAACACATCGGGACTCGGGCACAGGAATATCGCGCATCCACGTCCAGCTTTGAAAAACTGCATCTGCACAGGCACGGAGTCATGTGGCGATACAGAATTCTGCTTAACACTGGGAATGTCTTGCTTTGAGACGGTCAAAGCTGAGAAACAGAAAAAAATTAACAGAAAACAAATATTTGTTTGTTCACCTTTAACCCCGTCTGGTTTATGTTGAAGGTACTCCGGTACCAAAACGTTGGCTAAATATAAATGTGTTTCTTTTAAAGGGATTGCTAGTGTGCGGTTAATTTACATACAATTAATAATTAATTAATTAATAATGGCAATCCTTTGAAATGTATTCTAATTCTCTCCCCTAATACCACGAGGGAGGGACTTGATATAAAAACCATATTTACTTAAAGGTGCTAACTTTCCTAAGTTATTGAAACCAGGCGGTGCCTGTCTAAATCGCAATATAAATAGAGCAGACCACAAGTAGTGCTGTGTGGGAAACATGATAAACGCGTATATCTGCTCTCAGGTACTGTATTTAATATTTTCAAGGATAAACTACTACCTGTGTTCCACTGAACACTGCAAATAAAATCTAAAATATAGGCTACATAGGATGTATTTTGTTGGTTTTGTGGATTAATGGCAATATTTTAACATACGGTGTTGTAATACTGTGCATAATGATGTGATTCTAAAAATGCAATTTGTCCTGCTGGAAGGTGAACCTCCGGCCCAGTCCCAGGTCTCTTGCAGACTGAAACAGGTTTTCCTCTAGAATTTCCCTGTATTTGGCTCCATCCATCTTTCCCTCAATCCTGACCAGTTTCCCAGTCCCTGCCAAAGAAAAGCATCCCCATAACATAATGCTACCACCACCATGCTTCACTGTGGGGATGGTGTTCTCAGGGTGATGAGCAGTGTTGGCTTTGCGCCACACTTAGCGTTTTGCAGTAAGGCCAGAAAGCTCAATTTTGGTCTCATCAGACCAGAGAACCTTTTTCCATATGTTTGCTGTGTCTCCCACATGCCTTTTGGCAAAATCCAAACGGGATTTGATATGGGTTTTTTTCATTAATGGCTTTCTTCTCGCCACTCTTCCATAAAGCCCAGCTTTGTGGAGCGTCCGGGTTATAGTTGTCCCATGGACGGTTTCTCCCATCTCAGCTGTGGATCTCTCCAGCTCCTTCAGAGTTACCATTGGTCTCTTGGTTGCTTCTCTGACTAATGCCCTCCTTACCTGGTCACTGAGTTTTGGTGGACGGCCTTCTCTAGGCAGAGTCGCGGTTGTGTCATGTTCTTTCCATTTTTTAATAATGGATTTAACGGTGCTCTGGGGGATGTTCAAAGTTTGGGATATTTTTTATAACCCAACCCTGATTGGTGCTTCTCCAGAACTTTATCCTTGTTTTGATAGCTCCTTGGTCTTTATGATGCTGTTTGTTTAGATATGCTCTCTAACAAACTCTGGGGCCTTCCAGAAACAGGTGTATTTAATCTGAGATCATGTGACAGTTTAATTGCACACAGGTGGACTCCATTCAACTAATTATGTGACTTCTGAAGGCAATTGGTTGCACCAGAGCTTATTTAGATGTGTCACAGCAAAGGGGGTGAATACTTATGCAATCAAGACTTTTCAGTTTTTTATTTGTAAATAATTTTGAAAAATATGTAGATTTATTTTCCCCACTTCGACATTATGGACTATTTTGTGTAGATCTGTGACAAAAAATCCTAATTAAATCCATTTTAATTCCAGGTTGTAACACTACAAAATGTGGAAAAGTCCAAGGGGGGTGAATACTTATGCAAGACACTGTAGCTCTAACGTGCCATGATATAGCTACTATTTATCTTGCTTGCAAGTTCGATTGCTAGAAATATCAAGAGAACGATTATTGATCTGGTGGTATTGTGCTAAACTGTATTACAGTATACTGCAGTTTTGATAAACCTAGGCTGACTGAGAAATATGTCCGGGTTTGGTCTGTGGAAAAGGTGGCAACCCTAGGCAATACTTAGTTTACTGACCTGTAAATAAATAAAAGCAAAGCACACACAAGTGTATATGTCTCCATCTGGATTATTCTGAACCAGCGAGAAGAAAGGTGCGTTTACACTTGCTTCCCGGAATCCTTCCGATAGGATTAAGGAACAAAATGTTCTGGAAGGGTGCGTTTACACTTGTATGAAACAGCAGGGGGTGCTTCTCTCAGGACAAGAGTGAGCATTCCTGATTTGTAAACTAAAGATGTCCTGACGCTGTGCTGTAATGACGACATCATCGAGTGCCGTCATTTGAAAATATCTAATAATAATAATAATAGATAAATAAAAGCTTTTTTATAGATTTATTTTAATCGTTTCTCGTTGGCCGCAGGTCTGTAAAAAGCGCTAAATAAATCAATTTGATTTGATTTTTCTTCCCTGCCGTTGTGGTACAGGCTGATTATGACCCTTTCATTAGACAAATAGCAAGTATGTTTTAAGTTACACCAAAACAAAAAAAAAATGAAAAAACGAGACCACAGTTGATTTTTTTTTCAATTTCAGGAAACATTCTAAAAACTGAACTGATAAGCGTTACACGGACCTCCAGTTTACACATCAAAAAATGTTTAAAAAAAAATTGCATTAAAAAAACGGATACCTAACATATCACTAACTGTTATAAAAATGTATAGAAATAAGTTGCACTTACTTTATTCCGATGGTTCGTCTTGATGTTGAAAATGTTTTATTGTTTGTGTTTTGAATTATGGGAAGACAGCACTGTGACAACGTTGTTTCCGTGCAGTGCCCGTTGGATATTTTCTCCAATCTTGCCAGAATATTTCCTCAGTGTGTTTACACTAGCAAAGTATACTGGAATCCGTCCTCTTGTCCTCTCAGTCCAGTACTTTTGAGAGGATAAGAGGACGGATTCCGGGACGCATTCGGTAGTGCTTCCTGTCCACTCGTTCCGGAATAACGGTATTTGTGCTAGTGTAAACACACTTGAACTTTCCACATTAAAAATAACCAGTGCGCCCTCTATTGGAAACTGCGGAGAACAGCAGTTAATGCTTGCCCTTTACCTTATGAAAGGAAACATTAAGGGCCTCATGCACCAAATTGTGGTAAATTACCTGAAATACTGCGTGGTAAGAGAAACCCATACTGCGCGCAAAAAGGAAGGCGTGACCGCTTTATTCACTAATATGTTTTTGCTTACGATTGTAAGTCGCCCTGGATAAGGGCGTCTGCTAAGAAATAAATAATAATAATAATAATAATAATAATATAATAATATGGATGAATAAGACGAGCTAAATGATTAATTTGCCAGTCATCATAGCACGCGAAATGCTGCACACATTACACATCCTTTATTTTAGTATATGGTCACTCCAATGGACAGGTAGTCCAGCTCTCACTTTGTCACTTTGGCAGCGGCCGGCCCCAGCTACTTCTTCAGTGGGTCTCCTTAGGATGAGGGGAGACGGCCCGGTGTTATGCAGATTTCTGTATCCCCATAGAATTCTGTATCCCCTTAGATTTGACGCCTGCGTAGATCAAGATCGCTATACGTGAACATTTGATGTTTCTGAACAATATTTACATGTAATAAAATTAAAATGTGTTTTAAAAAAAATAGACTTAGGTTACTTTTAATCAAGGGTTTCGTGTATTGAGCAAAGCAGGAGGCTGAGCGCACTGTCGAGTGTCAGTGGTGTTAAATGTGCTGTTTTATTTTGCTACAGAATTAGTTTGGTCTCGTTCTCAATATGTGTTGCAAACTGCAGCAGAACTCAATGGCAGTGCTTGAGAACACATCGGGACTCGGGCACAGGAATATCGCGCATCCACGTCCAGCTTTGAAAAACTGCATCTGCACAGGCACGGAGTCATGTGGCGATACAGAATTCTGCTTAACACTGGGAATGTCTTGCTTTGAGACGGTCAAAGCTGAGAAACAGAAAAAAATTAACAGAAAACAAATATTTGTTTGTTCACCTTTAACCCCGTCTGGTTTATGTTGAAGGTACTCCGGTACCAAAACGTTGGCTAAATATAAATGTGTTTCTTTTAAAGGGATTGCTAGTGTGCGGTTAATTTACATACAATTAATAATTAATTAATTAATAATGGCAATCCTTTGAAATGTATTCTAATTCTCTCCCCTAATACCACGAGGGAGGGACTTGATATAAAAACCATATTTACTTAAAGGTGCTAACTTTCCTAAGTTATTGAAACCAGGCGGTGCCTGTCTAAATCGCAATATAAATAGAGCAGACCACAAGTAGTGCTGTGTGGGAAACATGATAAACGCGTATATCTGCTCTCAGGTACTGTATTTAATATTTTCAAGGATAAACTACTACCTGTGTTCCACTGAACACTGCAAATAAAATCTAAAATATAGGCTACATAGGATGTATTTTGTTGGTTTTGTGGATTAATGGCAATATTTTAACATACGGTGTTGTAATACTGTGCATAATGATGTGATTCTAAAAATGCAATTTGTCCTGCTGGAAGGTGAACCTCCGGCCCAGTCCCAGGTCTCTTGCAGACTGAAACAGGTTTTCCTCTAGAATTTCCCTGTATTTGGCTCCATCCATCTTTCCCTCAATCCTGACCAGTTTCCCAGTCCCTGCCAAAGAAAAGCATCCCCATAACATAATGCTACCACCACCATGCTTCACTGTGGGGATGGTGTTCTCAGGGTGATGAGCAGTGTTGGCTTTGCGCCACACTTAGCGTTTTGCAGTAAGGCCAGAAAGCTCAATTTTGGTCTCATCAGACCAGAGAACCTTTTTCCATATGTTTGCTGTGTCTCCCACATGCCTTTTGGCAAAATCCAAACGGGATTTGATATGGGTTTTTTTCATTAATGGCTTTCTTCTCGCCACTCTTCCATAAAGCCCAGCTTTGTGGAGCGTCCGGGTTATAGTTGTCCCATGGACGGTTTCTCCCATCTCAGCTGTGGATCTCTCCAGCTCCTTCAGAGTTACCATTGGTCTCTTGGTTGCTTCTCTGACTAATGCCCTCCTTACCTGGTCACTGAGTTTTGGTGGACGGCCTTCTCTAGGCAGAGTCGCGGTTGTGTCATGTTCTTTCCATTTTTTAATAATGGATTTAACGGTGCTCTGGGGGATGTTCAAAGTTTGGGATATTTTTTATAACCCAACCCTGATTGGTGCTTCTCCAGAACTTTATCCTTGTTTTGATAGCTCCTTGGTCTTTATGATGCTGTTTGTTTAGATATGCTCTCTAACAAACTCTGGGGCCTTCCAGAAACAGGTGTATTTAATCTGAGATCATGTGACAGTTTAATTGCACACAGGTGGACTCCATTCAACTAATTATGTGACTTCTGAAGGCAATTGGTTGCACCAGAGCTTATTTAGATGTGTCACAGCAAAGGGGGTGAATACTTATGCAATCAAGACTTTTCAGTTTTTTATTTGTAAATAATTTTGAAAAATATGTAGATTTATTTTCCCCACTTCGACATTATGGACTATTTTGTGTAGATCTGTGACAAAAAATCCTAATTAAATCCATTTTAATTCCAGGTTGTAACACTACAAAATGTGGAAAAGTCCAAGGGGGGTGAATACTTATGCAAGACACTGTAGCTCTAACGTGCCATGATATAGCTACTATTTATCTTGCTTGCAAGTTCGATTGCTAGAAATATCAAGAGAACGATTATTGATCTGGTGGTATTGTGCTAAACTGTATTACAGTATACTGCAGTTTTGATAAACCTAGGCTGACTGAGAAATATGTCCGGGTTTGGTCTGTGGAAAAGGTGGCAACCCTAGGCAATACTTAGTTTACTGACCTGTAAATAAATAAAAGCAAAGCACACACAAGTGTATATGTCTCCATCTGGATTATTCTGAACCAGCGAGAAGAAAGGTGCGTTTACACTTGCTTCCCGGAATCCTTCCGATAGGATTAAGGAACAAAATGTTCTGGAAGGGTGCGTTTACACTTGTATGAAACAGCAGGGGGTGCTTCTCTCAGGACAAGAGTGAGCATTCCTGATTTGTAAACTAAAGATGTCCTGACGCTGTGCTGTAATGACGACATCATCGAGTGCCGTCATTTGAAAATATCTAATAATAATAATAATAGATAAATAAAAGCTTTTTTATAGATTTATTTTAATCGTTTCTCGTTGGCCGCAGGTCTGTAAAAAGCGCTAAATAAATCAATTTGATTTGATTTTTCTTCCCTGCCGTTGTGGTACAGGCTGATTATGACCCTTTCATTAGACAAATAGCAAGTATGTTTTAAGTTACACCAAAACAAAAAAAAAATGAAAAAACGAGACCACAGTTGATTTTTTTTTCAATTTCAGGAAACATTCTAAAAACTGAACTGATAAGCGTTACACGGACCTCCAGTTTACACATCAAAAAATGTTTAAAAAAAAATTGCATTAAAAAAACGGATACCTAACATATCACTAACTGTTATAAAAATGTATAGAAATAAGTTGCACTTACTTTATTCCGATGGTTCGTCTTGATGTTGAAAATGTTTTATTGTTTGTGTTTTGAATTATGGGAAGACAGCACTGTGACAACGTTGTTTCCGTGCAGTGCCCGTTGGATATTTTCTCCAATCTTGCCAGAATATTTCCTCAGTGTGTTTACACTAGCAAAGTATACTGGAATCCGTCCTCTTGTCCTCTCAGTCCAGTACTTTTGAGAGGATAAGAGGACGGATTCCGGGACGCATTCGGTAGTGCTTCCTGTCCACTCGTTCCGGAATAACGGTATTTGTGCTAGTGTAAACACACTTGAACTTTCCACATTAAAAATAACCAGTGCGCCCTCTATTGGAAACTGCGGAGAACAGCAGTTAATGCTTGCCCTTTACCTTATGAAAGGAAACATTAAGGGCCTCATGCACCAAATTGTGGTAAATTACCTGAAATACTGCGTGGTAAGAGAAACCCATACTGCGCGCAAAAAGGAAGGCGTGACCGCTTTATTCACTAATATGTTTTTGCTTACGATTGTAAGTCGCCCTGGATAAGGGCGTCTGCTAAGAAATAAATAATAATAATAATAATAATAATAATATAATAATATGGATGAATAAGACGAGCTAAATGATTAATTTGCCAGTCATCATAGCACGCGAAATGCTGCACACATTACACATCCTTTATTTTAGTATATGGTCACTCCAATGGACAGGTAGTCCAGCTCTCACTTTGTCACTTTGGCAGCGGCCGGCCCCAGCTACTTCTTCAGTGGGTCTCCTTAGGATGAGGGGAGACGGCCCGGTGTTATGCAGATTTCTGTATCCCCATAGAATTCTGTATCCCCTTAGATTTGACGCCTGCGTAGATCAAGATCGCTATACGTGAACATTTGATGTTTCTGAACAATATTTACATGTAATAAAATTAAAATGTGTTTTAAAAAAAATAGACTTAGGTTACTTTTAATCAAGGGTTTCGTGTATTGAGCAAAGCAGGAGGCTGAGCGCACTGTCGAGTGTCAGTGGTGTTAAATGTGCTGTTTTATTTTGCTACAGAATTAGTTTGGTCTCGTTCTCAATATGTGTTGCAAACTGCAGCAGAACTCAATGGCAGTGCTTGAGAACACATCGGGACTCGGGCACAGGAATATCGCGCATCCACGTCCAGCTTTGAAAAACTGCATCTGCACAGGCACGGAGTCATGTGGCGATACAGAATTCTGCTTAACACTGGGAATGTCTTGCTTTGAGACGGTCAAAGCTGAGAAACAGAAAAAAATTAACAGAAAACAAATATTTGTTTGTTCACCTTTAACCCCGTCTGGTTTATGTTGAAGGTACTCCGGTACCAAAACGTTGGCTAAATATAAATGTGTTTCTTTTAAAGGGATTGCTAGTGTGCGGTTAATTTACATACAATTAATAATTAATTAATTAATAATGGCAATCCTTTGAAATGTATTCTAATTCTCTCCCCTAATACCACGAGGGAGGGACTTGATATAAAAACCATATTTACTTAAAGGTGCTAACTTTCCTAAGTTATTGAAACCAGGCGGTGCCTGTCTAAATCGCAATATAAATAGAGCAGACCACAAGTAGTGCTGTGTGGGAAACATGATAAACGCGTATATCTGCTCTCAGGTACTGTATTTAATATTTTCAAGGATAAACTACTACCTGTGTTCCACTGAACACTGCAAATAAAATCTAAAATATAGGCTACATAGGATGTATTTTGTTGGTTTTGTGGATTAATGGCAATATTTTAACATACGGTGTTGTAATACTGTGCATAATGATGTGATTCTAAAAATGCAATTTGTCCTGCTGGAAGGTGAACCTCCGGCCCAGTCCCAGGTCTCTTGCAGACTGAAACAGGTTTTCCTCTAGAATTTCCCTGTATTTGGCTCCATCCATCTTTCCCTCAATCCTGACCAGTTTCCCAGTCCCTGCCAAAGAAAAGCATCCCCATAACATAATGCTACCACCACCATGCTTCACTGTGGGGATGGTGTTCTCAGGGTGATGAGCAGTGTTGGCTTTGCGCCACACTTAGCGTTTTGCAGTAAGGCCAGAAAGCTCAATTTTGGTCTCATCAGACCAGAGAACCTTTTTCCATATGTTTGCTGTGTCTCCCACATGCCTTTTGGCAAAATCCAAACGGGATTTGATATGGGTTTTTTTCATTAATGGCTTTCTTCTCGCCACTCTTCCATAAAGCCCAGCTTTGTGGAGCGTCCGGGTTATAGTTGTCCCATGGACGGTTTCTCCCATCTCAGCTGTGGATCTCTCCAGCTCCTTCAGAGTTACCATTGGTCTCTTGGTTGCTTCTCTGACTAATGCCCTCCTTACCTGGTCACTGAGTTTTGGTGGACGGCCTTCTCTAGGCAGAGTCGCGGTTGTGTCATGTTCTTTCCATTTTTTAATAATGGATTTAACGGTGCTCTGGGGGATGTTCAAAGTTTGGGATATTTTTTATAACCCAACCCTGATTGGTGCTTCTCCAGAACTTTATCCTTGTTTTGATAGCTCCTTGGTCTTTATGATGCTGTTTGTTTAGATATGCTCTCTAACAAACTCTGGGGCCTTCCAGAAACAGGTGTATTTAATCTGAGATCATGTGACAGTTTAATTGCACACAGGTGGACTCCATTCAACTAATTATGTGACTTCTGAAGGCAATTGGTTGCACCAGAGCTTATTTAGATGTGTCACAGCAAAGGGGGTGAATACTTATGCAATCAAGACTTTTCAGTTTTTTATTTGTAAATAATTTTGAAAAATATGTAGATTTATTTTCCCCACTTCGACATTATGGACTATTTTGTGTAGATCTGTGACAAAAAATCCTAATTAAATCCATTTTAATTCCAGGTTGTAACACTACAAAATGTGGAAAAGTCCAAGGGGGGTGAATACTTATGCAAGACACTGTAGCTCTAACGTGCCATGATATAGCTACTATTTATCTTGCTTGCAAGTTCGATTGCTAGAAATATCAAGAGAACGATTATTGATCTGGTGGTATTGTGCTAAACTGTATTACAGTATACTGCAGTTTTGATAAACCTAGGCTGACTGAGAAATATGTCCGGGTTTGGTCTGTGGAAAAGGTGGCAACCCTAGGCAATACTTAGTTTACTGACCTGTAAATAAATAAAAGCAAAGCACACACAAGTGTATATGTCTCCATCTGGATTATTCTGAACCAGCGAGAAGAAAGGTGCGTTTACACTTGCTTCCCGGAATCCTTCCGATAGGATTAAGGAACAAAATGTTCTGGAAGGGTGCGTTTACACTTGTATGAAACAGCAGGGGGTGCTTCTCTCAGGACAAGAGTGAGCATTCCTGATTTGTAAACTAAAGATGTCCTGACGCTGTGCTGTAATGACGACATCATCGAGTGCCGTCATTTGAAAATATCTAATAATAATAATAATAGATAAATAAAAGCTTTTTTATAGATTTATTTTAATCGTTTCTCGTTGGCCGCAGGTCTGTAAAAAGCGCTAAATAAATCAATTTGATTTGATTTTTCTTCCCTGCCGTTGTGGTACAGGCTGATTATGACCCTTTCATTAGACAAATAGCAAGTATGTTTTAAGTTACACCAAAACAAAAAAAAAATGAAAAAACGAGACCACAGTTGATTTTTTTTTCAATTTCAGGAAACATTCTAAAAACTGAACTGATAAGCGTTACACGGACCTCCAGTTTACACATCAAAAAATGTTTAAAAAAAAATTGCATTAAAAAAACGGATACCTAACATATCACTAACTGTTATAAAAATGTATAGAAATAAGTTGCACTTACTTTATTCCGATGGTTCGTCTTGATGTTGAAAATGTTTTATTGTTTGTGTTTTGAATTATGGGAAGACAGCACTGTGACAACGTTGTTTCCGTGCAGTGCCCGTTGGATATTTTCTCCAATCTTGCCAGAATATTTCCTCAGTGTGTTTACACTAGCAAAGTATACTGGAATCCGTCCTCTTGTCCTCTCAGTCCAGTACTTTTGAGAGGATAAGAGGACGGATTCCGGGACGCATTCGGTAGTGCTTCCTGTCCACTCGTTCCGGAATAACGGTATTTGTGCTAGTGTAAACACACTTGAACTTTCCACATTAAAAATAACCAGTGCGCCCTCTATTGGAAACTGCGGAGAACAGCAGTTAATGCTTGCCCTTTACCTTATGAAAGGAAACATTAAGGGCCTCATGCACCAAATTGTGGTAAATTACCTGAAATACTGCGTGGTAAGAGAAACCCATACTGCGCGCAAAAAGGAAGGCGTGACCGCTTTATTCACTAATATGTTTTTGCTTACGATTGTAAGTCGCCCTGGATAAGGGCGTCTGCTAAGAAATAAATAATAATAATAATAATAATAATAATATAATAATATGGATGAATAAGACGAGCTAAATGATTAATTTGCCAGTCATCATAGCACGCGAAATGCTGCACACATTACACATCCTTTATTTTAGTATATGGTCACTCCAATGGACAGGTAGTCCAGCTCTCACTTTGTCACTTTGGCAGCGGCCGGCCCCAGCTACTTCTTCAGTGGGTCTCCTTAGGATGAGGGGAGACGGCCCGGTGTTATGCAGATTTCTGTATCCCCATAGAATTCTGTATCCCCTTAGATTTGACGCCTGCGTAGATCAAGATCGCTATACGTGAACATTTGATGTTTCTGAACAATATTTACATGTAATAAAATTAAAATGTGTTTTAAAAAAAATAGACTTAGGTTACTTTTAATCAAGGGTTTCGTGTATTGAGCAAAGCAGGAGGCTGAGCGCACTGTCGAGTGTCAGTGGTGTTAAATGTGCTGTTTTATTTTGCTACAGAATTAGTTTGGTCTCGTTCTCAATATGTGTTGCAAACTGCAGCAGAACTCAATGGCAGTGCTTGAGAACACATCGGGACTCGGGCACAGGAATATCGCGCATCCACGTCCAGCTTTGAAAAACTGCATCTGCACAGGCACGGAGTCATGTGGCGATACAGAATTCTGCTTAACACTGGGAATGTCTTGCTTTGAGACGGTCAAAGCTGAGAAACAGAAAAAAATTAACAGAAAACAAATATTTGTTTGTTCACCTTTAACCCCGTCTGGTTTATGTTGAAGGTACTCCGGTACCAAAACGTTGGCTAAATATAAATGTGTTTCTTTTAAAGGGATTGCTAGTGTGCGGTTAATTTCTTTTTTTTTCCTTTTAAGAAACTTTAACCTTCCAGCTGCTTATCCGGTGATTTCGACGTGCTGCACAGGCTAGTCACAATGTGTGCAGTACTCACTGTTGTCTTTTCGATGACAACAATGCTAATGTTTTCAGGGCCGAAGTAATTCAGTGTAATTCATGTGTTAAAAGAGCACCACTGTCTCTTGGCTGTTTCGGCAGTACAACGTCATAATGGAAAAAAATACAGTAAATCATGGGATTTTATACAGCACTGTCTATTCCTACAATGCATCTTGCATTGAGAAAGCAACACGTTTGGAATCGGAATAAAGGAACTGATAATGTAATACAGTTCACGTGCAGTCATCTTTTGGTAAATTGCATTTTTAGAATCACATCATTATGCACAGTATTACAACACCGTATGTTAAAATATTGCCATTAATCCACAAAACCAACAAAATACATCCTATGTAGCCTATATTTTAGATTTTATTTGCAGTGTTCAGTGGAACACAGGTAGTAGTTTATCCTTGAAAATATTAAATACAGTACCTGAGAGCAGATATACGCGTTTATCATGTTTCCCACACAGCACTACTTGTGGTCTGCTCTATTTATATTGCGATTTAGACAGGCACCGCCTGGTTTCAATAACTTAGGAAAGTTAGCACCTTTAAGTAAATATGGTTTTTATATCAAGTCCCTCCCTCGTGGTATTAGGGGAGAGAATTAGAATACATTTCAAAGGATTGCCATTATTAATTAATTAATTATTAATTGTATGTAAATGACTTGCACGCTATAACTTTTTCCACACGATTCATTTCGCGTGCAAAGTCACGCAGTAATGGGCTTTCTGCGTGGTAAACTGGTTACCACTGTTTAGTGCATGAGGCCCTAAATGGGGAAGCATTTAGGGGTGGCTTTTTTTTACATATGCATTTTGTTTATGGCACACAATGTTTCCTTTCCAACCGCTACACTATTGTTATTTTGTGTGCAGATCGAGACATCAAGGGCTAGGTTTCTGATATCTGTAGACTTTGGTTCAAGATAATTCTTTTAAATCGTAAACATGCTGTTTTTTTTTTTAGCGGACCCCAATGCGCTTACGGTGTCTGTTTTTCTGCATGTCTGCATGTTTGCCACACTCTTTATTTTGAACACAGTAACTGTCTTGATTCTACATCAATCTTCACCACACTTTTATTATAGCCCCAGCCTCTTACAGACATTTTGAGTTACATTTAGCTCTAATTCAGTAATCTATAGTATGGACTTCATGCAAATATTTTCAAACTTCCAGGCATTGAGCAGTTATTACGTGATTATGAGGACCTTCTCTATGTGCCTGCACTGTTTTTTCTTTTCACATTTTCAGTTTATAGCACTGTGGAGACACATTTTTGCAACACATTTGTCAAAGTGAACTGCCATTGCTAATTGCGTGTGCAACTGAGATCTAAGCCTTAAACATACATTTTTCTAAAACTGCTTGAAAAAAACGCATTTTGAATGCCCCATTCACTTTATCTGTGAATATTATCAGTTATCATGATTTCATGAGAACTGACACATGTTGCTTATCATCCCTGCTCATAGGCTTTACATAAGAAAAACTGACGTGTGCAAAATGCATGAATAAACCACATATGTTTCATTAATTATTTATGGATCCTTTTTCTCATAAATGAAACACTGACACCATAATTAGACGAGTACTGTAGTGATTGCTTTAAAAAAAAATAAGTTAATATAAATCCTTGACCTTGTCTCTTTCTTTATTAATATTTCAACTACCAAACAACATTTCATTATCACAGCCAATAATAAAAAGAATACAAGATCATGATGCAACATCCCAGCCAGAGAATCATATAATACTTATGCTTCACCATGCTTTATTATACCTTTTATAAGGGTTACCTCTGTGCCTTTAGTAATGATAATGGATTGAGTAATTTAACAACCCAACCCTGACCTTTCCCCGTGGGCTATCACCCTTAAGATAAACACATCGATAATGGAACCTGGGACCACTAACACAGCTGGATAATATTGCTGTTGATGATGTGTCTACAAGCCAAGGCTCACTCCTACACCTGTCACCTCAAACCATATTTTCAATATTTAATCCCAAATTAGAAGTCAGGACTTGTACACTTGATGTGATCTCTTTATAAACTGCAACCATGCCTGCCTGCTGCCTGTCACCACACAGAGGACGGTGTGCATCCAATCCATCATCGTGCACTGTCTGCAGTGTGTCCGAGGTGGGGTGTCTTGCAGAATGGGCAGGGTCCTGTTGAGCCTGTAATGTCAGGTACTGATGTTGTCTGACAGATAGCTTTCAAATACAGTACCAGTAGGGAGGACATGTTCCACAGTGTAAACATGACATTTTCAGACACATGAAATGCAGCTGCCACGTCAGCCTGCTGTAGCAGCTCTGCAGTAATGCTGTGGTCCTGGATGTTTTGTGCATTGTCAAAGATACACCCTTAACACTGTATTTGCATGTAGCACCAATTCAATTTAATTAAAAAAACATGTAGCTTTAAATTACATTTGATTTTTTTTTACCTTCCCTTTTCTTTTTTATAATATTTGCAATCGTTCTGAATAGCTGAATTACTGAATTAGTAGTCGTAGTAGTAGTAGTATAATTACTTATTGTTACTTTATAATTTTACTACTTCTTCATATTGCATACTTCTTTATGTTTGAAAATCCACTTCTACCAGTAGTGCCTCTTTAGTTTGACCCTTCACTAAATCAGTTTTTTTTTTTTTTTAACACTTGGTCGTATTACATTAGTGAGTCTCATCAGAACACATATTTGCACTTACTGTAAGCTATACTGTATTTAAATATGAATCTTGCATTGTAACCCTGTGCTGCCCTGTACCACCTGTACGTCACCTTGGAAAAAGGCATCTGCCAAATAAATACATAATAATAATAATAATAATAATAATAATAATAATAATAATAATAATAATAACACTATTAGCACAGTCTAATCTACTGTTCAGTCAGATACAGCAATAATGGACAGAGTGTGATTGCGTTCGATTTTTAGAGCAACATGACTGTGGGGTCAAGGGAAATTACAGCTAGCCATGGAAATCCACTACCCAAAATGGGAAGCACTAGAGAAATTACAACTTCCGGCAACTTCAATACATTCTAACACTTTACATTAAGTGTCTCTAATTACTGTGTATTTACATAGAAGTTACATAGTAAATACATGTGAACTTGTACATAATTACAATGTTATCATGCATAGTTACAATGTACTTAACATGTAAATCTTTTTGCACAATATCTGTAAGTACACAATTGTATTAGAAAAGGGTTAGGATTGGGGTTAGAGTTAGGCTTAGGGGGTTAGGTTTAGAGTTAGGATTAGTAGGGTTAGGTTTAGAGTTAGGGTTAGTGGGGTTAGGGTTAGGTTTATATCATGCAAAAACAATTACACAGTAAGTTAATTGCAGCTATGCATAATAACATTGTAATTATGTGTAAGAAACCATGTATTTACTAAGTAACTAATATGTAAAGACACAGTAATTAGAGACACTTAATTTAAAGTGTTATCCAATACGTTACTTGGCTTCTCAAAACAGAACAAAAAAATCCAAGTCATACAAATTCATAAAAATATTTGAGCAATGACACTTGGAACTACTCAGAATATTCGCCAATATCATTACCACATTTTAAATAATAATAATAAAAGGAATTTTAAGCTACATGCTTGTGGATGTGCTGGTACAATGATTTTGGTGAACATGATATTTACTCAGGAGAGAAACAGAAAAGCCACTTAACCATTAGCGGCACAAAGAGGTAGCACAACACAGAAAGAAGAAACAAATAAGAAGCCTTATTGTTATTCTGCAAGTGCCTCTGCATTGCCAACCTGCAACTGATAGAATGCGCAGACAGATGTTGTCCAATTATTATGATAACAATTAATGCTCATTAATCTTTATTAGTGTGAGGTGATTAATTGACTACAAATAAAAATGTCAAAAAACAGACATCAATTTAGCACTAATTCAGCATTTATTAATTGCAGCCTGTCCCCAGTACAATCTACAACATGGGCTGCCCACAGTGCAATCTACAACATGGAGCCCATCCACAGTGCAATCTACAACATGGAGCCCATCCACAGTGCAATCTACAACATGGAGCCCATCCACAGTGCAATCTACAACATGGAGCCCATCCACAGTGCAATCTACAAAATGGAGCCCATCCACAGTGCAATCTACAACATGGAGCCCATCCCCAGTGCAATCTACAACATGGAGCCCATCCACAGTGCAATCTACAACATTGCAATCATCCCATGCAATCTACAACTTGGGCCGTCCACAAACGTTCTAGGAGCTGAAGGATTAACTATTTGCTGAAGGATTATTGCTATATGTGGATAGCAAAAGTATGCTAAACCTTCCCCAATTGCAGTCTAGGGAAATATCTGCTGTAACTTCAGGAGCATAGCATTACATATTCAGCAGAGCATTAAATATATACAGAACATAGGCATATTGTAGTTACTCCAACCAATTAAAAATAAAGGACGGAGGAAAACTACTGTGACTCCACTACAGTGTGTAGTAGTGGTTAGGGATCTGGACTCTTGACTCGAGGGTCGTGGGTTCAATCCCAGATGGGGGACACTGCTGCTGTACCCTTGAGCAAGGTACTTTACCTAGATTGCTCCAGTAAAAACCCAACTGTAAGAATGGGTAATTGTATGTAAAAATAATGTGTAAAAAATAATGTAATTGTATGTAAAAATAATGTGATATCTTGTAAAAATTGTAAGTCGCCCCGGATAAGAGTGTCTGCTAAGAAAATAAATAGTAATTCAAATTATTTTTCTGTACAGCTCTAAGCACTCTAAATATCACCTACAAAATAATATTTTAATACCTGTAACTCACATGTACAGGGCAGGTTTTTAAAATCTCACCTTCCCCATGATCTCACGCAGCTTGTACCTCTTTAGTGTCTCAGAGCAACCTCAGAGCCACAGAGCAAGCAGGTGCTTTCAACACATTCCAGTACAACGCAAAAAAGTCTCCTGGTTAAATGATCCAGTTTCTAGGTACTGGTAAGGTGTTGTGTGATACACTGCCATTACAGGTTCTGTCCTGTGCTCTGTCGGTCAGATGGGATGAGGTTAAAAGCTCTAAAACCCTGAACTGCATTGTGGTTAAGACACTCGCTTGTGGTGCGAGGGGATGCTGGTTTGTGCCCAGCCACTGCCCTGTTCCATTGGTGCCATGCCTCGGATCTCATAGATTGGCTTCTGTCGACCGCCAAGATTAAAGGGGTGGGGGCGGGGTGTAATGGGCAGTGTTGTGTGATACACTGCTGTTATGGGTTCTGTCCTGTACCCTGTCGG
The DNA here is from genome assembly GCF_902713425.1 of Acipenser ruthenus. Lineage (NCBI taxonomy): Eukaryota > Metazoa > Chordata > Actinopteri > Acipenseriformes > Acipenseridae > Acipenser > Acipenser ruthenus. Next base: position 91,168,569 of record NC_081190.1, on the reverse strand, counting down.
TGAGATAAGATCAAGTTAAAAACTATATAACCACATTCTTGTGCAAGGTTCCCACCCAGCCTCCGCCCTGCCGCAAAATAAAATGCATTTCATCCTCATTGTGTCCATATAGTGCTCAGAAATAAAACCCGAAAAGCAGAAACCCAAAATATCCATTCTGGTGTATTTAGAAGCATCTGATTTTTGCATTGGAAGCAAGTGGGATCTTCAAGGTTTATTTCAGACAGTGCATGACTAGCACGTGTAGTATCAAAGTGGGGTCCAAGTGGGATAACAAAGCGGAGGGCTCAACCCGTGATTACTGATGCCTCTTTGGCCAGCATTTAAAAACAAACATTGACTTAATGACAGTACTCAGAAGAGAAAATAAAACATGTGCCTGCCATGCTTGAACTGGCAGGAAACCAGACCCACAGCTCCCTGAAGCCAAAGTAAGTGCAAAACTGATATCATATAAAGAAGCCCACAGCCCCCAGACTGTAATATTCGTAAATATTGACTGCACTTTCAACACATCCAAGAGGAAGCTTACAGCGCAGCAGTGTTTGAATAATGGCCAGACAGTACTGATGAGCACATTAATAATCAATATAGATGAGTGGTTGCTCTTTCCGTTCAGTGAACATAACATCTAACCTGTTGTTTTTAGTTTTTTTAGAGATACTATGAGGCAAAGACCTGAAAAAATGTTAATTTTATTGAAATGCCAAGATCACGGAGAATTCTAAGGGCCTCATTCACTAAACAGCGGTAATGTGTTTTGTATGCAGTAAGCCCCTTTACTGTGTGCTTTGTACACCTGCTGTATTCACTAACCAGTGGCAGGCAACCAAGAGCGTGGAAAAAGTACCGTGTTTGAGCCATTTAAATATAACGAATAATGTTAATGTGTGGAAATGTATGAAAATTCCTCACGCTGTACAATGACGTAACATGTGAGCCGGAGGCGGGAAGTTTAAAATGGTTGTTTAAATTTTGTTGATTTATTGGTTTGCAGTCTATGATTAACATTAAAAATGCAGACAACTGATCTAGCCACTTCCAGATAGGAGTCATGCAGCGCCAGGTCTAGTGACATTGCTGTGCACGCTACATTATTTAGCATCTGGGTCATTTCAGACAACTGTGTCAGCAGTTGGTGGGAGATCCCAACTCATGTTTTCCAGGTGTTTACAGCAGGAACTGAATGCCCTGTTGAAACGCACCGGGAACTGTAAAGGTCCAATAAATGAATGTACAGAGTGAGAGTTGAGGTGAAGTCATAAATACAAGTAATCAAACGACATCACATTTTTAACATTAAAAGTGACGTTTCGCCAAACACTTTTTGAAATGTAAACAGTGAACTTTTAATTGACTGAGCGAGTGCTTTGCTGACTTTTGATTGATATTACAAAATAAATCAGAGGGAGATCAAGCTGAACAAACAAATATTTATTTGATTTGCAGAGTTAAACATAAAAGTTCCATTAACAATAACTTTCTCCTCTTTGACTGTCTCGCAGGACGCGGCGAGTCTTTGGGGCAAGCAAGACACCCACCCCCTCCTCCTACGCTCATTGTGACAAACTCAGAACCATACTTGCCTTTTCTTTTGATCACCCTTATATACTACAATAAAGTTTGTGTAAACCTTGTGCAGAATTCTGCATGCTGAATTCCACGTGATGTGACAACTTGCAAATGAATCATTTAGCAAGAATAGATTGACCGCTGCATCATTTTTGCAAGCGGTGTGGCCTCCCCCTGCCATGCGGTAATTCTGGTCATTTACCTCCATTTAATGAAGGAGGTCCTAAATCCCCAGTGAGTTCTGTACTTGGATTTAGTGAAATGTATATTTTTCCAGTCATTCCCAACTGAGAGAACATTTTATTTCCAGGAAGTACATTTTTTTTTTTTTTTTGTATTATTTGTATAGATAATATGACTTACCCAGGAAGACCACATAAGATGCTGATACAAGGTGTTGAAGTTGCCTGTCCATCTCCTTAACTACATTTTTGTGACACCCTAGCAACCCCTGCTTCCTGATCTTACCTTAACTGCTACTTCCTGCCTTCACCAGAAGTCTCCAAACAGCAAACGTATTTCCCAAATACAAATTTTAAAAAATCACTTTTTGTAATACTTCAGCTGCATATAAAACTGCTTGCAAACATTAATTAAATTGTAATACCCAGGGCCAGGCTCCTTTTAATTGGACAGCCAATCTCAGATAGGACAAATGTACAAACAAGGATAGTTCAATCAATTATATCTTTAATAAGAAAAATATACAATTAAAAAAAAAAAAAAAAAAAAAAAAAAAACCAGAAGGAATGGAGAAAGAGAGGATACAATGTCAATAACAAATTCTAAAACGACACTTCACTTAACACATCAATACAATATAGGACAAAAATAGAAAGTAAATAACCCAATCAACTCAATTACACACTTTCCCAATAATATCTCAACACAGTGTAAACAAAATAAAAATAACCATTTAACAGATCAAACAATCAAAATAAAGAAAAATCCCATATAACATAACACCATGAACACAATATATAAATCAACAATTTGCAAAAAGAAACAAAGACATTAACACCGCCGAGCAAAATGGTTGAGAAATGAAAGAGGTTCACAATTTACAAACGGACTATATACAAAATGACAGTGCCATAAAGAATAACTATAAGATAAATCCTATAGACAAAGCTCACACTCCATTAAACCCCAGACAAGACATATGTTTTAAAATCCACCAACCCAATTAATACAATAATTAAAATAGAATTACCGGTTTCAATTCTAAAATAGATACATCATAAAATCAATTAGCCCATAAACAATAAATAGTGGCCCAACGCGAGGGAAAAACAGAGAGCCAATATATTACAAAAGTTAATTTAACCAAATACTTTCTCAGCTACACAAACCTACTTTGTTCTCACCACATACAGCAAGCATTAACGGATCACGACTCTTCCGCGGATCAACTCATTCGTGGGTAGAACATTTCATTTTCCAGTCAAACTGGAATAAACGCTAAAAACAAAACTTAACTAAAATTAACAAACAAAAGGCGCTATGTCTTTTCCTGGCGTTCACAAACACAATCTCTCTCGGTCACGGGCACGGGCACACTGCGTGACCATCCAGCAGCCGGTTTTTAAAGCAGGACGTCAATTGAGACAGCTCCTTTATCCAATAGACTCCGGACAGAACATATTGCGCTCGTTGGTTTCAATGAAGTCGTCATAATACCAGGACCAACAGGAAGAATCCCAAACTAGTTAAATACAAACAAAACAATTCATACAAAAAAATGAGAGAAAGAGCAATGTCAAACACTGCTGTAATCCAATACAACAGAAAAAATATGAAACATTAAAATCACGTGTGTATTTATTTATCTACAATTCCCAATAGTGATAATTTAATACTATTATTAATAAGTAAGCACCGTTTACAAAATCATAATTGTTTTAAAGAACTAGGTAATTGTATATTATTGTTATTTTGTAATAATGAAATCCTGCAGTTAACGTTAGGTGGGCTTGTCCTGTGATTCTAAAGTTTAATATTTCCAGATTGCTGTCGGGGTTGGGGGTCACAATTAATTTACAGCCCTGTCAACAACAAACAGCATAAAGAAATAGCAAACAGGTTCTAACTGTGTAATTAAGAATCATTGCTGTAACGAAAGCCCATTGAGAGGCTTATTACAAATTTAGATTGTATTCCTGAGATTAACAAAAGGGATTAATATGAGGATTGTAATTGCAAATTACAGTGCTCTAGCAAGGGAGGTTGAGAGATAAATGGCTGAGACAAGTTATGTTCCCTAGAACAATGAAGAAAAGTGCACATAGCTAATTAACCTTGCGATGATTCTGGGATCACTGATTCAAAATTAGGTAAGTAAATGTGTCAGACCAAATGTTTGTTATTTTTTCTGTGAGTGTTTGAAGGGAGGGGGAATGTGGGGTGGGGTGGGGTGGGGAGGGGTGGTAGAGATGTCTTAATTAAAGATTGAGAAGCCCATGATCAAAATCAAGTGATTAAAATCAAGTGAAACTGGTGCCAAATGTTTTTACAATTTGAAACTGCAGAACCAATGTGTACCAATTAGAAGCAGGCTTGGAGGATCAAGAAAGGTTGACTGCCTGCACCCTGATGTTCAGTTCTCCCAGTGTCTTCAAACATGATCATTCCAGTCTGGTCATCTTGAGCAAAAGAACTGGGATTGAAACAAGAAATGACACCACAAAGTGGTATGTGTAGAGTTTTATTGTTATTGTAGATGTAATCTTCTGCAGTCTGGGTGAGAAAACAGTGAAGCAACACAGAAAAGTAAGTTCTACCCACAAGATGACATATTTACACAGCATATGATGTACTGGAAATGGTTTATAATGGAGGATAGACAGCAGACTAACTACCCCCTGTGTCACTTGTCCCAGTCCAATCATTTTCCATTGCAGTGCATCTGCAGATATTTTTCCTTCAATTACAATCTTAAATATATATTATATTCTGTTTTAGCAGTCGGTGTGTAGGGGATATGTCAGGATTATCGGGATAGGTGAGGTAGGGAAAGGAAATCAGTCGCACCTGGTTCTTTCTTTGTCAGAAATGTATTGCTGTTCACTTAAGTTTGACGCTTGCATGAGAGAATCTAATTTTCATAGCCAAACCCATTACACACCTCTGACAAGAATAATGAAGCAGGAATATGTTCTTTATTTGTAAGAGCAAACAAGCATACTAAATATATTACTCAGGATGTTTTTTCATTTATTTAAATTTAATTATTGAATTAACTCTTTACTCACTTACTTCACTAAAATTGGGTTATGCCTTATAACCTGATGTCAAAATCTCAATATCCAAATTGTACTGGATCAATTGTCTTAATGGATCATGGGAGCTGCATATTTGCAGATAGCATATACAGTGTACAGGATACTGAATGATCGTTCAAGTTATATGGTTTTTATTCACCGCGGGAGGACATCCCAGTAAACCACTAGCCCCAACAGGAATAAAAACCATATACAATGAACAATCATTCAATATTCTGTTTATACCACAAGTGTATTATTTTACCTGACAGATCTTTACTTTCATTGTCAACAGACTATACTTTGACTTAATTTCGAACTCTGTTTATGATTTAAAGAGACTATGGGGCTGATGTAAGGATAGGCACAGTGCAAACAATAGTGTCTACAAAATCCAGCTTGCCTAGCGATCAGGCAATTATTTTGCACTGCGGCCAATGTATGCTTAAGAGCAATGCAAATTACTCAACACACACAAATAACGAGCTGCAATCATGACAATGAGGGTCGCAATGAGCCCCGCCTGTGCATCGGGCTATTTAGCGGCCACACTTACAACCCAGAGGTGAGATGAGTTAGGAGCACAGCGAGCAGTAGGCGCTGTATGAGATATGTGGAGCACAAAAAACAAACCAAACAAAAAAAGATGTCAGAGGAAGGGCAGCAAAGTCCTCTTGGTGCACGGAAAAGAAAATACGTTTTCTGACGAGCAGAGAGTCCTTACAGCTGAGGTTACGCAGCATGAAACTGAGTTATTTGGAAAAGCTTCAACCAACATGTTATGGTACGAAAGAGGCCCTATGGTCCTCTATAGTGGAGAAAATCAATGCTGTCAGTGTTACCAGGAAGACAGTCAACCAGGTGATGACAAGGTGTCAGGACCTGTGGTGGTGAACAAAAGCGAAACTCACAACACAGCAGAAACAGGAGGAGGGACGCTATCCACATCACAGCTGACTCCACAGGAGAGGCAAGCGGAGAGGACAATCCATCCCAAACAAAGTGACCCTGGGTTTGAATATGCAGGGTCTTCTCCATCTTGCCCTTCTCATCTGAAGGTTTTCCTGTCTGTTCTCAACAAAACTGAAACGTTGTTGTATCAGGCAGTGTACCACAGCAGCCATGCTGAGGCCAATGACAGGTCTCTAAAGGTGTGTGCTTTTATACAGCTCCTAATTACTTGCTTCTACAATGGTTTGCACCTTGTAAGAAGAGGTGTAAAGTTTTTGGAGGGTCAGCAATTGCCTAAGTGCAAGGCAAAATCCTTACATCTCATTATAAAGTTTGCACCCACTTAGTATTCCAGATCCCTGCCCAATTCCATGCTATTTTCTTCATTTGAATAAATTTCAATATCATTTAAATGGATTAATGATGGCAAAGTGCTAATTTGATAGTGAGTGCAGAACACCAGGTGAACCACTTTACATACGGCGCATTTTTAGTGACCGCTAAAGTCCCACTTTACACCAACTAAACACGTTTTTTGGCAGCTTGTGGTAGTGTATCCTTACAGCGGACCCTATATATATTACCTTTTCATTAATCATAAAAACATATTGTGCTTAGGAACTGCAATTAAACATACAAAGTGTAAGTCTAGAGATGTGCTTTCTGTTTTATGCACAGCTGTACACAGGATATAATGTGCTAGAATGTTGTCAAAACCAAGTTGGTACATAAATATTGCTGTGTTGATCATGGAAAAGTGGTAATAGATTTGAAATTTATTTACAGTAGTTATGAAGTACATCATAGTTAACACATACACATACCACACTTCACAGATGCATAATCACAAGATTTAATCCTTCAATCAACTGCCCTGCAACCAGTACACCTGTCAGTGGGGCAAGCATATATGGAGGCCCTGAAAGAACAACCAGAGAATTGATTAATGATTATGTTTTACATGACTTATAGGTCATTTTGTATGAAAGGCTCCGCCCCCTCACCACACAGAAAAAAGATCTACAACATTTGACTTAGTAAGTCAGAATTCTAACTTTGTATGTCAGAATTTTAACTTGGTAAAATGGAGACAGCTATTTCAGAAATTTGTGATGCTGAGTTGGAATTCCGACTTATTAGGTTAGATGTTGTACAAAAACTTTGGTGGAACTAATTTATGTACTTTTGTATTTCTTATACTGTTCAAGAAGTGCCTGTGAAAGTAGCATTTATGATTACAGTAAAATACTATTAAGCTGAAGGTTAAAATTTTATGGTACAAATTTCAATTTTTATCTTTCTGCAAAAGATTTTCAAAAACAGTAACTTGTCCAATCTTATCATTTAGCAAATGTTTCAAATCACATCAGTTTATTTACTGATATTTAATAGAACATTTTTAATATAACATTTTTTTTGTTTTGATAGTCAGTATATTTTTGTCAGTTACTTGTATTCCAGTGCCTGTACCATGGTATTTGTTTTAAAAAATTGTTCTGTGTTTATAAAACATTTGAAGCTAATTATTGTAGATTTACAGTGGCTGTTGCTACTTACTGCAGTTTGTTGAATTAGGGTTGTTTTTTATTCCATTGGTTCCCAACCCTGGTCCTGGAGGGCCCCTGTGTCTGCTGGTTTTTGTTCTAGCTCTGATTACTTAATTTGACCATTAATTTAACTATAATTGGTTTATTTAGACATTTTCAATCGTTTTTAACTGTAAAACGTGTGGCGATTGTTCAGATAAAAACAAGCAGACACAGTGGTCCTCCAGGAACCACTCACTTACACGGCTTAAACCAGTGCAATCTACAACATGGAGCACATCCACAGTGCAATCTACAACATGGTTCATCCACAGTGTGATCTACAACATAGGCCATCCACAGTGGATTTGAAATTTATTTACAGTAGTTATGAAGTACATCATAGTTAATCCAATAAACAAAACTTAATTTCTGTGAATTTAAAGCTGACATACTGCAGACCTGGCACACCTGTACTTAGCATTGTCAGAATAAGTTGCATTAATAAAGGAAATAGTCTGTACAGGATTTATTATGTGGCAGGGTAGCATATAGCATTCAGACCAATGCACTCCCAAAACTAGGCTGACATACTGTGGGTACTCTTGTTACCAAAACCAGTCAGCAATTTTTCCATTGGATCCTCTTCAAACTCAAATCAACACATCTTCATATGAAGGGTAATCCCGCACTACAATTTCAAGGAATTCCATTTAGCTATTTTGAAGCAATTGTGGTAAATTCTATAATGAAGTCACTACAGTATACAGCTATGGCCAAAAGTTTTGCATCACCCTATAGAATTACATAATATTAAATAAAATATCTAAATGATCCAATATTAGCAGGAAGTAAATAACAGCTACTCTCATGTAATAACATCATTAGGTCACATTTAAATCAGACCAATGTGGGCTCACAAATAACTATGCTTATAGATTGCTATATATTGAAAGCCAGTGGTGGATTTTCAGGGTGTTTTGGGGGGAGCCCATTGATATCGAAATCTGTAACTGTGCCTGTTTCATTTCCCCACTATTATGAACCTGTATACAAAACTTCAGATCAATCCAACAAGGCGTTCAGTCATTATGAAGGGTCTCAAGCTTTCATAGACACATCCTAACAAACAAACAAACAAGAAAACGTATTAAATCAGTAGAGTTTGTGCACTGCATGGCAGCTCACACACATACTAACCTCACAGTTATAACCTGTAATGGCTCCAGACAGCAGCCTGTGAAAGGTTACCTCAGACAGTACTTCATGCAAGTGTGCACAGTGGTTACTGGCACTGGTGAGTCGGTTGATTCTGCAGCAGTGTCTCAGGAATAGAAGGGTTATTTAAACACAGAAAGATCCAAGGAACACCAGTCAGCTCTACACTCCTCAGGGTTTGGGGACAACTCTGATTAATGGCTTCTATTCCCATTGTGGGGGCGTCTCACTACTATATTGCATTGCAATAAATGGGCTTGTAGTTCCAAGTTACAAATAGCTGCAGAAATAAATCAGCCACAGGCAGATAAGGGATTCAAGAAGATTAAATACTGCTGGGTTACATGGGCAAATATTTTTTTATATTGTGGAATAGAATACACAAAAAGAAATTTGCAGTAAAATTAAAATTAAAAAAAACTGTTGATTACAATGCAACTTTATTATTGCTAGGCTTACTGATGTGCACAGTGACGGTGCTCATGAAGCTGGGAACTAAAGTGCTTATTATTAAGGTGCATGGCAATGACAGTGCTGGAGAGTTTTAGACTAGTGCTCATTATTAAGATACAGGGTGATGATAATGGTGGAGAGCTGAGTCTTTAGACTAGTATGCATGATTAAGGTGCAGGGTAATGACAGTGCTGGAGAGCTGAGAATGGAGTGTTTATATCGTGTCCTCATTATTAAGGTGCAGATTAATGGCAGTGCTGGAGAGCTGAGAATGGAGTGTTTATACTAGTGCTCATTATTAAGGTGCATGTAAATGACTGTTGATGAGCTGAGAATATGCTATTTTGCATAAAGAAGATGAGAGTGCTAGGGGTATGGGAAGCTAAAATTTGTTCCCACTGTCTAATTACACCATCAATTTATGCTACTTTTGCAGTGCTTAAATACATTATTGATGCTAGCATTGTTCTTGGATGTATGATTTTTTCTCCGATTCCAGATAATCCACAGCATGATGAAATCCCTTTTAGAAGTTTACCTCAGTCTATTTGCATGGTAGTTTTGCAAAATTGTCCATGGCTTTGCTATGAATTTGCTATGGTTTTGTAATGATTTTAATATGCATTATCATATCTCTCGAAGCTTAACAATGCTTGCCTTTGCTTTAACATGCAGTTGTCACTCAATTTCTCAATACTTTTCGGTCACTGTGCACGTTGTAACTGCAGTTAAAGCACTGCTTTACACTGTTCTTAATACATTTAGGACCTCATTCACTAAACAGCGGTAATGTGTTTTGCACGCAGTAAGCCCCTTTACTGCATGCTTTGTACACCTGCTGTATTCACTAACCAGTGGCAGGCAACCTAGCGCTTGTAAAAAAGTGTGCAGAAAAAGTACCGTTCGAGTCTTTTAAATATAATGAATAATGATAGTGTGTGGAAATGTATGCAAATCACGTCACAAAATACAATGAGGGAGTTATTTGATATGCAAACCTTATTCACTCAAGGGCATTAACTTTACCAGGTGCCTCAGCATGTGTTAAAAGTACCGCTTATTGAAACCAGGTGGTGTCACAGAGTATTTCGGACCAGGCAGATGTTACTAGGGCTGTGTGAGGAGGAGGTAATAACTAGATACAGACTGAATACAGATTATACTAGCCTTATATGTAGGGCCCCAGAAAATTCAGAAATCGTCTAACGTGAAAAATATACATTTTATTTTCCTTACAGTATTTTACATTACTATTCACCTCCCTGTTCATTTCATACTTTTATCAAGTAGAAGCAGCGCTACAGTAGCTGTACATGGTCTGGCATCAATGTTGTGGGTTTGGTTACAAAAGCCAGCTTCATGATTTGTGAATTCCTCATACTGTACAATGACGTAACCTGCGAGGCAGGAAGTTTAAAATGGTTGTTTAAATAGTGTTGGTTTATTAGCTTGCAGTCAATGTTTAACATTAAAAATGTAGACAGCTGACAAATCCAAAAAGCTAAATTCATTTCAACAGAAGATCGCGTTCAGAGCTACGAAAAGAGGACATTGCATGCAGAAGGTGGGATTCTGTTTTGCTCAACTTGTAATGTGTCTCTGGATCATCTAAGTAAAGGTACTATTGACAAGCATCTTGACAGCGCAGTACACAAAAACAAGAAAATCAAACTTGAAGTTCAGGCTAAGCAATTACTGAACAAGCAGGTCACAATCACAGGATTGTTTAAAAAGAGCACAGGAAGTGGAGAAACACGTAATGCCAACGCGTTTTAATTAGTGCAAAAAATCTTGGGTTGATGCTTCCCAAAAAGAACGGGTTGAAGTACTTCTGGGACGAGGAAGAGACAGCTTTTTTATTAAATGTCCTGAAAGAACTTGACATTATGCGGCAGCTTGACAGGAGACAACACCACAATGGTGACATTTTAAAAGTAGTTGTACAAAGAATGCAGGAAGCTGTATTCATAAGAACCGTGGAGCAAGTAAGGCACAGGTGGAAGGTGCTGAAAACTTATTTTTACAAAGCGAAAAGACAGAACAGCCCGAGTGGGTCAAACCCATCAAACATACCACATTACCATCTGATTAATGACATTTTGGGCAACTGACCATTAGCAGGATCACACGGTGGCGGTGTGGACATTGGATTCCAGGAACCAGAGGAATCGGAATGAATGGTCTTGTTCATTTTGTGTACAGTTACAAATTAGAGGCATTTTTATTTTATAATATAGACATAACTAACTTAAATGTACATTTTAATGAAGTTAAGTTTGAATTTAGTTAATGCCTGCACAATAAATGAAAAATAAAAATCCTTCCAAAAAAAGATTTTTAAAAAGTATCTGAATCAAATCTGAATACAAAATTAATAAATATGTGACATCTATTAATTAAAGGCTGAATCTTATATATGTATCAACTATGTGTTCCAATGGGTGCTTTCTGTGTGTTGTAATCTGATATAACTCTGATATAAATGTTTTTTTAATTATTTTAATTTAGTCACCAGTGCAAATATGGATCTTGAGGATCTTGAGGAAGGAATGACCAGAACTGACATGAGCCAGGAGGAGGAGGAGGAGAGTCAAAGCAATCATGCTGAGGAAGAGAGTAATAGCTCATTTGCTGTGTCAGATTCCTCTGCAGAGAGTAAGTTATTACATATATTATTAAGTAATTTTGCTGAAGCCTTTCTCCAAGGAGACGTACAGGTCAATAATTAGTCAATGAATTAAAGCCATTAGCATTGTATACAACATATAAATTCAAATGTAATAAAATAAACAGTTAAATAATGTCAAATAAGTAAAGAGACTCATCTATTGTAATAATGTGTGTGTGTGTGTGTGTGTGTGTGTGTATATATATATATTATTTTGTTTATTTAGCAGACGCCTTTATCCAAGGCGACTTACAGAGACTAGGAACCAGTGTATGGAGCAACAACGCCTTCAGCATCTGGGAGGAGTGGCTTCTGTCAAGATTCTCAGAAGACAACACTGTTCCACAGAGCGCATAGTGTCGCAGTTACTTGAAGGTCTGAAAAATATAAATCAACACAATTCTGGTTCACCTCACAGATATGACACATACCATGCTTCACAGTTGCATAATCACAAGATTTAATCCTTCAATCAACTGCCCTGCAACCAGTAAACCTGTCAGTGGGGCAAGGATATATGGAGGCCCTGAAAGAACAACCAGAGAATTGATTAATGATTATGTTTTACATGACTTATAGGTCATTTTGTATGAAAGGCTCCGCCCCCTCACCACACAGAAAAAAGATCTACAACATTTGACTTAGTAAGTCAGAATTCTAACTTTGTATGTCAGAATTTTAACTTGGTAAAATGGAGACAGCTATTTCAGAAATTTGTGATGCTGAGTTGGAATTCCGACTTATTAGGTTAGATGTTGTACAAAAACTTTGGTGGAACTAATTTATGTACTTTTGTATTTCTTATACTGTTCAAGAAGTGCCTGTGAAAGTAGCATTTATGATTACAGTAAAATACTATTAAGCTGAGGGTTAAAATTTTATGGTACAAATTTCAATTTTTATCTTTCTGCAAAAGATTTTCAAAAACAGTAACTTGTCCAATCTTATAATTTAGCAAATGTTTCAAATCACATCAGTTTATTTACTGATATTTAATAGAACATTTTTAATATAACATTTTTTTTTGTTTTGATAGTCAGTATATTTTTGTCAGTTACTTGTATTCCAGTGCCTGTACCATTGTATTTGTTTTAAAAAATTGTTCTGTGTTTATAAAACATTTGAAGCTAATTATTGTAGATTTACAGTGGCTGTTGCTACTTACTGCAGTTGGTTGAATTAGGGTTGTTTTTTATTCCATTGGTTCCCAACCCTGGTCCTGGAGGGCCCCTGTGTCTGCTGGTTTTTGTTCTAGCTCTGATTACTTAATTTGACCATTAATTTAACTATAATTGGTTTATTTAGACATTTTCAATCGTTTTTAACTGTAAAACGTGTGGCGATTGTTCAGATAAAAACAAGCAGACACAGTGGTCCTCCAGGAACCACTCACTTACACGGCTTAAACCTGTGCACTTCATGGGTCATGCCATTTGTAATGTTACCCTCAATAACTTGTACTCTATGGCTACAAAACATTGTACTGTAGTAATGGTTCAGAAGGTACAAATACATAGTATACAGAAGGAATGTTTTGAATTTTCTTTATTGTTCAAGAACAACATTTTCTGGGTTTTTTTTTTGTATTTTCTGTTTGAGAACTGTTTTCAAATTAGAACAGACTTGAGCACTTCTGTTGAAAATACTTTTTTTCGTACAATACCAACAGAAACAACACAGTACTTTTTCTGTATGTGTTTTCAGTGGTTATCGCATAGAGCTGCAACATGCCAAAATAATAACTTTACAGTACTTTTAAACATAAGGCACTATATTATTATTTGTAATAAACTTATGAATGCAACTGTACATTGGTTCTCCACTATTTTTAGTAACTGAAATTTTACCTCTCATAATAAAGATTACAAAAACACATTCCCCAAATTACAAGATGTGTTGATAGAACTCACAACCCAATATTGCCTTTCTCCCAGTGAAAATAAAAACTACTGTAACTTAGTTACAGTACCTTTTTTGTACTTATTTAACCAAGTTAAATAAACTATATGTTTGTGTATATGCCTATATTACAGATACAAATGTTTCTAAGAGTTTTCTTAAGTCTTTGGACCTCAACTGTAGATGGGGATAATAAATATCTCAACCTAGTTGTAATGACGTCTGCGGAGGGGGAAGTTAGCTGCCATATAGTACATTAGTGTCTGCCTTGCAGTAGCACCACTGGTAATGGCAGTGTTAGCTGGTGCTGCAATGGGCTGTGGCAGGTGTTGTCCAAGGTTCTTCCATCCAAACACAATTCATTTGCTCTTTCTCCTGTTCTGGAGTCATTTGTGGAGAATGTGTGAATCCCTTTATGAGCCACTCGAGGGGATATGCAGGATCTCCCACAATAAAAAATCTGTTGCGGTTTCTAAAAGATAAAATAAATATGGGGTAACTCAAAGGCTTGATCACATGTTGTGTTTCACAAAAATATGACTTTGAAGGGGAGAAACATTTAATACTTGACAAACATTCATGCTGCCTCTGGTGTGAATACTGGTTGCTAACCAACTCTTTAGGTCAAATACAGTAATGTTGAGATATGTATACATTATAAATCTGTTACAATTTAATCCTTCACAAAGCACCACTGTTTTAGAAGATTGTGTGTGTGTGTGTGTGTATGTGTGAGAGTGTGTGTGTGTGTATATACTGTATATATATATACATATATACACACACACAGAGTATATATTGCACTTAAGCTAACATTCTGGAATAACTGAATAAAATAAAAATAAAAATCATACTGAATAAAAATCAGTTTTCTGATTCGGTTTTCTAAAAACATTACTTTTCAGAAAACGCTTTGTCATGTAAACGTACAGTTTACGGGCTTGCCTGTAAGCTGCCCGCGAGCTGCGTTGTCCTCCGACGCTGTAGCTCTTGGGTGGCTGCATGGTGAGTCCGCAGTGTGAAAAAAAGCGGTCGGCTGACGGCACACGCTTCGGAGGACAGCGTGTGTTCGTCTTCGCCCTCCCGAGTCAGTGCAAGGGTGGTAGCGGAGAGCTGATCATAATAAAATAATTGGCCATTCCAAATTGGGAGAAAATAATAAAAAAATAATTGGCAACGACTAAATTTAGAAAAAAAAAGACATAGTCAGATGAGTGGAAGTATGTCCTGTGCCATTTCAAATATATTCTAACAGCAGTAATTGTTCATATGGATGCAATATAGGAATGCAGTATACAAGACTATAAATGTTCCAGCCTGGGGTTCTTTTTTTAAATCCAGTTTGTACTCTAAGTCATTCTATTATTTATTCTGAGGGATGGACCAGAATCTGTGTATTCTGCAATAATGCCAGGGAATAATATTCCTGTCCACATAAGCAATGTGACATCTCGGAAGTCACTCGTGTGGAAACGGGCTTTTGTGTGGATGTATTAACTGTTTCACAGCTGCAGATAGGAAGTCTTCCCCAGAGGACATGGTTCTGTGTGATTTAGATTCACCAAATGTCACAGATCAAAAGTAATGAAATTAGACTATACCGTATAGGATATGTGTATTACTTCTAAAGCTAATGTTATCTTATCATTTCCCTAATGCAAGTTTACCGTGGTAAATTGCCACAGTTTGTCTGTAGTTTCTCTTACTCATTCCCATACTTACTTACAGTCCCCTGTTACACTTGCTTTACAGTCAATCATAGAAGGTACGTAACAATTAAGCAAAGCGGTGTGGTTCTGGCAGGAACTCATTTTACCTTATATCAAATCACGTAAACATCAAGCATATTTTAGGTGCTTCCAATACCAGGTCAAATCATCAATCGACTAGCTTATATATTATTTGTCAGCTCTCCACTTATCTGCAAGCTAATTTATGGACAGGGGTACCTAGAAAGGCGAGGCCAGAGGCCAAAGAGTATAGTGTAAAATATATATAATGTAGTTGTGTTGTCTAGTATATGTTTCAATAAATAAGCTATCACATGAGTTTCCTGACTGTAGAAATATAGTATCCCCACAGTCCCCTAAATAAAAGACCAAAGCCTTATAGTGTCCTGTCCTGTACCAGGAAACCTGACCCTAAATACAGAGCAGCTAGCTAGGGTATTCCTGGGACAGCTCCCATCCTGCCTTGTATAGGAGGCTTCAAATATTAAACCAGCTCTTTCATTGCAGTTTATCTTTGTTTTTTATTTATTTATGAACGACCCGCAGCTATGTATAGACAAGGCCGGTCTGAAATAATTTTCTCACTGAGACAGATGTTGGCAGATGAGGTATTAATAAAACATTTTTTTGTGTTTTTAGAGTTTGGATTTGGAGAATGAAAAGACAAATAATCTTTGTTTGTTATAGATATCAGGTATATTCTGTTTTGATATATTCTGTTATAAACAAGAACTCAGTACTAGTAAAGGGCATGAGAATTTCTCGCTTTTATTGAATTCCAAACCTGTATGATTTACAGCCTATGTGGTGCTAACACAAGGGGTGTCTCACACAGCTTGTGTTCCTTGTAGTTCTTCATTATTAACAGATAAAGAAATACATCAGCAGCTAGCAAATAAGAGCACAAGATTTAACACTTCAGGGTTGAACAGACTAATTCTTCTTTGTTGAGAGCATGCATGGACACACAATGCAGGGCAAAGTCCCCCCGCTCACTTCATCACTTCATCACAAAACATTTACTGAAAATCAAGGAATAAATATCAGCTTCCAGGGGCTGGGTGGCGCAGTGGGTTAATGCACTAGTATTACATCATCATGTTTTGGCCAATTTCAATAATTTGGCAAGATTGTCTGTCTCGGCTTAGCAGAGACCCTGGACTGAATATCATGTGGTTCAGGTGCATGGGTAACAATGAGTGAAGAGGAATCACACAAGCACATTGGGCACACATGGGTTCACTCTGCTTACTTTGTCTGGGAGATTGTGACAGAGACAGAATGATTATTGGTGATAAATCTCCCTCCTGACCTGTGAGGGCACTGTGTAAAGGGAACAGAGTGTCCTGGACTGGATGGCCAGACAATTAATTCCCAGGGTTAGGTGGAAGTCGGCCATCTAGAAAGGGGGAGGAACTATGGTACACCAAGTCATCGACCCAGAAAAGAAAAGATGTGGCAGCTGTGGATTGGAGGTTGCAGTCGTTAACCAAGGGGGCTTGATTGATGGTACATAACGGGACGTAGCAAGGTGATCTGTTCCTTTGTATGGTTAACGCTGAACCGAAAGGACAAACGTATTGTTATCGTGAGTGTTTTGTTTGCTTTGTCGTGTCTAAAATCTACTTGTTTGTTCTTATTAGACGACTAACACGATCTGGAGCTACGTGTTATCCAGAGGCCATTCCCCTCCGATCTGCATCTGCTAAGTCTGTTGCCAACAAGTTACACCCTTCTGTCTCCTGTGGTAGTGAATACCCACAACCTTCCACAAAGGGTTCAACTTTAAGAGGAGGCTTCACGCACCAAACACAAAATTTGATACAGTGACTGAGGCGGATTTATTGAAACTTTTGAAAAAAAAAAGCTAGATTTTCAGTTACTAACAATCGAACTTGCAACCTGGAGGGGAAAGGCTATATGTCCAGTACATGCAGTAACACAACTCATGGGAAACATCTTACAATTATATATGTGCATTCTTGCTTTACATCAGGAACTGCACTTAATGCTGTGCTTTACAAAGTAACTGAAGTGAATACCAGCTGTGTGATACTTACAAAAGAAAGATTAATCTCTGTAAGTTGCTTTGGATAAAGACGCCTGCTAAATAAACAAATAATAATAATGATAGTATTGTTTTTTAAGAGGTATTTCATGTTGAAATCGTGTTTTTTTCATTACTGAAGTTTTTTTTTAAATTTTATTATCCCTTCAGTTGAGGTGTTTCAACAGAATATATAGCTTTATCTATTTTTACTTTATTTAAAGTAGCAGGTCAGGCAGCTGTTTCAGTTATTGAGAGCAAAAAGCTAAACATGTGTCAGTACGTGTGTTGGCAAGCATGGTGTAGTAAGCCAGGGGGAACAATGTGCTGCTGATTTCACTTAAGGTGCAGAATAACGTAAAAGCAAAAGTATCTTTTATGCTCTGAGTCGAATTTCTCTGTACTTGTATTTTTTCTGTTTCTAAACCAAAAAAACTATGCATACATTTAACTTTATCTCCAGGAAAGCATATGAACTGGAACAACTTTCCATGCAGAACCACAAAGGTATGACATATTTATGCAAAACTGACAATACAAAATCTGGTAATGCACAACAGAAAAGCATATTGAACATACTGTAATATATAGGTTTTGCTCTCTAATTACTGTGTATTTACATAGTAGTTACTGTGAGGTATATTTTCAGTTTAACTTAATAATATATTTAATATACCTTTTTGGTTCAAAGATGCTAATATGACAGAAGTGGACAGAAACCAAATTTGACTAACCCCTAACCCCAAACCCTAACCCCTACAGTGCGATCATTTACACACCAGAGATCAGGAACCTTTTTAATCATTTTGAAAACAAGTGCTGTTTTTTTTCTCCTAATCTTTATTCCCACGATTTTTTTATTGAACTAAATAACTTTTTTGGGTGTATTTTTCTGTTTGTACTTGTGGTGAATAAGAGTAAAAAGCTTTCGGAGTCCAGCACAAAGTGTGTGCCCCATGTGATGATGACAACTTATGTCTGGTTGGCCAGGTCTTTGGTACAGAAAAAACTTTCAGAATATTTATTTTGTATTGAACCAGCATACAACACATAGAAGACGTATCCAGTCTAGTTTTCTGTAGGGTTAACCCAAATCCAAGCAATTAATAATTCAGCCAAACCAAACAGAGCTTTCACTTTGCAAGGGAACTTATTTTGTACTCGCCATGATTGGTTTTACAGTACCAGTAGCACAGCAATGTCTGACATCTTATCAAAAATAATAACATATGTCCTCGTGTTGTCCATTTTTGGGGGGAATCCAATTCCGTTCTACTAAGATTCTGTAATTGCTACTGGAGAAAAAGGTAATTGGTGTGCTTGTGACTGAGTCAGAGTAAGTACATGTCTTGTGCAGGACCAAGGCATCTCAAGGCAAGTCCTGGATGATTTTGATGAGTCTGATCAGGTCTGCTGTCATTCT
The DNA here is from genome assembly GCF_902713425.1 of Acipenser ruthenus. Taxonomy (NCBI): domain Eukaryota; kingdom Metazoa; phylum Chordata; class Actinopteri; order Acipenseriformes; family Acipenseridae; genus Acipenser; species Acipenser ruthenus. The sequence continues at coordinate 91,149,822 of NC_081190.1, read as the reverse complement.
TGATCCATAAATTATAACAATCATTGAAATCATCATCATATCAAAATAATAATGAATAATATATTATGCTGTCATGGGCTGGTAGATACCAGCAACCCTCACCCCAGTTGTCTAGCAACTATAATTGAGCCAAGATACATTGGATGTTTGCCATTACTTCTTTTAAAGGTGGGTCAAAAACACCAGAGCCCGGTCTGCTGTGTACAGCAAGGGCACTCCAGTTGAGGGATGTGTTTGAATTGCCAGAGAGTCTCGCAGATAAATGAAAAACCCAGTGAGAACATAATCAGAGATATAGGGGGAGGACACACACACACACACGCACAACAGATTACATTTCCGATTCCCACACACAGCCCGACGTAAATCTACTGAAATGACAACAATAAATAAGGTATTAATGGACTTAGAGTCCCGCTTCGAGACATGCAACCTCTCCAGAACAAAGATTCATTGTCTCTTAATTGGTCCGAGTTTGAAAAGCAGTCATTAGTTTTCATAGACCTGATTACTTTTCAAACAGTACGGATGGACCAACTTGCACCCTTACCACTGCTGACTTTTCAGAGTAAACATCAGGGTTTACAGCTTTGGAAAAACAAAGAGTCAGACCAGGCAGAAGGGCTTTTTTTTATTCTTTAGTTTAAATGGAAACAGACCCCCGAGGTGCTGTAGGAAGAAAATTCTGAGCCAGCAGCAGCAATCAGTTATCAAACACATAACAAAGATCCAAATTAGCACAAATAAATCCTGGTAAGACATGCACACTCACACTGTATAAATCGTACAAAACAGGACTGCGGCAAATCATAGACCGGCACTATACCAGCATTTTGTTTTGTTTGTTTTCTTTTTATCCATCAACAGATGTGTGACCAGGTGTTTTGAAACAGAGAAGGAGTCAGTATGAAATGCCCCCCTGTGGTTTAAAGGAGGTAGTACATGTAAAGCAACAATTAAATGTACTACCGGCAGGGCACAATAAAGAATAATAACAGCAATTATATTATTTACTTCGAAAATTTAGGAGAAAAAGAACCTTGGTGCAGAATTGAGATGAGGCAATAGAAAATATCTGAAGTGATAGGGAGACGGGAAGGAGAAGGAGGAGGGAAACTGCTTGCCATTCCCCCTTGAAATGTATTTTCTTGCGATTGTAAGTCACCCTGGATAAGGGCGTCTGCTAATAAATAAATAAATAAATAAATAATAATAATAATAATAATAATAATAATAATAATAATAATAATAATAATAATAAAACAGCAGGAATAGATGAGAGGAGGAGGACAGGGAATGCATGTTAGACGATAATGGTATTGAATTCCAGCTAGATAAGTTTTGATAGTTCACAGGGAGAGATGCAGCTTGTCTTTTGCATGAACAAGAAAAGAAATAATGAAATCCTGGTTGAAGGGAGAAGAGGAGATGTGATGTTGCTTACAAAAGGTTATGAAAGTGGACCAGCCGGTTGAATAGGAGGACCGGGTAGAAGGAGCGAGGGCTTCAGCCATATAATCTTGAGCTGAAGACAGGCAATTGCAAACTGATGAATTCAGTTGGAAACCAGATCACTGAATGGAGGAATGAGTAGAGGGAAAGGTTGAGCTGAAGGAGACAGGTGTCTGAAATGAGCGATCTGAAAATGAGAAAGAGCATCAGCAGTGTTATTAGTGACAGCTGGAATAAAATTACTGATAACTGAAATCCAGACTAGCCGCCAAAGAAGTTGCATAATTAGAGGGGAAGATGAACAGCCTTTATTGAACAGTAGATTCATTATTACAAAAGATTACTATTTTTTTGTGCCAAAATGGGCCCAATTAGTAATTATGAATGCATTTAGATAAGAGGGCAGATTGAACGTGAATGAACATCACCACAGAAATTGCACATGTGTAAAAAGCGGCATCCTTTGGATCTGCAGAATGAAGAATTGAAATTATTGCACAACTGTCTGCCGCCGGAATATCTGAATATCTGTCTTCCATGAGAATCTTTGCTTGTTGAAAAAGCAGGCAGAGCTGAAGAATGAATAGGAGAAACTGCGGACGCATGATTCCTGAAGAAAAGAGTGTTGTTGGGAGCAGGGGAAGAATAACTTGAGTCTAATGAGGAGGCTGAAGAGGAGGCTGCTTTTGGACACAGGGAGGTAGAATGGGCGCTGGAAGCACAAACTCCACAAGCGTTAGCACGAAGACCACTGAAGAATCTATTAAACAGATCAGGATCGGGTTGAGACCAGTCGATCAGTGTATTGTCCAATGCTAACATAGAAGCTGCTTTGGCTGAAAAGGCTTTATGGTACTGTGACAGAAATACAATGATTCTTGGTTGTAAATCTCCCTCCTGACCTGTGAGGATGCTAAGCACCGAGAACAGAGTTCCCTGGATGGGCTGGCCTGGCAGTTCTTTCCCAGAAGTCGGCCAGCTAGAAAGGGAGTGGGACTCCATTGCATTAACGCATTGACCCGGAAGGGAAACGACGCGGCAGTCCCAGATTGGAGAGGCAGTTGCACTTGTTTACCAAGGGGTCATGAAGGATTGCGAGAGACCTCAGTTGTTAAACTGTAAACCAGTACCGTGAGTGTTTTGTTTGTTTGTCTGTATGTAATTTGTCTTGTTTGTCAATTGCTAGATAGCTAACATGTTCCGGAGCTGCCACCGTGGGCCAGCACAAAGCCAGAACTACACTTCACCATTGTCACAATTATAAACTTGTATCACCCACCATGAGCACTACTGCACGCATCCAGGACTGGTGACCGTGTATGTTTTATTGTGGGGCAGATATTGCTTATTATCTGGGACTGCAATCCCCTTGTTATTTACCCTGTGCTCTACACATTGGTGTGTATTGCCAGGGGATTATTGTTTGGTCACCAGACCTGGAAAATATAAATAAACCTTTTCCAAATGGATTCACACACTGCATCACTTCTGCACCTGTATCCACTCAGCCACTTGTTCACAGGTACTCATAAAAAATGGTACTGCCATATCTGACCGAGAGATCAACAATGTTAAATAAATGAGTCCAGTTCCTGACGTCGGTGAACGTAAACTTCATAAAGGACATCGCGAAAAACTGAAAAAGCAAGCAGGAATTCTCCAAGAGTACGATTTTTACTCAGCCGAGGATCCCGTGAATTAAGAGTGACAGACAAATCTCTACAGTCGACTACCCTGTGATCCAGAAATTCTGAAGTTGCAATAAGTACTAAGACAAAATTAACGTCTTTACCTTCAATATTATTGTGTCTCGGTTAAGGAAAGAGAGAGTATCTGTGAACTACTGAAGCAGAAGAGAACCCTGAATTAGAGGCGGTTGCTAGAGTGAAGATTGGCAGCTCGAGAGCAGGTGTGGGCGTGGCTGAAGCAGGCGAGTGCTGCTGCTGGTGTCACTGATGAGGATGTAATGGCTGCTGGTTCCAAGCGAGTGATTCTGTTGTCAAGCGCATCCAGGCGATCAGACACTGTGGAAATGGAGGTGGAAAGAGGATGAATGAATTGCTCGATATCATTCAAATTCTGATAATGTAAATTGGAGGAAGGATCAGATGAAATTGAGAACTGAGGGGTTGTGGTAGCTGAATTGGAAGCGAGTGGAGCTTTTGCTGCAGGGGCAGAGCATGAACTGACAAGTTTGGATCTCTGCTGTGCCTTTTGAGGGGGGAAATAAATAAAGCAGACCGATCACTTCCAATTTCAATGGGCAATCCTTTTTTGAACAGGGCTTTCAGGAGTTTGCCGATGTAGAATCATCCTGAGGTCTGATGCATTTAGAGCGGCGAAGAGGAATGGCAGCGGACACAGCTGAATAATAAGCATTAATGTTGAGTTGTCATCTTTAACCACTGCATTCCAGACATGATCCACAGAGAATGGATAAAATAAAGTGATTCAAGTGGTCCTATTTAAGGGTGTGCTGAGTAAGTATAAGCAAGCATCCACAACAATCACAACTCATTTTCTGGGTACAAGGGATATACTCGTAGAAAGCTTGTTTTTTCAAGGGAACGTCCAGTTTAGCTTGGACGTCAGAGGATGATCAAAAATAAGATAAAGGCTGTCAGTATCAAATAACCTCTAGTCACATTCTAAAAAATGTGTTTTTGAAAGTTAAGACAGAAAAGAAATTAAGTAAAGAGGTGGTTCTGCCAGGGATCTCACTTTAACCTTAGATCAAATCACATAAACATCAAGCATATTTTAGGTGCTTCCAATACCAGATCAAATCATCAATCGAATAGCTAGTATCTTATCTTATTTGATAAAAAATACACCAATTTTTTTTTTTACCTCAATCCGTTACATCCCTGCTATGCACCAGAGTTTGCCTCCTCCTCCCCAGCCTCCATCTGCTTTTTGGCTTTGTCTCATGGGGAGGGCAGCTATCCTGACACCCTGGCCATGGCTTCCTTACAGTCAGCCACTTACAGTGCCTATAGAAAGTCTACACCCCTTTCAAAATGTTCACCTGTTGTTGCCTTATAGCCTGGAATTAAAATGTATTAAAATCTTTTTTTTTCATTTATCTACACATCCTACCCCACAACCCCCAAGTGAAAAAAATATTCTAGAAATGTCTAGAAAATTAATTAAAAATAAAAACTGAAATAGCTTGGTTGGATAAGTGTCCAACCCCCTTGTAATAGCAATCCTAAATTAGCTCAGGTGTAACCAATCGCCTTCAAAATCACACACCAAGTTAAGTGGCCTCCACCTGTGTTAAATAGTAGTGATTCACATGATTTCTGGATAAGTTCAGCAGTTCCTGTAGGCTCACTCTGCTGGGTAGTGCATTTCAAAGCAGACTCAACCATAAGCACCAAGGCACTTTCAAAAGAACTCCGGGACAAAGTTGTTGAAAGGCGCAGATCAGGGGATGGGTATAAAAAAATATCAAACCCTAACCCTTGAATATCCCTTGGAGCACGGTCAAGACGATTATTAAGATGTAGAAGGTGAATGGCACCACCAAGACCCCGCCTAGATCAGGCCGTCCCTCCAAACTGGATGACCGAGCAAGAAGGAGACTGATCAGAGAGGCTACCAAGAGGCCAACGGCAACTTTGCAAGAGCTACAGGCTTTTATGGCCAAGACTGGTCAAAGTGTGCATGTGACAACAATATCCCAAGCACTCCACAAATCTGGCCTGTATGGTAGGGTGGCAAGAAGGAAGCCCTTACTCAAGAAAGCCCACCTTGAATACCTTTTGAAGTATGCAAAAAAACACTCTGTAGCCATGTGGCAAAAAGTTTTGTGGTCTGACGAAACTAAAATGGAACTTTTTGGCCTAAATGCAAAGCGTTATGTTTGGTGCAAACCCAACACAGCACATCACCTGAAGAATACCATCCCTACTATGAAGCATGGTGGTGGCAGCATCATGTTATGGGGATGTTTCTCATTGGCAGGGACTGGAGCACTTGTCAGGATAGAAGGGAAAACGAATGGAGCAAAGTACAGAGAAGTCCTTGAGGAAAACCTGCTGCCCTCTGCAAGAAAGCTGAAACTGGGACAGAAGTTCACCTTTCAGCATGACAACGACCCAAAGCACACAGCCAAAGCTACACTGGAGTGGCTAAGGAATAAAAAGGTAAATGTCCTTGAGTGGCCCAGTCAGAGCCCTGACCTAAATCCAATCGAAAATTTGTGGCATGACTTGAAGATTGCTGTCCATCAATGCTCCCCAAGGAACTTGACGAAGCTTGAACAGTTTTGTAAAGAAGAATGGTCAAATATTGCCAAATCTAGGTGTGCAAAATTGGTAGAGACCTATCCCAACAGACTCACAGCTGTAATTGCTGCCAAAGGTGCTTCCACCAAGTATTAACTCAGGGGGGTGGAGACTTATCCAATTAGGATCTTTCTGTTTTGTATTTTTAATATATCACTTTTTTTCTTAACAGTGTGGACTATGGTATGTAGATAAGTGGAAAAAAATCCTCATTTAAATGCATGAAACTCTGAGGCACTGACACAACAAAATGTGAAAAAAAGTTCAAGGGGGTGAAGACTTTCTATAGGCACTGTATCTACAAGCTAATTTATGGACAGGGGTACCTCAAAAGGAGAGGCCAAAGAATGTAGTGTAAACTATGTATAATGTAATAGTTTTATCTAGTCTATGTTTTAATAAATAATCTATTGAATGTGTTTCCTGACTGAAAGTTAGGGACAATATTCTATAATAAGTCCCCTGGTCTACAACTGTTCATCTAAAAGTGCCTGGTTCCTTTGTACAGTTGTTAGACACAGCTGGCAAGCACAAGCTAGGTTTCTATGGCAAGCCAAATTATCATTTAGATATATCTCAAATTAATTTATAAATATCTCTATGTGGGACATATTCCCTGAATATGATAATAATACATGAACGTGTATTAGAAATGTAACTGGATTCATTAATGAAACTGTGAGTCTTGAGAAACATGGCAAACTTCTGTTTCTTGCCTCTTGCTTGTAGACATACTGAACTATGTGACTTACTGATTAGGTGACCGGCACCTGGACTGGATTAGGCTGAATGGACAGTTGAATTATGGACATATAATTCACACGTGCAACAACAATCTTTTTGACGCAAGGAAGACATAAACTAGTGATGCCCCAGTGGAAAAGGACATTAAAACATCAAAGGACTGTGAGTTTAAATAAAGGCAAGATACACGAATGATCTCATGAAAGTGGCTATTTAGCAGAGTGAAAAGACTATAAATATCCAAGCAAAACTAAACATTTTGCGCTCCACATCGAATGCTAAACTAGGTGCTGTCACTGTGCTAAGCAAAGCTGCAACTCCAGGTCTCCGCCTAAAAACGGACCCAAGACGGGACTTTGCCTGAAAACGGACCCAAGAAGAGGAAGCAAGCTGCAAGCGAGTCAACGACCACAAGCAACGAGACTGAGGCCCAGCTGGAGGACTGCCGTAAAACTTACAGTGACTGTTATCAGACTAACCAGTCTGGGTCTGTACACCTAAAACCACTATATCCAAAAGAAACTGTGCCTTGCTACCTATGTAGCTAAAAGATTCAGCGAAGAGGACAGAGCGGACGGGTGCTGTTGTGGATCCTATATCGAGGACTGAAGACTTTGTTGCAGCTGTTTGTTGATTCTATCGAGAATTGAAAGCTTTGTTGTCGAGTTTGATCCAACGTGGGATTGAAGACTTCTTTGCTGAGAGGAGAGGTTTTGTACTGGACACTTCAACAGATTTAGTTTCCAAACCAGCGGACCAAAAGTCTAAGCTTCAAGGATGTGTGAGCTATGCATCAGCTGCAGAGTCACTTACAATTACGTCTCACCCAAAAGACGGAGCACAAGGAGGTTAAGTGACTTGCTCAGGGTCACACAATGAGTCAGTGGCTGAGGTGGGATTTGAACTGGGGACCTCCTGGTTGCAAGCCCTTTTCTTTAACCACTGGACCACACAGCATATTGTTGTATGAAGAATTTCTTTAAAAGTAAATTTGCCATATCCTTAATCTATATACTATTAATAAGCTTAATGTGATATATTCTACGATTGTCTGCATCATTTCAGTTTGTATGAGGGTGTGTGTGTGTGAGCAATTTACTAGCTACGTCACAACTTGCTTGAGCTGCTGAGTTTCTGCTTGTGAGTGAGGAGACAGGCGGTGTCATATTTCAATTGCCCTGCTAGCCAGCATGAGTGCAGTGAGAGTTTTGAATTGTGTTTGTACTTAGAGACTAAAAGATTTACTTTCTGACTTTTCTGATTTCTGTTTATTATTTATGTACTTAATAAAATACAACTGTTGATTAAACATTCCTTGTGTCTGCATGTGTATGTGTGTTCATAATAAATCCTCAATCTTTGTAACACGTCAATTAAATATTATTAATAAGAGAACTAATCAACCCAGATAAACATTAAATTATCAATTATTGAATTGTTCCTACATCTAAATATCTTAATATATCTCTAAATCATTTCCAGATATCTCTAAACATTTGAAGATACAGAATCTTCAAATATTTAAAGATATACCTAGCTAACAAAATTATGTTGCTGCAATGTCACCAGCACGTTGGAGTTTCGTCGTGGCAACGTAGTGAAGCAATGTTCTATGAACATTCAAATGAAGGACGCTGGAATGTTCCTGTGACGTTGTAATATTATGTTATTGTGACATTCCTACAACCATGTGAGGACATCCACATGACATTTTCACAACCTTCTGATGACTTATTTTATGATATTCCAGCAACCTTATTGTTACTTCTATATGACATTTGTATTACCTTTTGGGGCCATTTTAAATAGTTGTAAAAAAAGAAAAAAATAGTCTAGTTTTTATAATTTTTGTTATTATTTTTTTTTATAAACAACACAAACAGTAAAATACATTAGATAAGACTCTGTTGATTCATGTGTAGCAGTCAAAAGTATTCCCACACGTCTTAATCTTTACAATTATCTCTAGGTTGAATCTGTGTTCAACAAACTCTGAAAATATACTGTTGGTAAATAGTTTAATAATCAATACTGTATGTAGTAAACTAAATCACGGAAACCCTGAACCGCAGGTGAAAAAATAAAACCAGACGCACCATCACATATGCAAAACTAACACGTATGTACAAGTGAAGAAACTATCGTTTCTAATTTATTTATTATTATTATTTATTTATTAGCAGACGCCCTTATCCAGGGCAACTTACAATCGTAAGCAAATACATTTCAAGTGTTACAGTACAAGTAATAATACAATAAGAGCAAGAATAATACAATAAGAGCAGTAGGCTTCCGAAGCCTACTGAAGTAAACACCAAATAACATTGTTTCAAATGAAGAGGGTGCGAACACTTTCAACAACTACTCTTATTTAGTTTCATAAATAGTGTGTATTAAACTATAGCCTACTTATTTAGAAAATATGTTTTTGAAGTTTGTTGGACACTCATTCATGCTAGCGAGTACCGTAAAGACTGCAGGTAAATTGTTTGAGTTAAGCCAATACTTTTGACTGCCACTCCACTCCATATACTTTTACATCCAGTTCAAATAAAAAAAAATATTGAACTGGATGTAAAACTATATGAATGGATATTGGTCAACCGTTTACTTGAACATGTTATAATGCATGACAAAAAACAATACAAACATGAAAATAGTAACACGAGTTATTCACGAATAACATCAAAGATTAAGCTGACGCCCATATTTCTTTAAAATGATCAAGTTTGAAAACTAATCATATATATAAATATACAGACGTGCTCAAATTTGTTGGTACCCCACCACAAAAAACGAAGAATGCACAATTTTCTCTGAAATAACTTGAAACTGACAAAAGTAATTGGCATCCACCATTGTTTATTCCATATTTAATAGAAATCAGACTTTGCTTTTGATTTTTTATTCAACATAATATTGTAAATAAGAAAACAAATGAAAATGGCATGGACAAAAATGATGGGACCGCTAACCTAATATTTTGTTGCACAACCTTTAGAGGCAATCACTGCAATCAAACGTTTTCTGTAGCTCTCAATGAGACTTCTGCACCTGTTAACAGGTAGTTTGGCCCACTCTTCCTGAGCAAACTGCTCCAGCTGTCTCATGTTTGATGGGTGCCTTCTCCAGACTGCAAGTTTCAGCTCTTTCCATAGATGTTTGATAGGATTCAGATCAGGACTCATAGAAGGCCACTTCAGAATAGTCCAATGTTTTGTTCTTATCCATTCTTGGGTGCTTTTAGCTGTGTGTTTTGGGTTATTATCCTGTTGGAGGACCCATGACCTGCGACTGAGACAGAGCTTTCTGACACTGAGCAGTACGTTTCGCTCCAGAATGCCTTGATAGTCTTGAGATTTCATTGTGCCCTGCACAGATTCAAGGCACCCTGTGCCAGGTGCAGCAAAGCAGTCCCAAAACATAACCGAGCCTCCTCCATGTCTCACTGTAGGTATGGTGTTCTTTTCTTTGAAAGCATCATTTTTTCGTCTGTGGACTTGCCAAAAAGCTCCAGTTTTGACTCATCTGTCCAAAGGACATTCTCCCAGAAGGATTGTGGCTTGTCTGTATGCATTTTAGCAAATTCCAGTCTGGCTTTTTTATGTTTTTCTGTCAAAAGTGGAGTCCTCCTGGGTCTTCTTCCATGGAGCCCACTTTCGCTCAAAAAGCGACGGATGGTGCGATCAGAAACTGACGTACCTTCACCTTGGAGTTCAGCTTGTATCTCTTTGGCAGTTATCCTTGGTTCTTTTTCTACCATTCGCACTATCCTTCTGTTCAATCTGGGGTCGATTTTCCTCTTGCGGCCGCCCCCAGGGAGGTTGGCTACAGTTCCATGGACCTTAAACTTCTTAATAATATTTGCAACTGTTGTCACAGGAACATCAAGCTGCTTGGAGATGGTCTTGTAGCCTTTACCTTTACCATGCTAGCCTATTATTTTCTTTCTGATCTCCTCAGACAACTCTCTCCTTTGCTTTCTCTGGTCCATGTTCAGTGTGGTGCACACTATGATACCAAACAGCACAGTGTCTACTTTTCTCCATTTAAATAGGCTGAATGACTGATTACAAGATTGGAGACATGTGTGATACTAATTAAAGAAACTAATTAGTTTGAAATATCACTATAATCCAATTATTTATTATCTTTTCTAAGGGGTACCAACAAATGTGTCCAGGCCATTTTAGAATATCTTTGTAGAATAAGCAATAATTCATCTCTTTTCACAGCTTCTTTGCTTTATTCTATGACATATCAAAGGCATGCAAGTATACATGATAAAATAGCTTTTAATTTCATCACTTTTCAGGAGGAATGAAGCATTATTTCAATGAGCTGTAAGGGTACCAACAAATTTGAGCACGTCTGTATATATTATAGCTCAAAGAACCAGCTGCCCAACGTTTCGATATGTTGTACATATCTTTCTCAAGGGAGCCTGTGTTTGAATCAAAACATTGGAGGTATTTTTTTTTGATGGCATGACAACTACTTGTTATTGTTTACATTCAAATCCATGATATATATATATATATATATATATATATATATATATATATATATATATATATATATATATATATATATATATATATATATATATATATTTACTTTAAACAAGATACAGTCTTATTTACGTAGTGTCTAAAGTAGTGAACTCCATTATTATTTTAATAATATAATAATAATAAAAAAGCTGTCTTAAATATGTGGTACAAAGATATTTTAAATCTGTCAATATACAGTATATAGGCTACGTTCAACATCCGGGCAATGTCTGTTTTGTCTGAAAATCAGTAAATCATGATCTAGCTAGTAATCACATCCACGCCATAGCAGTGCTGCAATCCTGATACGTATTTTGTATATTCATGGTGGAAGCTATAACACGGTAGTTAAATTAATATCACAAAACTGTTAAATAAATAAATAGTATATCCACCTTATTTGCTATGAGGTGTTTGTTTATCTATAATTAGGTCTTCTGTTTTTTGTTTTTTATTAATTGTATTTGTTATTATTTTTGTAGTAGGTTTTATTTTTTAATTGGAAAAGGGTAAAGTCTATGTGAATTGATTAACCATTTCCACAGTTTTTCCTGTTTTCCAGTGTTTATTGGCTAGCCACCGATTTCATTTTTTTTTTCATATCGGGGGTGTTTTATCAGGTTTTATCGGTTAAAACTGAAAATCAGAAACCCTATGTATAATCAGTGATGCACAGGAAAATGTTAGGCCTATTTGCCAAAATATCCAGCAGTGCTATAAAAGTTAGGTCTGCTCAAGGTAATTATTTTTCAGGTTTTGACAATTTCACACCATGAACAAAAACTAAATACTATTTTCCAACAAACCATTTCCTTTCATGAAATCTCTGTTCAACAACGATGTTTCAAATGTTTCCATTAGCCGGAACAGCAATGGTAACGTCACAAGTAACCCCCTAAGGCCCGCCTCTCAACCACTCAGAGAGAGGGGAAGCCAACACACCTTCCTCCCAACCTCTCCGTGTCATTGCCATGATTGACAGGCGGATCTTACGAGGCTGCTGCCCCCTTCCTGCATAACCGCCAGACAGTCAGCACAGATCTCCCCTGTTACAAAGCGTGACACAGTACAAAAATAACACAGATTAAATTATATCACACTACATTAACCTTTATTTTAAAATTAGCGAAACAAAATAAAATGTGAAAAAACTCCTAATTATTATTATGTATTATAAATGGATTTATCTTATTTAAATGAAAGTTCCAGAAACTAACACATTAAACGTGCACACAACGTTGTTCTGCAATGTTCAGGGAAGACCTTTAGGTAACTTATATGCAACTTTGTATATAATATGACCAATATATGACTTTCCAGCAACGTCTACCGCACATCTATAGCACATCATTTTGACAAAACCAAAATACTACCTAAACACAACGTAACAAGAACGTAGTGTGTTAGCTGGGTATCTACATCATTATTTCAAGATATCTTTAAATGAACAGGAAGTCATTTAGAGATCTCTTCAAATGATTTAGAGATATCTTTAAAACACAAATTTTAAGATATCTCTAAATGATTGGCGTACCATGCTAGCAAAATTCACATGGTTTCCATATTATTTTAAGATATCAATGAATTTGAGATACCTTTATTTTTAGATATCTCTAATTGATTTACAGATATCTCTAACTGATTTACAGATACCTTCAAATTAATTTTAGATATCTTAAAAAGTGCACAGTTAAGATATCTGTAATTCAATTTGAAATACCTCGAAATGTTTTACAGATATCTCTAAATATTTCAAGATATCTTAAAATGCAATTTGAGATATCATTAAATGATCATTTGGCTTGCCATAGGTTTCAGCCTCTGTCTGCATCTTAACCAATGGAGTCCACTGAGCTAATAAAGTTAAAAACAAATATTTAACACAAAAGGTGATATTCTCTTAAAACCAAGCAAATAATGTGTAATATTAAAACATCTCCAAAAGGGAATACGTTTATTACGTCATGCTTCCTGGTATTGTTAATTGAAGTGCCCCCAGCCCAGCTGTGCCAAAAATTAACAGCACAGGAGGTTGATCTGACCCATTCAACCCTCCAAAGAAGACATTTCACTTTATTGGTTTTCAGACCAAATATGTACGCACAAGTCAAAACTTGAAGGTTGAATAGCAGCACTGTGTCAAATCCACATCCTTTTGCTTACATTATAATATGAATTATTAATATTTATAACTGAATAAAAATACACCCACCACCTTCAAAATAGGACTTACATAATACATATTGCCTCCAATATATTGGGTTTATTGCTTTTGTTTAATGAGTTGCACAGCGCTTGGAGCATCACCACAGTTCAATGCTCTTTGGCTCTGATGCTCAGAAAATGCGCTAACCACCTGTATCAACTGTATTGTGCCTACTTTTTTCCAGCGCTGAACATTATATCATAGTTTTCAGCCCTGTTCACATTAGCACACCCAGTTCAAAACTAGGTTACCTTAAACCTAGCCCAACAGCACCACCAGATTGCAGACCCTAACTCAGGTTTGATAAATGAGTTTGAAACCATTTGTAACAGTGTGTAGACTGGGCGTGAACCACACACACCACTGTGCAAAAGCACCAGGCTCTTGATGGTAAAGTAAATGGAATCCCTGGAACCAATGAGATTGAAGTGTGGTAGATGGATATCAGATATACCCAATCAGAACTCTCTTTTGGTTGAACAGGGGGACTTTTCCCAAAGAGATACATATATATCAAAAGTCAATATATATATATATATATATATATATATATATATATATATATATATATATATATATATATATATATATGTTACAGTAAATATTCTAATTTCTCACTAGGAAATCAAATAGCAAATTAGCAAATTACAATATGTTAAATGTTAATCAAATAATCAATACATTTATTTTCAAGTATACTACTGCACCTTTATGCTATCCAAAATACATTTTCCATAAAAATAAAAATAAACTATAAACAGGTTACAGGTTTTGAAAATGCCAAACAATGATACAAACTGAAATGAGCCGAAATAGCTCTGAAAAGCCTGAAACACAATTTGCTGAAAGACGTACACAACAATCCCAGATGACAATGCTCTCTCCTCTTGCCTATATTAGGCCCTCAAATTGCCATCTGTCACAAATTTCACTTAACATGTCAACAATCCAAGTGCTTGTCTGACAGCTGTTTGTATGTGTGTAACAAATATGTATTTTCTCTGGGGAAAAAAACACAAAACAAATTAAATACAAAACCGGAGACTCCTTTAGATGTTAACACGCAGAGATAGAGTCGCCGCTGTTATGAAGCCAAGCTAAAGCTCTGTGTGCCATGAATGAATTGTTCAGGATTAGAAAATGCAGATTTCTAGAGGATTTTAATTGGACCCCAGATATGGTAACCTTGAATTGAAGGCAAATTTAAAGTGAAGACAATTAAAATTAAGCATTCGCTGCAGGAATACAGAGGGCTAAAAAATAAATAGTACAAAGCTTTTGAGAAAGTGAATAGCATACAGTATCTTAGGAGAGAAGGGATTTTTTTTTAATTAGGCCATATACACAAAACTTTAGGAACTATTTAAGTTTTTTTTATTTGTTTTTTGACAAGCGTTTAACACATTCTCTTAGGTTAAACGATCTTTTGAACAGTCTTTACCGGTTTGTTAGGATTACCATATGACTCAGTGTACACTAGGACAGTTTGGGAGAGTTCAGGCTTTTCAACTCACACCGCAATGTATTCTGGTAAGTCTAGTCCTGCTATGAAAGGTACCTGATGCAAGAAAAATGTACCAGAATGCATTGTGGTGTGAGCTGAAAATATAACCCTGAAAATGTAACCCTGCGTTTTGTGACTAGGGCTCATTAGAACATAAGAACATAAGAACATAAGAAAGTTTACAAATGAGAGGAGGCCATTCAACCCATCTTGCTTGTTTGGTTGTTAGTAGCTTATTGGTCCCAGAATCTCATCAAGCAGCTTCTTGAAGGATCCCAAGGTGTCAGCTTCAACAACATTACTGGGGAGTTGGTTCCAGACCCTCACAATTCTCTGTGTAAAAAAGTGCCTCCTATTTTCTGTTCTGAATGCCCCTTTATCTAATCTCCATTTGTGACCCCTGGTCCTTGTTTCTTTTTCAGGTCACTTTTAGGATTTTGAATGTTTGAATCAGGTCGCCGCGTAGTCTTCTTTGTTCAAGACTGAATAGATTCAATTCTTTTAGCCTGTCTGCATATGACTTGCCTTTTAAACCCGGGATAATTCTAGTTGTTCTTCTTTGCACTCTTTCTAGAGCAGCAATATCCTTTTTGTAACGAGGTGACCAGAACTGAACACAATATTCTAGGTGAGGTCTTACTAATGCATTGTAAAGTTTTAACATTACTTCCCTTGATTTAAATTCAACACTCCTCACAATATATCCAAGCATCTTGTTGGCCATTTTTTATAGCTTCCCCACATTGTCTAGATGATTTCTGAGTAAACATAAACTCCTAGGTCTTTTTCATAGTTCCCTTCTTCAATTTCAGTATCTCCCATATGATATTTATAATGCACATTTTTATTGCCTGCATGCAATACTTTACACTTTTCTCTATTAAATGTCATTTGCCATGTGTCTGCCCAGTTCTGAATGCTGTCTAGATCATTTTGAATGACCTTTGCTGCTGCAACAGTGTTTGCCACTCCTCCTATTTCTGTGTCGTCTGCAAATAGGAAGAGCAGAGGACCTAATACGGATCCCTGCGGTACTCCACTGGTTACCTCGCTCCATTGTGAGATTTCTCCTCTAATCAGTACTTTCTGTTTTCTACATGTTAACCACTCCATTATCTTTATATTTTGAGTGTTACAGATTGACTTTGACTCAAATGGAATTTTTAATTAACATGACAGTATCATCAGAAAAGTTTTATTAAACATAAATAGCAATATTCTGCTTAAGCTATATAATAATAATAATAATAATAATAATAATAATAATAATAATAATAATAATAATAATTGCTGTGAATATTAACTGGTTTTCTGCTGCACCTTCTCACAATCTTAAGATCATAACCATTCATAAAGAGGTTTCGACTAGATTACTTTTGAAAAAGATGACATTGAAAAAGACTTAATGGAAATGTTTGTTAAAAAATGACTTGATTCATTTACATAGTGTTTCTCCAGTTGCTGCAGTTTAATATAATTCATTTAAAGAACCAGCGCAACAGCCTTATTAACAAAGTGACCTGACAGTGCTTCAGAGTCCCTACAGCATCATGGTTTCTTTTTTGTTGTTTTACTGTGGAGCACGATGCAGTGCCTATACTTTGCATACACTCTCTTTGAGTGTATGCAAAGAGAGGTTGGAGGAGTCCTTAAATGATGGACTGCAGGTTCAGGTATAGTTGAAATGCACAAAACTGTGAGGAACTAAAAATGTTCACCAATCTAAAATCGCAATGTCTGTGGACCGTCCACAATCCAATAATTAGGTCTTAGAGACCAGTGATTCAAGATGTTGGGAATGGAGGTGTGGCCAACAAGTTGAATGAAAATAACTCTGAATAATTTGAGAATGGAACTGTGACAGATCAGATTGATCATTCTCTATGGAATCCCGAGTCCCAATGTCATATACTTTGTAGACGTATTTGGGCTTGATCTCTCAGTCTGTTTAAAAGAGTAGAAGCTCCATATAAACTCTAGAGTCTAGTAAATTTCGATTTTATTTCATTGATACTGACTAGGGACTCGCTTGTTTACAGGACACTTACAGACACAGATTATTATTCCCAAGATGCTAACAAAAGCAGTAACAAAACTGTCTCGCATTCAGACATGTTCCTAGAGCACTAGAAAAAATATTCTACCACACCTTCTCATTATGTGATGAATGGGCAAGTTAAGGTCCAGAATGAGGGAGCACTTCTTCATTACTCAATACAAATTTGTATTACTCTTGCTATTCCAGATTGAGGGTTAACTGGGGTTTTGCAGGTCTCCACAATGGTGTAAGTAGTTTACAAAGAGAAGAATTATTGGGAACATTTGGAATTAAAAATTGCCTTTTGTTCAATGAATATTATTTCATTAATAGAGAATACAAACAAACTAAGCTAACAACTACCTAGCCTAAATTTAGTTAATACACCCACCCCTCTTTATATTGCCCCTCGCTATACTGCGGATTCAGATATATTGCAGTCCTGTAGTTGGCTCCCCATTTTTACAGTCTAACTGCGCATGCCTTAGCTGAAATATACAGAGGCAATTATACTTAGATTTACTGTTCGTTTTATTTTGTACTGCATATCAAAAGCAAAAATATACAAAACAATTAAAAACAAAGTGTTAATATCATACTGTTATCATATACACATGTATTGCACAATAACACAAAGCAAATTAAATATCTACTTGCTGAAGCGGTTTTTATTTTAGCCAACGAGGTGTTCACTTGTGGCAGCAATGCACGAGCAAAAGTCACAGGGCATTCTGGAGTCCTTTGAATGTCCATTTTTTTAAAATGTAATTTTAAACCGCTAAATGCAAAACCAAAACAAAACATAGAATAATAGTGTGTATAAACTGAGCAAAAAAAAGTGGAGGGGCAAAATATATAGTTTGTTCCCCCTGTAATCAAAGTGGTGGTGACACATGCCCCCTCTGCCCTATGAGTTAGGCGCCTAAGTATACATGCATATTTTATTTTATAAAAAAAAAAAAAAAAATTGTCCTGCAGTTACATTTCATTTATTTTTATGTACATACTACTACTTTGTAGATGATGTAGAGTACATAATTGTAAACATCTAACACCAGTACTTACAATGTGTGATTCTTAAGAACGGTATTATTGTCATTGCTTGCACCCCGGCAGCTCTTTCTGTACAAATTAACCAAACTAACTTTTTTTATAACAGCTAAAATAAGAACAGGGCCCTTTTGAAACTGTTGTAGTTGGCATTCTCAAGCAATTCCTTCTGAATTGCTTCTAAATGTTGCCTTCACGTAGCTGATTCAAAAGTAGTGAGAAAAAGTTGCGCGAATGTTTTGTAGATGTGTATGGCCTGAAGAAGCAGAATTATTACCAGTATAGACTAAAACGCTCTAAAATTTCAAGGGGGCATTTAGTGCCATTATCAGCTTTTTGTGCAGATTAGACAACTGACATTATACATTTGAAAAAACAGAGTGAAGAACCAAGAAACTCAACTGCCAGTTGACATCTGATTTTATGAGTTGCTATCGAAAGGTGAATTTTTGGGTTTTACACTGTACTCCAATTTAGGGACTGCTGTGTACACCAGGTTGTAAATGTAATGGGCAGGGTCACGTGATCCACCACAATTATGGATTCAATCCCCTGTCAGTGAGACAAGATGAGGTGAACAGCTCTAAAACCACAAATGCAGACAAGCCTGGCTCTTTTGTATAGTGGTTAAGAAGTTCGCTTGTGGTGTGTGGGGTTGCTGATTTGCATCTAGCCTCTGCTCTGTTACATAAATCTGATAATACTGAAAGACTGTATTAATTATTTTGAGTTTCAGATATTGTACGATAGTGCAGAGTGAGTCATACAATCAAGAACCTCCTGGTTCAAATCCTGGTCATATTGAGCTGGAAGGTGTTGCTCATTTTTATATCTATGGTGTGGCTGCACTAAAGTAACATAACACTAAGGCATATCTTTTCAGAGATTATTGAATATTGGTTAACATTCACCTAGGATTGCTTGCATGAGGGGGTGCTTCAGTAAATACAAGTGTGCACAGATCCTCCGGGTTTAAAAGTATCATCAAATAGTGAACTGTTTAAGACATGAAAGGAGATTAAATTAAATCATTTAGAGTACAGGTGGAATAAAGACCAGGAGGGTTACAGACCTCAAAGAGCGGAATTGTGTACCCCTGAAATAAAGTAAAATATTTAAAAGCACTGTTGTCTTTTTTTTTTTTTTTAATGACCATGTTAGTAAGCTAGTTATTAACTGTCAATAAATGAAAATATGGCCATTGAAATAATACAAATGTGCATTGGTCCTGGTCTCTCTAAGTTACTCTTTAATAATAAGTTAAATAATAGTACATTACCAGATCTTTAACATGTTCCTATTACACATAAATCAATGCTACAATGACAGAGTACTTCCAACCCCACACTGCCATCTAACACTTTAATGAGCACTCATGTCACTCCATCCTCTGCTCTCCAGCAGGCTCCAAGACCAAATTAAACAGTTCAAAAGTTTAAAAGCTTCAATGCCAACTTCATTACAGTTCTATCATTTTAGCTCGAATTTGACTGAGTGCAAGGCAGGAGGGAGGCTGAGAATAATGTAATGTGATTCCCTTCAGTAGTCACTGTATTGTATGATCAGAGCAGAATTTTTTAGCAAGAAAGGCTAAAATATATTTGTCAGTTGTTACCAATTCTGTGGATGCTGAAAGAAGTGTTTCTTCATATGGACACATTTTTACAGAGCTACGTCAATCCATCAAAGAAGACCGGGTTAACCAACTGAAGATGCTTAAGTTTAATAGCAAAATATAATGCACAAGAACTGAGAATGGATTCTTTTTGTCTTCCATGCAAACATAAGTAAAACTTATGAGCTTCTTATGAACAAACTTTTTTCTTTACATTATATTCAAAGAACAAAACAAAACCAATAAACACAGCTTACATATGTTACAGGTTCTGTTCAATGTCCAGATTCCAATAAATGGTTATAATATCTATAGTGTTCAGGGATCCATGCCAGAAACAGGATATCAATAAAAAAAAAGCAATATCTTCTCTTCTGTTGAAGAAATATATATTTGTGCTTGGTGAGATCCGGATATCAAGAACATATACTGTATTTTTTTTACGAAATGATTTGTGTAAAAGTGTACTGGTAAATTAAAGCCTATAAATAATGTATTTACACTTAAGAGTTCTCTGAAATAATTTTGAAAATTAACTCTTTGCTGCCCAGTGTCCAATATTTGACATTGAGAAAATAGGCATTAAGTAGATACAGGAACATATCCAGGGCAGTAAAGGGTTAAAACAGCAGAGCCGTGATGAAGACATTCCGCCTAAATGTACCATGCAAGTGTGAGGTAGTTTAATTACAACATTTTCATTCGGGTTCATGGTTAACAGTTTACTTGTACAGAAGCAGCCTCTGTGTCATTGATTTCACAAACAAAAACCTGGCGAAAGAAAAGTCCCAATCGTGAAGGGCCATCTGATGTCCTCTGCTTTAGTGACACTCAGAGGTCAATGTACAGTATGTGGCGACTGAAATCTGCATTCTATTTGGGAGGGGTGGGGGATGCAAATAACAGAAGGTTGTAATTGTAGAAGTGGTTATAAATATAGATATTGTAATGGAGCAGCGGTGCAGCAGGGTGAAAGAGAGACAGAGCTACAGCAGGGGGGCGTGGCCCTGGGACTGTTCTGTAAAGAGTTGCAATTGCTTGTTTTGTATGTCTGTGTATTTGTCTATGTTATACTTGATTTACATAAATGTATTACTTTCTTTATGATTTTGTGTCTGCCTGTCTTCAACCAGGTCTGCAAAAACTGTATAAAAATAGTGCTGTGGCCTGGTTGGGTTAGTCTGTTGTCAGTTCCAGTTTTGTGCATGTTATTAATAAACAGAGCTTTGGATTATTTTAAACAGTGTTTCCTCCAACGTTCTTCTGCCGCTGCTACAATATAGTGCATACATCTTTGGCAGTGTTATTATATGTAAACAGTTTAGATGCAGGAGAGCTAACTTTGGCAAAAGTCCTATTCAAAGCTCTCAACACGTACTAAGGCTCCTTGATCCTCAAATGTAATTGTTTCAGTGTGTATCCTGAGATCAGTCTAGTGTGACACCTGAGGGAACACAGTGTTTGTGTGGTCTGGATCTGTTTTCTTCTAAATAACCAGGCGCTTAACTGAAACAGCAAAATGCAAATTAACACTGGCCAGTAATAATATTTCCATCTGCTGTGTGGAGATAACTAGGACAAAATAGTATTTATGATGCAGCGCCTCATCAAAAAGTAGCGGAATAAAACAATGCCTCGGGCATTCATGTCAGTCATGATTTCTTCAAGCATGTCAAATTTTAATTGAATTTGACATTTTATTATTTAATGCTAACTTACAAAAAAAAGGTCAAATGTTATATGCCAGCTCTTAAGAAAGGTGAGGACGGCAACACTCATGTTTCATGTCTTACTTGATAACCACTGTTAATTGCATGGTCTTTAACTTGGTATTACCATGCAATTTAACCAGGTAACAAAATGTTCAATTACAAGGCCTACAAGGTAGTAGAGCAATTGATACAATGCTGAGTTATTATAATGTAATTACATGGCTAGACACGACTTGTAGTCTAGTGCTATGTGATGGCAAATTTTGACCTATTATGGTTGCTTTTATGCTTTGTGTCACAATAGGTTCTGACAATTACACGAATCTAATAAAAACAAGGGCTTCATTTTACACAATGACTCTTGAAGGGATTTAAGAGTACTATGGATTCCAAAAAGAATCATGTATAATTTATATATTTTTTAAATTGCCTTTTATCAAACTGCCCATATTTAAAGCACCCTTCCTCACATGAAAGAAATCAAATCAAATTGGGTGGGCAGGGTAGGGGGCGCTATGATTAGTCGGCGATGACAGGTCTTTTGTTGTGCACACACATTTTGAAGTGCTGTTTAAAAAAAGTCCCATTAGAATAGGAAAAAAAGTACATTCCAGAAAGATTATACCGTATTTGCTTGAGTATAAGTCAAGAAATTGAAACCCAAAACCCAATCCTGATGTTGAGGGGGTCGACTAATACACGAGCAAACATATGAACCGATTTATAAATTATAGTAAAAGCCTATATTTACTGATTGCGATGACTGGCAGCAGCATGAATGCTATGGAGGGATAGAATAATAATAGTAATAATAATAATAATAATAATAACTTCACCTTTTCTATTGCGTGACCCTGCAGCATAGTGATTCTGTAAGAAACAGCAGCACCTTCCCTTCATTGTTGTGAGCAAATCTTTGTTGCTCTCGTTGCCAGAGCAAATGCTTCTAATTTCTCTCAAATGAAAACGTAAACATGATAACTGTGAAAAAATACAACCTTAACAATAACCACCTCACGGGGAAAGTGTGTTGAACTTGTGTACTTACACTGCTGCGGCAGTGGCCATTGATATTCATCGAGATAGTAAAGAAGTGACAGCTTCCTTTAAAGATCCGAGGACTGGTTTAACAGCAGCATTTCACACTTAATAAACTTTTGTAATGAAGCAATGTAATCGTTTTCAATGTGTCCAGTAATTGGTGTAACTTGTTTCAAGATACAGGGTTCTTTTAATAATTATAATAAAAAAAAAAAACTTGTCTTGTCTGCTCCACTTATTGTATTCATGCATTTTATTTTTCAATTTAAATCACGATTGTTTTAATCTTTATATGTGAATGCTTTCAGGGTGTTATGCAGCTATTTTGGTTTAAGTGGCCTGTAAATCAAAGCTGACAGAGAGATTTGCAATTGCATCAAAGTGACAGGTGTATCCATCAAAATATAAAAGTCAAATTGAACACAACATTAACTTTAACATTTATTGCAATCTTAAATCTAGTTCTTAAAGCCACAAGTGCTAATCTCCTTACGAGGTAATTAGGGGGTTTGGAGTTAGTCATCAACTACTGTTTGAAAGAAACAATTGAATCATTTGATATTTACAAAATGCATTTATTACAAAGCATATAAGTTTTGTAAAGGATTCACAAATATCATTTAAATATAAAACAAACTTTCTTTCTTTCTTTCTTTCTTTCTTTGTGTAACCAGTGCAAACCTAAACAAGCATGTTGTCTCCAGCTCCAGATACATCTGAAGTTTAGCATACAGTTTGACATGAAATGATCTACCCCAGATTTCCTATCTGTGACATGACATCAGGGCCGGCCTTAGTCTGAGTACACTCACATGAGGAAATACGTCCACTTTGTCAGTCCGAAAGTGCAAATGTGGTAACGTTACATTGGTAAGCAGAAATCTATATTGTGGAGATGATTATTGTGAAGAGTCTGAATCGGATTCATTTGCTTCCCGGAGCAGGTTTTTATTTTCTGGTTTGTCTAGATACGGCAACAGAGCTCCTTGTTGCCGCTTGACTTGAATTTGTTTATATTTTTTATTTTCCTTGTACAATGGCCCAACTCGTACTTACAAGGGGCCGACATAATACTCACAAGACTGTTTCAACTCTGAAGACGTCATACAATTTGTGACGCGCGCAGGGCCTCCTTAGGTGTGGGTCTCTAGGCCGCCGCCTTGCTCGTCTTGCCCTAAGGCCGGCCCTGCATGACATGACGTTGATTTGTCAACAGGAGTTCCACCTGCATTAGGTCCAGAAAGGATTACACCTCTTTCATCATGTCAGTGACATGCAGTTCTGCCATATTCATTACTCAGCTATGCACAGTTCAACTTTAAACAACTTTGCTTTATCTGTGATGCATGGTAAGTCCTCTTGAAAAGGACAAGTGTCACAACAGTATGTATAGGATACAAGACGCTGGGTGGAGCTGGTATGGAACATATTTATGGCTTCCTTTGTTCAAATTAGGAAGTCAGCTGGGGTGGAGAGTCCAGTGACCGGCCCAAAAGACATGAATGAAAGGGCAACTCAAAGCCAAACATGTGCCACAGAGAAGTGTCAGAGAAAGACCAGGCTGCCCTGACTAGTTCTAACTGGTGTTTCTCAATGACCTTGTGGTCTGCGGCACCCCTCAAGAATACGTCAGAGCCACATAGAAATGTCTTACCTGTAGGGAAAAGTGGGGGAAGTTCATACCTCAAGGTATCTTAACAAACGGGGCAATAGAAATTGTTACTGCACTAAAAGTAAAGCATGGCAAATTATTTAAAACTATGGTGAAGCATGGATTAACAAGTGTAAAGCATTGTAAATTCATAGTATTAGCATAGGAAACTATAAATGTACACATTTTTTTTACAAATATTTGAGTGGAGTTTTCTTTCCCATACTGCAGTTCTGGTCAGCTGTTTCAATGCCTCCTCTATAGACGGCTAAGCTGCTGGCTCACACATGTCACTGTCATTGTGCCACTGTGCCTGGTGGTTAGGTAAATCTTTGGAAAGTTGGATAAAATCATCCAGGACTTTTAGAATGTTACATAGTGGCTACAGTTGTGTAGACAGTTCGTGTGTCACAAAGTGTCAACAGTTGTACAGGTCCCATCTTACTGGTCGTGACTTGGGGCTACAACTGTCTGACAAAATCACTACCTGATATTACAGCCTCAATGTTACCCTGCCCAGAAATACTCAGACATGTGTGTCAGCACAAACTAGTAGAACCAGCTGAATGTAAAGCTATGCAAAGGAAGCAATATGAGCAAGGAGTTCCAGAGGAGTGGTGCATAATGGCTAAAAGACCCAGTCCCCCTGCCTGGGCTTCCTTGTTTTAGAGACTATCCTCAGCATTGTCCCTCGTTTATATAATGACACAAGCAAGCATGATCTCTTTAGTGATGAGTCCCGATTTAGAATCCTATTGAGTACACATGGAATGTGCCCCACGGTGTGTTTAATGACCATTAACTTGCTCCAAACCATCAACAGTCCAACCATATAACAATGGACCCTATTCTCCACTGGGAGCTTACTTTAGCTTCACATTTATGATATGCAGGTTTATTGCTATCTATATATTTCTTTGTCTAAAATAATAACATGTATAGGTTATTCTTAGTGTCTTTTATTTAAAGCAACTTTGAATGTATGAACTGAAAATCCTTTCTCTGGTGGTCAGCTTAAAAAAACTGATATTCCAGCTATCAGTGACCAAGCTTCAAACAGACTTACAAAAAGGAATGAGCTAAAGGCACAGAGCACAGCAAAGGACATTTTAAAGATTGATTTATTTATAAAAACACTTTATCCTCCACAATATCTGTTCAATGCCTAGTGCCAGCGTTTCAACTTTGATAAGACCTGCTTGGGGGATATTCTTTGCTCTTATATTATCAACACACAACAGAGCAATACAATATCTTCATAGCCTTAGCTTATTTTTTGACAAGTACAGATCAAGGTATAAATATAGCATTACCTTATGTAATAGTGTTACTAACTTTAAGATGTAAAGCTTATGTCACTTTGCCTCTTAAGTACTGCAAATGAGATGTGACATCTCAGTTGGGCTAATAATTTGCTGAAAATAATTGACAACACCAATTAATTTCTCGTCATACATATCCACACCAGAGCGTCTTGCATCCCAAGTCACTTCATCACCTTGTGACTCAGTTCTACCCATCTTATATGCAGCAAACACATTGCTATTTCTCCCTCCAGTCTGATGTCACTTCGCTGTCTGAGGTTTACTGATGTTTGAGTCCATGGGAAACATGTATCTATCGCATTGCATCCTAACACTGATAATATCAAAATATGGAATCGCATAGGTAAGAAATACTTCTCCTAACATGCAGCAAAAGTACTGAACTTCTAGAGACTTGTAGAGAACCTCTAGAAAACTACTGACCAAACAGCTGGTGAGCTCAAAGTGGACATCTGCAGTTGTCCTCCAGGTCCAGTGGCTCACCAACATCTGCTATAGAGCTCTTGGGTGTAAAGAGGCAAATGGTCATGGGATCAGAGGACGGCCACTGTCTTTCAGTTCTCCTGACCTTTTGTGGGGATTGCTGGGCATTCTAAATTAGGGATAAAAAGTCAGTTTTTATAAATGCACAGATGGACCATTATGGCGATAAATTAATTATAATGGCTGTACCAACAGAAATTTATTCAACTGAATATATTCCTCATTTAGCCCAACCAGGCACCGTGGTCTCAACTGTCATGTGCTAATGAGTATCCATACCAAGTTCCATAATTGGTCCACTTGTATGTATGGCTTTCATACATACAAGTGCCTCCACTATGTTCCTGTTGCTGGGATGAGCATCCTCTTCAGGCGGTAATATCTGATTAATTCTTAAATTACAATTTACAAGCATTGGGGGGCAGAAAAGAACCCATAGGCATGCCTGTATGGAGATCTGACTGAAAGTGAGATGGGGTATCATAGTAAAATTATTTATTTCTCAAACCATGCGTTAAAGTACCTTACATGTGATGACAGGACCTCAATGAGATCTGACATCTCAATTGTTGGCAATCTGGGCATACAATTTCTAATAAATAAAAATGTAATGAAAACAGAGCATTAAACAGGCATTTTCCTGTGTGGGCTTCTTGTGTTAGTCAGTGAGCCTGCAGAAAAGAGAGGGATAGTTGGTCACAGCACATTACAGATCTGAAGATGGCTTGATAGAATTACTTGCTCTGTTGCACATTTTGAACCTGAATGCCTTGTGCTGATACTGATTTATTCAGATCTCTTAGTTAGGCTGAAACATTCTCTTTTGGGGGAGCAGACATATGAGCCAACAGGCAGCTCTCACACTTGACAAAAAGTCTAGGCATGTGGTCTACTGTAGTGTACATGGGGGCTGTAATTCAGCTTTTGAAGCTTTGCTTTTGAAGACATTCTGATCTTCAGATTCGGCTTGGCATAATTCCGTTTTGATGAGGTTAAACCTTTCAGGACCAAGCATTTTTCAGTAGGATGCTCCCTCAGGACCAGGCGTTTTTTGCCTGTATTTGACTCTTGCTATAAAAATTCACAAAAAATCAGTTTTTTTTTTTAAATATTAGCATCTCTGGGGAACATTATAAAATACTTCAGAAACCATACCAACTTTTCGCTTTTTTTTTCCAACACAATATTTAGTTTATTATTTATTTATTTATTTTTAAAGTTAAGTATTTTTTATTATGTATTCTGCTTAGAGAGACATGTATAAAAATGTGTTATTCTATGACCCGAGGGACCTTACAATACTTCCTGAAAAATTTGTTGAAAAATATTGATGTTTGGGCAAATTACAAGACATTGTTTCACCTGAGTGATTGCAATGACATAATACACATTTATTCTCAGGGTCTTTATAAGCAATAATAGATACTATCTGCTCATATCCAGTCATTTGTTGATATTTATAAATGTTGTAAAAACATATACATATACACTGCTGTGCAAAAGTCTTAGACATGTTGCATGTTTCTACTCTGATGCATTATGAGCATCAATAATTTACTCAAAGCCTCCACTAGTGTTTTCTACTATTATAACAACCTTGACTTGCATAAAGAAAGGAAAAACATTGAGTGAAATAGCTCACATCACTCGATTTTCAAGGTGTGGTATCTCAAGCATAATCAACAAGTACCAGAAACATCATCTGTAATTGACAAACCCAGGACTGGAAAACCCAAAAAGCTGTGTGACAAGGATGAGCAATACTTGAAGATAATATCCTTAAGGAATAGAAAGAAGACAAGCGTTGAATTGACAACAGAACTGGCAGAATCCACAGGTGTCGTTGTAAGAACATAAGAACATAAGAAAGTTTACAAACGAGAGGAGGCCATTAAGCCCATCTTGCTCGTTTGGTTGTTAGTAGCTTATTGATCCCAGAATCTCATCAAGCAGCTTCTTGAAGGATCCCAGGGTGTCAGCTTCAACAACATTACTGGGGAGTTGGTTCCAGACCCTCACAATTCTCTGTGTAAAAAAGTCCCTCCTATTTTCGGTTCTGAATGCCCCTTTATCTAATCTCCATTTGTGACCCCTGGTCCTTGTTTCTTTTTTCAGGTCAAAGAAGTCCCCTGTCTCGACATTGTCTATACCTTTTAGGATTTTGAATGTTTGAATCAGATTGCCGCGTAGTCTTCTTTGTTCAAGACTGAATAGATTCAATTCTTTTAGCCTGTCTGCATATGACATGCCTTTTAAACCCGGGATAATTCTGGTTGCTCTTCTTTGCACTTTCTAGAGAAGC
This sequence comes from Acipenser ruthenus, assembly GCF_902713425.1. Lineage (NCBI taxonomy): Eukaryota > Metazoa > Chordata > Actinopteri > Acipenseriformes > Acipenseridae > Acipenser > Acipenser ruthenus. Next base: position 91,121,854 of record NC_081190.1, on the reverse strand, counting down.
AATATCCTTTTTGTAACGAGGTGACCAGAACTAAACACAATATTCAAGGTGAGGTCTTACTAATGCATTGTAAAGTTTTAACATTACTTCCCTTGATTTAAATTCAACACTCCTCACAATATATCCGAGCATCTTGTTGGCCTTTTTTATAGCTTCCCCACATGGTCTAGAGGAAGACATTTCTGAGTCAACATAAACTCCTAGGTCTTTTTCATAGTTCCCTTCTTCAATTTCAGTATCTCCCATATGATATTTATAATGCACATTTTTATTGCCTGCATGCAATACTTTACACTTTTCTCTATTAAATGTCATTTGCCATGTGTCTGCCCAGTTCTGAATGCTGCCTAGATCATTTTGAATGACCTTTGCTGCTGCAACAGTGTTTGCCACTCCTCCTATTTTTGTGTCGCCTGCAAATTTAACAAGTTTGCTTACTATACCAGAATCTAAATCATTAATGTAGATTAGGAATAGCAAAGGACCTAATACTGATCCCTGTGGTACATCACAGGTTACCTCGCTCCATTTTGAGGTTTCTCCTCTAATCAGTACTTTCTGTTTTCTACATGTTAACCACTCCCTAATCCATGTGCATGCATTTCCTTGAATCCCTACTGCGTTCAGTTTGAGAATTAATCTTTTATGCGGGACTTTGTCAAAAGCTTTCCTCTCGTTTGTAAACTTTCATCCATCAACAATCCAAAGCACCTTTGACCATTGTTCCATAGTCCAATTTCTGTGTTTTTGTGCATATTTTAGCCTTTTAGTCTTGTTCCCCTTTCTTAAAAGAGGTATTCTTACTGCAACACATCCTTTAAGTCCTAGAAAGGCAGGGGGAGAGAAATCAACAAAAAAACATAAGGGAGACTACATCACAACAAGGGCAACAACTCAGGTAAGACAGTGTGGCGGAGTGTCCCGCCCCTTTGTTTATATTATTATTTGTATTATTATTATGATTATGATTTCTGTATTGTATATGATGTTGAAAAGCCAATATTATTTGTATTATTATGTACTGTTTATATTTCAGAATTGCTTCGTGGGAATGCATGATTGATCAGCTAATTAATTAGCTGACAGTCACGCATTCTTATTTAACCAATGCAAAATGTGACGAGGGATAATAAGATAATTGTTAGCCAGTTAATCCCTCAGTCACCACTATAAGAACCTGCAGCTTGGGCTGCACAGTGAAGTGTGTTAGAGGCGAGACAAGAGACAATTGCTATATTTAGAATATATTTGTTTAGTGTGCCGTGTTCTGTTTTGTTTTGGCCCTTGTACCCTTTTGTTTCAAGAGTGTTGTTTTTGTTTAAACATTTTATTTTTGTTCATTAACCCTTTTATTCATTAATCAATTTATTCAGTGCCTGTCAGGCGCATCACGTCTAATTTATTTTACACACGCTGTTTAAAAGTAATTTTATTCAAAGTAAAACAGGTTTAAAAGGCACTGCATATCAACAGGACACTCAGTACTGCATCTCCAGCCCCGCCCACCCCTTGTATGCTGTATTTATCACATACCTCTTCATAGTCGTGCATCCTGATTACACGTTTTATCACCAAACTCCTTAATAATGCGATCCAAGTCATTATTTTATTACTATAACATCTCAAAAAGCTTGGCAAATGTCTGTGATATTCTTTGAGAGCTGGATGTGGAAGCAGCTATCTTGTTTGTTTATGTTCATGTTAGGTCTGTTGTGCAGGGCCTATGTGTATTGCTCAGATCCGCCTCTTTTTATTATTTTTTTTTTTCGGCTTCTCTCGGCCATCTCCTATCGGTCTCACTCGGCCATTGGAAGGTTTTCTCGGCTTTTTCTGGAACAAAAAACAACTAGAGACGTGTGCTTGACGTCTTTTTGATGATGTCGGACAGGGTCCGACATCGGACCGGAAAGGGTTAATAAAAAGTTTCACCCGTCAGTACTTGTGTGTGTTTGGATTTCTGGTATGACGTCACCACCCTGCAGCCATCCAATTCACATATGGTTTCCAGAAGTGGGATACAACGCCTCCAGGACTCAGGCCAGAACAGGTACTGTGGGTTTTTGGAATTACATTGTGAACAAAAAGATAGGAAAAAAAAGTGTTTTGGGGGGAAAAAAATGGATAATGTGGAGACGTACATGGAGAGGTGGCATGCACATCAGAGGGAGTTGAAGGAAGGAATCGCTAGATGGTGCCTCGCCTGCCTGGATTATGGGCAATTCCCAGACGTGTGACCATATGAAGAGTTTTACAACGCAACAAAATATGGAGTTGATGTTTTGGATCAAAAAAGTATTCCATGAAAGCTGGCTCCTGCTGGTGGCCTGTTCAGGTATTTTACAATGTACTGGACCTAGCAGCCATCAACTAATACCAAGTACTGACTTAAGGGGCTAAATACATATGCAACCAGTAAATTTCATTTTGTACATTTTCTTTGCAAGTTTTGCTGACATTTAACCTCCTCATATAACAGTGTTCAGTTTAACCACTACAGCTTTGAAAAAAAAATTCATTTGAAAAACTGTGCACACATTATTTGTAATTCAACAAAATATGACATTATTGGTAGGGGGTGAATACTTCTGCAAACCACTGTATATATATATATATATATATATATATATATATATATATATATATATATATATATATATATATATATATATATTAAACATTTTCATTTGGGACATAGATAGATAGATAGATAGATAGATAGATAGATAGATATTTTTTATTTTAAATCCCTTTATTTCAATAATTAACCAACAAAATACAATCCACTATAAAACATACATGTACATTCATACTTTATAATTCCCCATATACATATACAATTTTTTATTTTTTTTTCCCCCTCACAAGTTCATACACAACTGCCCCTCCTTTACTGCACACACCACCTCCCCCACTCCCCAAACCTTCTCAAACATGTCCAGTTGGTGCACAAGCTTGTAATACGTAAACTCAACTCTTACTCGGGAGGCAACCAATACCTTAAATACCAACATCACATCCTCAGTCAGTACCCCCCTCTCCCGGTTCTTACGACTATTTAAAATGGCCATCTTGGCCTGACCCAGTGGAATAGCAGTGGAAAATAGTTTCTCGATTATTACAAAAACTACACTTATCAGAAACCCCTGGTTGAATTACCGCAAGAAAGGAATTAGTAGCCATAACAGTATGTAACACCCTCCATTGTAAATTTCCACCACGTTTCTGCAGTGGTGGCTTATACAGAGACCTCCAGGCTGGAACTATGGCCTCATGCACCTGTAATTTTGCACGCCAGTGTGTGTCGGGACTCCCTTTAAGGTTTTGGTAGTATTTAATTTTAACACACAAACAATACAATTCTTTCTTATCAGTGGCCCTAAGGTTTAAGGTATAACTATCTCTAAACTGCAAAATCTCTCCTGGCCTATCCTCAATCTGCTCCACAACTGGACTACACTGTAGCTCAAAATCTGGGGGCTCTGACTCTAAACCAACAGCACCTGTAAAAAACTCCTCCAGTACAGATAGCCCATCCCCTGATAAGGCAGCACGCATTTGCATTAGAAAAACATTAATAAACCGTACTGACCTCACTCCCAACTGACCTGCCAAGAGCTCAGGGCTTTTCCAGACTCGTCTATCCAAGTTTAATAGATGGGACACTTTAAGCACTTTACTAGAGATTAAAATCTTAATAAAACTCTGAGATTCAACCACTGGACAGGTCAAGGCTTGATTATAAATCAAAGGCTCCTCTAAAAGCCAATACAATCCCTCTGTACCAACCTCCCGCTGAACCTTAAACCTTCCCCACATTTCCAGCATCCCTTTATAGAAATTTGGCAAAACAGCAAGATTAAGTTTTTGTGAATTTATTATAAATATTCGTCTGTCAAAATCCAGATCTTCTACCTTTTGCAGGAAACCAAAAGCTATAGCTCTCCAAGGGAGAGACTCTGCGTGAAACAGCAGCCTCTGTAGAGACTGGAGTCTAAAAGCTGCAACTCTGCTACTGACATCCACCAAACCCTGCCCCCCCCCCCCCTGCCACAGGCAGAACCAGCACACACTGCTTAACCCAGTGAATACCATCCCAGAAGAAATCTATCAAAAGCCTTTGGATCTCCTTAACTAGGGACTGTGGGGGGTCAACACATCTGAGTTTATGCCATAACATTGAGACAACCAAATTATTCATAACTAAGACCCTTCCCCTAAAGGATAATTTCGTTATAAGCCAGCGCCAATTTTGAAGCCTACCTCGTACCTGCTCAATAATCCCATCCCAATTCTCTTTAGCCAACCCCTCTCCTCCCAAAATGACACCCAAATACTTAAACACTTTTTGATTCCACTGCAAACCTGCAGGTAAATCCGGGGGCCTAACACTTACCCAATCCCCCATTAAAAAAGCATTACTTTTAGCCCAATTAATTTTTGCAGAAGACACTCTTTCAAATAATTTCTGACAGTCATCTAGAACTTGTACATCCTGGCTATTCTTTATAATTACTGTAATGTCATCTGCATAAGCCACCACTTTTACAGGCTCCATTAGCACACTTGGAATAACCAGACCACTCAGTAAAGTGCGTAGTCTATGTAAGAGGGGTTCAATTGAAAGAGAATATAGCATTCCAGATAATGGACAACCCTGACGAATGCCCCTCAACACTGGGAAAGGAAAACTAAGACTGCCATTAAGTTTCAATACACTATAAATGTTATTATCAAGCAACTTAATGTGTCCTACAAACTTCAGACCAAACCCAAATGCCTTAACTACATTATACAAATAATTATGGTCAACTCTATCAAATGCTTTCTCTTGATCCAACATAATAAGACCTGCTTTGAAACCAAACAGTCTGGAGGCATCTAAAAGATCTCGGACTAAAAAAATATTATAAAAAATTGACCTGTTGGACACACAAAAAGTTTGTTCTGGCCACACAACAGTATTCAATACAGTACCTAAGCGGATTGTCAATACTTTAGACAGTATTTTATAATCCGAACACAAGAGACTTACAGGACGCCAATTCTTTATATTACACAGGTCTCCCTTCTTTGGCAGTAAACCTATGACTGCACGACGACAGCTCAAAGGCAGCTCATGTGTTCTCATACTCTCCGTAAAGACCTCCAACAGATCTTGTCCAATCTGTGGCCAAACAGTCTTAAAAAAATCAACAGACAGTCCATCAATTCCTGGAGCCTTCCCCATATTTAATCCATCCATAGCCTCTGTGAGCTCCTGCAATGTCAACTCTCTTTCAAGCGACTCCTTATCCTCTTCCAGAACCTGAGGCAGATCCTGGAGGAATCGCTGAGCCTCCTCCGACACATCCACCGCCTCATCCCTGAACAGTTCTGAGTAGAAATCCACTGCCAACCTCCGGATCTCCTGAGGCTCATACAACAATTGTCCCGTTTCTGTCCGCAGACAGTGCATAATTTTTCCCTGAGCGTTTTTCTTTTCCAAAGCAAAGAAATACTTTGTAGGTGCATCCATCTGGGCAATATTCTGAAATCGTGACTGTACCAAAACCCCCTGTACTTGTATGTCCAACAGATCAGCAAGCCTCCTCTTTTTCAATCTCAAGTCCTCAAACAATATATTACTGTATTTGGACTCCAGAGCTCTATGGAGCTCAGTAATATCCTCCTCCAGATCTTTCATTTCTACACTAGTGCTCTTTGTAACATTTATAGTATATTGTTGACACAGCATTTTAATTTGAACCTTTGTCACATCCCACCACTGTTGCAATGAAGTAAAACTTATTTTTTTTCTGTCTCCATCTTTCCCCCCAAAAAACTAAAACATTTTAAAAAATGAGCATCCTGCAGCAATTTATTATTAAAATGCCAATAAGAAGAATGGACATTTATTTTAGATACAACCATACTATGGTCTGAGAAACCCGTAGGTAAAATGTCACACTTAGTGAAAAGATTTAATGAATGTTTAAAAAACATATAACTTATCTAACCTGGCTAATGAAATCCCCCCTGCACTACCTCGAGCCCAGGTGTATTGTCTGACATTACTATGAATTGATCTCCAGATGTCTACAAGTTCATGAGCATCCAACCCTGTAACCAGTTCCCTAACTGCTTGAGGGTGAGGCGCAAGGCTATTCCTGTCAGATTTATCATCCAAGGTGCAATTAAAATCACCCCCCAATACAATCACTTCGTCAGGCTTACACTGGGCTAACAATTCATTTAGTATTTTAAAAAACGTAACTTTTTCCCTCCCATCATTAGGAGCATACATGTTAATAAAAAGAAACGTTCTGTGTCCCACACAAGCCTTCACTTGCAATAATCTTCCTTGTACCACTTCAGTTACAGTAAAAGAATCAGGTTTAAAATCTGGAGCAAATAATACAGCAACGCCTGCACTAAAATTCGTACCATGGCTTAAAACAACCTCCCCTTTCCATTCATTAAACCAATCTGCCTGATTAACCTTATCTGTATGTGTCTCCTGAAGGTAAGCTACCTTAATTTTCTTCTGTTCCAAATACTCAAAGCAAATTGCCCTCTTTATTGTATCCCTCCCACCATTTACGTTTAAAATGCCCAACTTAATATTCTGCATGGCGATATTATATAGAGAGAAACATGAAATTATCCAAATAGTAAACAAAAAGTAATCAGGAAAAGAAAAATACATTTTATTTGAGTTCATCACTGTTACTCTTTTTAAGGGAAACACAAACTTTACTAATCCAGTATTTTAATCGATCTTTTTCTTTTTTCTCAAGTCCTAGCGCCGCCGCATCTCTCATCACCTGATTAGCGGATCCTACAACAGCATGACATCGGGAAAGTGATCCCTCACATTAATCCCTCTACGATCTTTAACAAACTCTAAAAACTTTTGGATACTCTGAGCGGTATAACCTCCTCTTGCCTGCTGGCTCGCTGAAAGCTCATAACTACACAAAGAATCCGTGTCACTTCCTCCCTCTTCACCGTCACTGTCTGCACTATCATGCTCTAAAGCCTGAGGTGCAACACCTTTCTTTGGGACTGAACCTTCCACCTCCATCACTGCTCTGTCATCGCACGCAACATTACCCAAACTCATACCGCATTTAGCAGGACTATCACTATGTTGGACTTTCCTTATTCGTTTCCATTTAGGAAACTTAAAAGCTACATCTTCATTACTTCCTACTTCTCCAACCCCCTCTCCTTCAATCACCATTCCTATTCCTGTCTGTTCACTAACCTGGAGCTCGTCCCCTCCCTCTCTCCCCTCCTTGACTTCACCACATACCTGTTCTCTATCCGAACCCCCTTGACCTGCAACCTCAGGCTCTGCCACAGTCTCTGTAGTTCCCACAGTATCAAGCTCAACCCTCACACTCTCCGCCGAAACCCCTGCCTCTGAGCTGGCCGGCTCAGCTGCGTCTTCTTCCGTATCACTCTCAACCACATCACTTTCAGCAGCAGATCTTTTACAATATTTTGCAATATGCCCTACATGCCCACACACATAACATTTCTTTTGTTCAGAAGATGCAAAAACGATATATTCACTGCCATCAACACGAAACCTAAAAGCAATATTCAGTTCGGTATCTGGATTGTTTAGCAACATATACACCTGTCGTCTAAATGAAATTACATGTTTTAAATCTTGTGCTTTACATCCCAACTGAATCATTGTGATTTCTGATATTATTTTGCCATGGCGGCTCATCTCATTAAACAACAGCTCATTCTTTAAATAAGGTGGTACATTTGAAATTATAATTTTTCTCGCAGGAACAGCGAGAGGCAAAACCAAAACCAAAACCCCCTCAATAACTAACCCCTCCTGAACAACTCGGTGCACAAGCTCTTCACTACTTAAAAATACAACCACTGCCTTGTTCATGCGAGAAGCCGATTTTATATTCTTCCCTGCTACAACTTTTGCCAGCTCAGTGACACATTTCTCCACACTAACGATGGAAGCGACAATGATTTTTATACCGTGTTTTCTAGTTAATTTATCAAAGGAGGAATCGTGTCCTCTTGGGACTCCTTTTCCCGGAACCATACTGGCTAAATCAACTGACAATTCAGCTTTTTGTTAAAACACACCCAGTAACTCAAGAATAAAGTGAAAACTTTTAAAAATAAACTAACAAAAAAAAGGGGGGAAAATATCCCTCTTGAAATATTGGACAACCAAAAGTTACGTAGATTGTGTAGCAAATGGTGGAGTGATTCCTTCATCAGCCCAGCTAAGACATAAAGTTGCCGAGTATCACAAGCAGGAGATTATGGAATTGATAAAACAGTCTGGTTGCTTGTTAGTGGTCATGGACGAGTCCACTGATGCCCAAGATCAGTATGGGTTACACATTGTATTTGTTTTGAAAGACCAAAATGGTGAACATGCATCTGACGTACTAGAACTGAAAGCTGTCCTTGCAGATACACTTTACCTACAGGCTGTTAATTACAACACCATTTCACAAGCTATTGTACAGTGATTGAATAACTTTGACGTTGATTTTGATGATGTCAGTGCATTTACCTCCTATATTTGATGTTTAAGATAATAATAATCTGTACATATCATTTATAAAATAGTTCCGTGCACATTCCACGAAATATGATACTTTAGTCGCGACACTGCCTTTAATTTGAAAGAAAATTTCAGCGATTTTCACAGGGCCTTAATTTTATCTTAAGTAGAATTGGTAACACTTTACATTATGTCTATTATTACTGTGTATTTACACATTTGTTACTGAGTAAATACATGTGTACTTACACATTATTACAATGTTATTATGCATAGTTACAATGTTCTTAATGTGTAAATCTATTTGCATAACTGTGAAAGGATAGAGTCACAGCGAAGGTTAGTGAAATGTCAGGAAGCTGACCCAGAGATAGAAGCTGCAGTTTAAAGCCCTGGTGAGTACTTTTAATTAACATAAAACAAAGCAACAAGCACAAGGGTCAAAACAAAAGGTTTAAACAAAACAAAACCCCACTTGTAGGCTGGGTATTCTCCTTCACTACTAAGCTACATTTGATATACAAATTACCAAAATAACATACAGGTTACTCACCCTGATTCCATCTCTCAACAAAGGATTTCTAGCTGCTTATATATAGCTGTGGCTGGAGGTTAATTAATCATCAATCTTTCAATTATTCACTCTAGTCACATTCTCATGTGAAGTTGGCAGGTAGAGATTAACTTCCCTGCCAACTCCACACAACCCATGTGCACGGCCTTTGCCCTGTCACAATGATATAACCTTAATCCTAACCCTTACTCTAACCCTAACCCTAACCCTATCTCTAACACTAACTCTAAACCTAACCCCCTAACCCTAACGCTAACCCTTTTCTATTGTGTACTTACATATATCGTACAAAATGATTTACATGTTAAGTACATTGTAACTCTGCACAATAAGTACACATGTATTTACTAAATAACTACTATGTAAATACACAGTAATTAGAGATGTGAAGGGCTGGTTCATACTTCTGTTGTAGATAAATTCGATACGTCAGGTGCAGACAGCTATAAAAGCTGTGCAGCTTCACTCCGACCATGCAGCAAATGTTGACATTTTTCAACATTACCGACCCTATACAATTTCAGGTTGCGGACGCATGAAAAAGGGTTGTTCAACTTTCCAAAAAAGATGCATTTCGCAAGAGTGTGGATGACATAATTCCAACCAGAGACCCTCGACTCCGACCAGAAATGATGTTGTGGTCTGAAGTATGAACCAACCGTTAATGTAAAGTGTTAACAAACATTTTTTTTAAGAGGGTGTAACGGGGGGCGGGGGGGGGGGGGGGGGGGGGAGATCTGTGCTGATGGCGCATGTGTGGTTCTGCAGGAAGAGGTCAGCAGCCTTGTAAGATCTGCCTGCCAGTCATGGCAATGACACGGAGAGGTGGGGAAGAGGGTGTGTTGGCTTTCTCTCTCTCTAAGTGGCTGAGAGGCGGGCCTTGGGGGATTGCTCGTGCTTGGTTATGCATTTGGGTGGCCGTGATTGGGAATACACAGAGACGCTGGCTGAGAAGGCCAGTGGTTGGAGTGAGAGACCAAAATAGGCAAGCATGGCTGAGGAAGACAGCCAGCCAAGGGAAAGGAAATAATATATAAAATAAATTGTTACGTATCCGAGGGAACATGTCTGAGTAGAAGGGGAACCTTGGCCACCCCAGTGCATAGTGCATAACAGCATAGGAGAGAGACCCACGCTGACTGGCTTGGCGGCAGTAGGGGCACTGCGTAAGCAGCACCTTTATTTTGTAGTTTTATTACTGTGTTTTTTTCCCTTTTCTTTCGCCTTTTGTTATTTATTATTTCAGAGCACCTGTGAGTGCGCCAGCTTTTAACTGTTTACCAGCATTGGTATTTCTGTGGTCCTGTTTACCTTGCCGGTATCCAGGCCACAGAGAACAGCGCCCTCTGTGGGCTAAAAGAAAGTATCTAAAATAATAAAACTGGGCACCAGTGAGTGTGGTGTTTTCAATTAAACCTTCTGTCTCTCGTGTGTGAGTGAATTGCCCACCACCCTTCCACAGAGGGCAATTACTGCTAAGGCACTACGCTTTCTGCACCTGATCTAAACTGTATGGATAATATTTAAGTCATTCAAATTCAAGAAGGTGTAAAATAATAGATGTACATTTGGGTCTTTGCAAAAATAAAAGGTGTGTGCTACATTTCGTTGGTGTTTCTTTTTTTTTTTTGGGGGGGGGGGGGGGGGGGTATTGCCCAGCCCCTTTTATGTACTATGTGTCATTTATGTATTTTAAATATTTGTATATTTTTTTCTAACATTCAGTTTGTACCAAGTGGGCAGGGAGACAGCTTAGACGAAGCCAAAAAGCAGGAGGAGGCGAACTCTAGCACACAGCACAGATGTAGTGGATTGAGGTTAGATATAAATCCTTTCCTTGCTGATCATTGGACGTATTGCTTATTGAAAGACAAATAAGATACTAGCTATTCAACTGATGATTTGATCTGGTATTGGAAGTGCCTAAAATATGCTTGATGTCTATGTGATTTGATCTCAGGTACAGTGAGATACCTGCCAGAACCACCACTTTGCTTACTTGAGTTCCATTACATCACTAGAAAATCAAGCACAAACACAGGACACATGAGTTTGTAGCAATCTGTGCAACAGTATTGTTTTTTCATTCAGCTGTGCCAGACTTTCCATATACAGAGAAGCCCAAATATTATGTCACAGTCCTTCATCCAGAATGCTACATTTAAATGCAAAACCTTTTTTTTTCTTGCTAGCAAGTCAAAATTAGGGAAAGCATTTAGTCATAGCTACATAATAGTGATTAAAATATATATTCCAAAACAACATTTCAGTTAAAAGCTTGTATTGTACTTCTCAGAGAAGCAAATTACCTTCCCTGTGAATAGAAAAATGAGGGAAGGCAAAAAAGAACTTTGATAACAGACCTGATGCAAGATGGAAATTACTTTTGAGCGATATTATGCACACTTACCTGACAGCCTTGAATTCACTTGATTTTTAGACTCAAGTTGCTATGTAGAGAACCTAAACCGCAGAACCATTGGGGATTGTCCACCAGGTATTGTGGAGCTATCCTCCACCCACAAGAACCTACAAAAAGTGATTGATTGCACAACATTGTCAAAGCAGTTGCCCAGCGTGTGGCTTGAACCTGCTGTAGCAAGATAGCATGAATAATGAGACAGAACCAAGAAAGCGCTTTTAATAGACAAAAACAGGAACAAATAAACAGGCACAAGGGCCAAAATAAAAGGTTTAAGCAATACAATACAAAAAGTGACTATAGGCTGGGCATTCGCCTTCAGTACAGGCTTCCAAACACAGTATACACACAGTTCCAAACTCACCTATGCACCAACCCCCAAACAAAGGGTTTTCCTGAAATACCATGTGGCTGGAGCCTAATACCATTTTAACCCCCTCCCTGCCAACCCTATATCCTCAACACCCACACAATCTTTACATTTAGGGCTTTCGCCCTGCCACACTTGTGATTAAGAGTCTCATGCTCTACTGGCTGAGCAAGCCAGTAGAGCAAAAGTGGTCTGGTAGCTTTTTCACTCACCAATAAAGTTTAAGTGTCTACGAGTCAGTTTGCAGACAGGCTTCAGGGCGAGCCGTGGGGAGCGGGGGGTGAGGGGGATCGTCAAGGTTCTGAAACATTCCATACTATATGTAGCGGCATATGTAGGCAATAATGCTGTATATTAATTGCCATGAACGGGGTTCTGTTGACAGGGGGCTTTGTCCAATTTTGATGAAAACTGTCTTTGTGCAATTTTGATACAAGCTTGATAGTCTCCAGAAAAGAGGAAATCCTTTGTTGGCCGCTGATTGGTTGCAAATATACAGTTGTAGTCAAAAGTTTACATACCCCAATGGAAATGTATCATTTCTAGAAATTTCTCGAAAACAAAGAATTTTAGGGAAAATCTTTTGTAGCAAAAGTTTTGCTTTTATGGATGAGGAAATTATTATTATTTTTTTTTTTTGCAAAACTCCAAAATTGCTAATTCAAAAGTATTCATACCCTGACAAGGAAAATTAAATTAATAGCTAGTTGAGGCACCTTTAGCAATAATAACCTCTTTTAAATGATTAGGATATTTGTCAATGACCATCTAGCATGATTCTTTAGTGATTTTTGACTATTCTTCAACGCAGAATTTTTTCCAGTTCATTCAAATTCTGAGGACTTCTCTTGTGCACAGCCTTCTTCAACACATACCAAAGATTCTCAATCGGATTTAGATCAGAACTTTGACTATGCCATTCCAAAACCTTGATTTTATTCTTCTTTAACCATGCTGAAGTAGATTCTGATGTGTGCTTTGGATCGTTGTCGTGTTGGAACGTCCAGTTGTGCTTTAAACCAAGTTTTCTAGTGTATGCTATGGAATCAATTTTACCATGTTTTGGAACTAGGGTTGTCAAGCGATTAAAAAAATGAACCGGGGTTATTCACGCGATTAAAAAAAAAACTTAGTTAATCTTGGTTTTAATCACATATTAAACTGATACAATGTGACGTTTTCCTGAGAGTGGCTTTTTCCTTGACCTGCGAACATTGAGACCTTCACCATGCAATGCTCAACCTATGGTTGAAATGGAAACCACAGTTCCACTTGCAGCCAATTCACTTTGAATATCTTTGGCAGTAAATCTCAGATTGTTACTAACCTTCCTCACAATTCTTCTACTTGTTCTTGGTGAAAGAACCTTCTTTCTTCCAGACCGAGGGAGCGTTGTGACAGTACCATGAGTCTTGCACTTCTTGATAATAGAAACAATAGTTGAAATTGGGATACTCAAATGCTTGGAAATCTTCTTGTATCCTTCTTCAGCTTTATGACAATGAATAATTTTCTGCCTAAGGTCTTCAGATAGCTCTTTAATTTTTCCAATATTGACTAATTGGTAATGACAGCAATCATCCTATACCTAACCCTTTTATACTCTCTAAGAATGTTCACCTGCAATCCAGCATTTTCAAGACTTGTCTAGAATTAGGTTCTGCATTATGACATTGAAATTTCAAGCACCTTGTAGACAATACTATTACAGCATCAAAGCATGAATACTTTTAAATTAGCATTTGTGTAGTTTTGCAAAATAATTCCTGAAATAAATAAATAATCTAAATAATCTATTTCTTGAAATCTTTTTCCTCATCCACAAAAGCAAAACTTTTGCTACAAATTTTTTTTCCTAAAAGTCGTTGTTTTCAATAGATTTGTAGAAATTATAAATTTCCATTGAGGTAGGTAAACTTTTGACTACAGCTGTATATCTTGTTCTAATGCATTTTACCAAAACAGGTGTTGAAATGCTTGGGCACTTGTCATTGGATTAATCAAGGCAGTGGCAGGTGTTTATTGGCTGGGTATTAACTAATGCTAGCTTAAGAACAGAATAAGAACAGAAAAAAGGGAAATATGTTTGTAGTTCTCTGTACTGTAGAGGGCTACCCAATCCGTATGACGGCATTGTAAGTTGTGAAGATTTCTATTGAATAAAAACTACTCTGTTGAGAAAAATAGTAAGACAGTGTAAATTTTTTCCTCAACCACACCCTGCATCCCCCATTCATTGGCTCAATTACAAAAGCATATTGTCCCTGTATAATTATAATCATCATTGAATGCATGGTAGCATTAAGTATCTCTAATTACAGTGCATTTACATAGTACTTACTTGGTAAATACATGTGACTTACATATAATTGCAATGTTATTTTCCATAGTTACAAAGAACGCAACGTGTAAATCTTTTTTCACGATATAACCTTAACTCCGGGCACTCCTGGCTGTACATAAGCCCCCCCCCCCCCAACTTTGTCTTACTGAGTTTGGCCAGTACACTACACTAATTGTATACTTTAAGCATGTGGTTACAATTGCTTATCCTGTGTAATTAAGAATGAATAAATAAAATAATAACTTTTTAATGTCTGATGGATTGATCACATTGTCAAAGCACACTCACCACCTCCCCCTGTCCCTCCTCCCTCCCTTGAGTGAAATGCTCTACAGGCCAAATCCAATTCACTCAACTAATTGAGACCAATTCTCGGTTGCCTATGAGCCAGCACACTTTTCCATTCTTGAGTTTCATCACCCATCGTCAGGAATAACACTTCCTCTCATTTCTCGTGTCGCAAGCCAGCAACACTGCCCAGTTTTTCTTAATTATCTCTTTTCTAATCCATTTACAGAAAATTGCGTATTCACAGCAGCTCTTGTACAACCTCACTGTTACATTTTTAATAGCTCATTATTACATCCTGTCTTCAATAGCTGTAATTTGAGCATACAATATGCCTACAAAAGCCCACATGAAATCAAAGAACAGTTTATTTGGGCCAGTTGTTGAGATAATTGGCACAAGGGAAATTAACTCAGGTATCTACAGACTCAAGCTGCACAAAGGCAATAGCAAATTTGAAGAGAGGTGTACATTAGCTTTAACAGCATATAACTAGCAAGAAATGACTGAAAATATATCTAACAGCTCTTTCCTGTCGCTAAGTGGTTTCTTGGAAGTTGCTGTTAACAGTATTAACAGTTAACAGTCTTTGCACACTTTTTCAAGGTCCTTTTTGTTATATATGTACACACCCACACATTTGTTCACTTTTTATCTAAACTTGTTCACTTCTAATTAGAGATACATACAGGTACGACCAGGGGTGAAAAAAAATAGTTATAAGACAATGGCAGCTAAACAAAAAAGCATAGCAACTTTTTTCAAGATAAAATGTACAGAAGAAGACAAAGACCCTCACTCCAGCAGTACCGGAATGCAGAAGACACCCGAGTATTCAGCTGGAAATGAGGCGCCTTCGAATCCAGTGGCTTCAACATCCACAGGGCCTGATTCAACTCTCCCGTGCCAGTGGTCTGATGTGTGGAAATGTGGAAGAGGAAACAGGTAAAACAGGAGGCCCATCCATGGATTGACTGCAAAAATTCAAGACGAGTGCAACGTTTGTTCGGGTGTTGCGGATCTTTTCATCTTTAAAAGTAAAGGATGAGCCTTTCAAATGAATGGTGTTAATTTAGTGTTTCATATTATGGTTCATGCCAGAGCACTCAGTTAAGATCACTGTGAAAGAAAATTGTGGCACAAAAACACAAAGAGCGCACATTACAGTCAAATGTATTTTGAAAAACTCAAAGGAGCAGACTCTCGAAAAAATGTGTGACAGCATGAATGCATCTCAATTAAAGTCTACGTGTGCAATTTTCTGTTCTGCATATTACCTGACTCAAAATGACAGACCTTTTTCAAATCATTTTGGCTTGCTGGAACTACAAAGTGAAAATTGAGTCTATATAGGATTTGGGTTGCACGCAAGAGAATGCTTTGGAAATGATCGACCACATTGCTTTTGAGATGAGGAAGACAATTTGTAAACACATTCAGGACATAAATGGTAAGCTTTCGAATACTTATCGAGGAATCAACCAGCTTGAGTAGCAAAGAAGCACTGATTGTGTTCCTTAAATGTAAAACTTATACAAAACTTGAACCATACTTCATGTTTTTAGCTCTAATTGTGTAAAGTTGGGTCCATCCAGTTATAAACTTAAGTGAAGATATCCAGCTTCATGGACCCCCACTTACACAATGGGATCCCACAAGTTACGTTAATACTTGGTTGCAAAGTCACCGCTCAGCTGAAGAAACCAGGATAAGAGTGGCTGCATCCACTGTGGAAACTTTGTTGAACCCACTTGGATATGCCTTGCTACCCAATGTTAAATATCCTGCCGGTGACCTGGCTCTTTAAATCTTTTTACTTTTCACTGTGAGAGACAGCCATGTTTGCAATACACCATTGGAAAGAGGAGAATCAGAGCTTTAAAACAAGGTCATAGTCGTGTATTTCCGGTATTGGACCATGTTAGGAGATAGCCGTGAATGCGAGTGTTTTGCAATGTTACTGCTGCGCTGTAAGACAGACCTACCTCTGTGCATTAAACAAACATTTTCACACAAAACTACAAAATAAGAGAAATGGCGACATCAAAGGCACAAGGACCAATTTTCTGAAAAATACACCGGTATATTTGTTTTTCGTGTTTGTGGATCAGATGCACAAGATAGGAGCTGTTAGGGTTTTATGTTATTATTATTATTATTTTTTTCTTAGCAGACACCCTTATCCAGGGCGACTTACAGTCGTAAACAAAAATACATTTCAAGTTGCCATGGTCGCCACTGTGCTGGGCATTCAAGCCACAGTGAACATCCCCATCTTGTGCACCATGATCAGGGGCCCTTGGACGAATAATTTGAATGCTTTTTTTGTGTGTGTTTTGTTTTTGTTTTCTTTTGCAGATTTTCAATTCATCTTTTTTTTTATTTGGTTGCTTTTGGTCATTTTTGTATATACGACCATAATTCCTTTACTTATTTCCAATTTGTTAAAAAAATATCCATGTTCCCTACATATTGAAGGTTCATTGCACACTGTCAGATTTGAGCTGGCCATGCTAAAATAATATTTACAAACAATAAATAATGTTTTTCTTTTCTAGAACGCGTCTCACTTTTCTGTGGTTTTTGTTATCTGTATTAAACAGGTTGAGTTTCATACTATTTCACTTTTTCTATGGAAGCCTAGTGTGTGCACATTTATTTAACGTATGACATGTACCTGTAAGCTTTGTAGTTTAAGAATTATAGCCACAAATCTAACAGTAAAAACAGGCAAAAAATAGCTTGGACTCTAAAGGGTTAATGGAAGGTGAGTTGGGCGCTTTATATTGATAAAATGTGTATTTATTATAATATGTGAAGTCGTAAATAATTAGTGTTGCATATATTATTAATTAGATAAAATGGACTGCAATGGAAATTAGGTTTTGAATATGAGATCTTCACTGTGATGGTGACGTCACACGTGTGACAGAAATGTTGGCAGGGCTCCGGCACTATAAAATATAGCACTACACCACTGGATACGTCCCGAGTTACCATTACTGCAGATGAGCAATACACACTCAAGTTTATCATATTAAATTTGCATGGTATTTTTTGTATGTTCTTCCCATGCATTTACCATAGTTTACCATGGTGCTTTTTTTTTGCTGTACCATGCTGTTATAATGCTTTATCACACATTGCTATGGTTTTACTATGGGAAACGTTTAAAGGCTTGAGCCACCATTAATTCCTCCATGGGTGGGGAGTACCCATAAAGAGATAGCGACACAGGCAGATGGATCTTGGTATCAGATTGACAGGGATAGAAATGTTCAGGTAAAATGAGCACAGTCCACTAGGGGGGAGGAGAAGGCATGCTATTTTGAGACAGGTATCTGGCATCTGTCACATTCGCTGTACTTGTATATGTGCACTAAAAGCTTTCCTCATTTAGGTGATCTTTAGGGTAAATGTCAAAAGCTGTGTGACAGGTGCCCTGCTGACATGCTCTGTTATATTGGTATGTTCAGAGAAGTCTGTTTGTTTTTTATGTCAGCTTGACTAATCCATCATGTCTTTGTAAACAATACCATACGAGCAAGATGGGCTGAATGGCCTCCTCTCGTTTGTAAACTTTCTTATGTTCTTATGTTAATATTATATTATATTATATTATATTCAAAAGGCATTCATTCAAGATTATTGGAACTGGCTTTCAAATGGATGCCAAAAGGATTACAAAATGCATTAAAAATAATTCCTTGATTTACTATAAGAATAAATAAACAAACTACAAACAAAACAACTAATAATAAAAGACTAATGAATCCAGAAATGACAACAAACAGCAAAAAGAATGGCGTACGAATTTAAAAAGAATTCCTATTCCTATTCTTGTTTAGACACTGCTCTCCTAATAATTCAGCAATTTGTTAAGCTTTCATTAACAGTTGCATTTTAATTTTGGAACCGCAAAGTCTTGTTAATAATGATTATGCATTACGTGTATCTGTTCTTTCTTTTGTTGAATATGAATATATATTTATCACATTCAGTAGCCTCTACCATATGGTTGTATTCATAAAACATCAGCAGGACAGTAAGTTCTCTGTAGTGCTATGCATGTACAGAGTATGCCTATGTGGACTGTTTCTGTGCAAAAAAATAAGTACATTTTAGGAACAAACATAACTGAAAATCAATGGGCACTGACAACTGCCCTTTCTGCCCTCTCTCACTCAGCCTGTCAGACAGGTGTAACGGGGAGTGTTGTATGATACACATACAGATTCTGTCCAGTCCCCTGTCGGTGGGATGAGATGAGGTTAAAGGCTAAAACTACAGATGCAAATGAGCCTGGCTCTTTTGCATTGTGGTTTAGTCGCTCGCTTGCTATGCGCGGTGTCCTCTCTCTAGATGTCTTCATGGGTCCTGCGTCCCACTGTGTCCACCTGTCCCTGTGTCTGACCTGACAGATGGGACTCTTGCAGGATGATATCAGACATTCCCTTTCACCTGCCGAATCCATCAATATCCAGCTCTGTCTCCTGCCCCCTGTGCACTGCGCCAGCTGATTAATGGGGTTTCTTTAGCAGGAGGAAGCCCTGCTGTGACGGGAAGCGAGAAGGTGAAATCGTGCCGGGGATATGATAGACCAGCACTGCAGTCGTGGTGTGCCAGGCTTGCATGCTTGAAGGTTGCCGACCTTGCAAATTGAGTTGTTTTGGTGTAAGCAGCAATCCTGAGGCAGCATGAGGCTAATTATTTGGAGCACAGTTGTGTTCATAAAGATTTGACTTCCAGATTAGCATCAAATGAGATGCGTCAACGTCCTACTGATTAGAGGGCAGGACTAGGAGCCAGGGTGACACTATGGTAACAGGGACAGGCTCTGGTAGGCATCTGTCAGGTGTGTCAAGGTAATTCTGTTAGGAGTCTGCTGAAAAGAGAGCTTAAAGAGTAAGCAGCTTCAATTTCATTTTCTTCATAATTGTACTGTCCCCTTACCTTTGTATTATGTTTGCAATCATTCTGAGTAATTACTCAATTAAAGAGCCCTGTCTGGTGGTTGGCAGGGATGGGGTTAATTCCTATCCCTGCCAAATACATGTAAGAATGTGACTGTTCCCAAATGAGATAATTGGTGTTATCTGGGAACAGCCACGGAGTATAAAAAGAGAGCTTGAAGCTCAATTAAAATACATTTAAAAAATCACTGTCTTTATACTCACTCACCCCGACTTTGTCACTTAATTTATTTTTAGCAGTTTGTAAACACTACAGAAAAAAACTAAAAGACACTTCTGCACATTATCCACCCCTCTCAGACACAGATCTTGCACTCACAGAAAAAAAAATAATAATTCAGTGCCATCTCAACTCCACCTCCTGGTGGATCTTTTCAACAGCAATGTACAATTCAACACAACAAAAATAAATATTTACTTACTTTTGCATGTTTCAATTAAATCAATTTACTCAGCTTAACTTAGTGTGTAGTTCAAAGTTATAAATGGGACTACTTTTGTGGTCCATTTATTGGTGTAAGGATATTTAATAAAAAACTAAATATTTTGTCAAAAAAATTACTTTTGCTTTTTTTTTTTTAATCCACTGTTTGAATTTAAGGCGCAGCCCAAATTTACCACCCTCAATTTGAGGAAGAAATAAAGCTTCAAATAAATATGCATTTACAAAGATACAACCTCAATTATGTTGTTGTATCGTACAAAAATGATTAACAACAGAGTGTGTTTATTGTGCTGCACACTGTATAATACTTAAGATGATGTCTCTGTCATACACATACCACCAATCACTTACGGCATCACACATCCTGGCAACAGCAAGTACGACACAACACTCCACGGCATCAGGCAACATGTAATCCAGCAACCACAACAGCATTGAACTGTTGTATTGGTTGGCATGTCGAAAAAATACGGGGGTCTGATCAGCATTTCCAATCTGTCCAAGCTGGTATTGTTTGTTAGAAATGCTGAAATTGTAAATTTTTCTCTTGGAATTCCTCAGGAAGTTTGGTTTGTCTTTTCTCAGCAGTCAGTCACGTTGCTGCTTGTGTATTCGGGCAGACACCTTTGTTGTCTTTTCTCGGCAGTCAGTCACGTTGCTGTTTATGTACTCGGATAGTCACGTCTTTTGTTGGCGATTTAATATACGCATCACTATACTGTACTCAAATTTAAGATGCAGGCTATTTTTGAGAAGCAAAAAATGGTTAAAAAAGCACCTCTTAAATTCTAAGGAATACGGTAGTTGATTAATCGGTAGATTAATCCATCCACATTTTTAATAAAAGTAACGACCTTGGCTCCCGAGTGACGCATCCAGTAAAGGCGCTCCGCGCGGAGTGCTGGATGTGCCCTATAGCCTGGAGATCGCAAGTTCGAATCCAGGCTATGTCAAAGCCGACCGTGACATGGAGTCCCTAGGGGGCGGCGCACAATTGGCCAAGCGCTGCCCGGGTAGGGAGGGCTTAGGTCGGCAGGGGAATCCACGGCTCACTGCGCATCAGCAACCCCTGTGGCCGATAGGGCGCCTCTGGTTCTGCAGTGGAGCTGCCAGATCTGTGTTGTTTCCGGCACTATAGGTCTGGTGGCATCGCTGTGGATCCGCAGTGCAAAAAAATGACGGCTTGGCAGGAGCACATTTCGGAGGAGGCATACTCCAGCCGCCGTTTCCCGAGTCGGCGGGGGGTTGCGAGCGGTGAGCCGAGGATACAAATAATAATTGGGCATACTAATTTGGGGAGAAAACCGAGGCAAAAAAAATTGGCCATGACTAAAATTTAAAAACAATAAAATAAAATAAAATAAAATAAAATAAAATAAAATAAAATAAATAAACTAATACTTCTAAATCAATAGAATCTAAAAAAAAAAAAAGCCCTATGGGAATTTAATCTTTTTAAAAGTTTTTTTTTAGTAAATGACACATTTTCACAGAACAACCTTTCATTCAGGCCACTGTCAGTCACATACCTGAAAACACAGGACAGCTGAGCTGCGTTTACCATTACAGCTACATACTTGGCTTCCTGTACTTCTCCTTTTTATTGCATCTAGCAAAACCTGAGACACAGAAGAGATTAAAGTCATTCTGAATCTTGTTAGCGGTACCCGAGAATACTGACTGTTGACAAGTGATTGCTTAACATGCTGTCGTTGAAAGTATCAGAGAAAGTAATTCCACATAATGACCTCTATTTGAGGAATTGGTGTCTTCATCGTGCTCTCTGAAAGCCAGTTCTTGCTTGCTGATTGTGATGTATCCCTACGCTTCTGCTTATCCATTTGAACATCAATCCAGGTTTGTCCAAAAGTTTTGAGTGTAACAGTGGCTTGCAAGTGACTTTGGGAACGCTCAGGTTTTTGTGCAGATTTCGTTAGATACCTAGATTGTTGTAGCCAGTGCTGTTCCATATCACCTTTTCTGTACTGAACAAAAGTCCAGCAGTATTATTTTTTTAATTGACAGCTACCGGTAAGCCACGGATTCCTTTAATAATTTAAATTTTGGAAGTGGCGAGTATATCCCTTCCCTTCCTGTGTTGGTTCGGGTATTCTTGAAAATGTATTTGTAACCAAATCGACTATAATGCCTCCATGGTCTGTTGACATTTTTTTTATTATTTGTAAAAAGTAAATCAAAATATTACTTCAACATTCTCAATATAATTCTCAATAATGCTGTATAATAAGCAATAAAGAGCAAAATTCTACTGTTACACTGTTTAGGGCCTAGCAAATTTATGTCTTGCCTCTGCTCACTTGTGATTGGACATCTGCAAAACCAGGGCAAATCTTTGACTCTCCCAATGGTTAAACTTGGTTAAAATTCTGCACGATTAAATTGTAAAAAAAAAAAAATCTGCGATGAACTCTTTAGTTGATTAATCAGTCCTATTAATCTGTTAATTGGAGCAACCCAAAAATATATACTGATGCACAAAAGAAACGCAACACACAGGTCTAATGGATTTAATCAAATATTTTAAACATAGATATTGTAACACGACTCGCACCACTCACGGTTCTTTGCTCCTTTAAAAATTGACCCAGACACAGGAATGGATTTTGAACTGCGCTAACACGCTATTTTTAATTCACAAAAACAAAACAAAACACAAAATAAACATCTAGCTCTTAAATGAGCACTAACTAAACACAAACGGGAACCTAACTAACCCGCAGGACGGCTAAGCCGTTTACCTGCCCAACAACAAAACACTCAGTTCTGTAAACTTACACTTTTTCTGTAAACTTTCACGACTGCTTGAAAGCAGAGCACCCCTCATGGAGGCGACACAGAGAAGCTTTTTATTACCTCCATTGTGGATCGGTGGTGAAGCATCCGAGGCTACCTCTCCATGCATTCAGGTAATCCAATCAATTACCTATCTCTGTTAATACTACCATGTACTGCATCTAAACAATAACGTTCAATAATGCAATGTGGGTATTTGGAACAAATAAATGTTAAACATTGTTAAAATTTGAAACATGGTCTGGTCTCATCCTTATATCGTAACAAAGTAGTTAATTCTAGGTTTACCTTAATTCGTGAAATTTACAGTTAATCCACAGATCTCAAGAGTTAATTACATGACATGTAGGCTGGCCACAGGTTAAACTACAAAACAAAGACATTCTAAAAAACAACAGTCTGCAATATATCGGTTTAGGGATATCTATATAAATAAAAACTATAATACTGTCCAAAAACACTATAGTATATCCCCATTGGTCACGAATTTTAAAACAGTTTGTGTGAACTCTAGAGAGTTTTAGAGAACTTTTAGAGAACTCTAAAAGTACAACCCATGTCTTCAAGAGTGTTTGCACTTATAAAATGGCTCATTATTATTTTGAGACTGTGATTTTACTGATTGGAATGAAATGAGATCTGAACCACTGGTTGTAGTCTTTTAACAGTCATTCTGATCCCATTTTAAATCCACAGATTAACTACAGTATTACATTCATTCCAAAAGCTTGTTTAAACCAGCTTGTGGAGAAGTGTGTGTGTGTATGTAAGGGATAGTTGAGGGGCATTAGCAGCATGGGCATTTTAGTAGTTTCTAATAGAAAGCAATGCTATTTGTAGGCTGTTTGAAAACCAACAGCTTAAGTGTACACAGCTCTTTGTAATTATGGATAATTGACTGAACCCCGCTCCCCATATAAGAGGTTAGGTTTGTCATTAGCAAGGAGAAGAGACCAGGAGGAAGGTTTGCTGCATGTAGCACTCCAGGAAAAGACAAAAGAAAGACAGAAAAAAGCCTCCCTGCCAATCGGATGCCTGGCATGCATCTTCCACAGAGCGCCTGAGCTAATCCTACAGCGGCATAGATGCAGCGAGAAGTCGGTCAAGGACCCACCCCTGTTACATATAACAGCACCTGAAACTCTGTATTCAAGTAAAGAGCAAATCATTAATGGATAAATGCTGAATGTGTGTGTACCTAATCCATGAATATTGATCATGAACTTGAGCTTGGATATTGATTGTCTTGATACTTGAACATACATGTCAATGCTATAATATTGATCTTATACATACATTCCCATCAGGAAAGAATTTTGTATTTAGGATATTTCAATCTTAGTGTTTTTTTTTGGCAATCTTGCACTCATTCAAATCCAACGACAGAATGACTATGCAAATCACACTGTTCCAAATTACGCTGCATTGTTAAGAAGTTGCTTATAGACTGCTGTGGTTATTTCACTCATGAGAACAGCCGTAAACAGCCTACTTTGGCATCATCCTCATTTGTGGAATAGCTACAGTAGTCCATGAACATTTATGATATACAGTTCTCTCTCTCTCTCTCTCTCTCTCTCTCTCTCTCTCTCTCTCTCTCTCTCTCTCTCTCTCTCTCTCTCTCTCTATATATATATATATATATATATATATATATATATATTGTGGCAAGTCCAGAGGTAAGTACGCACGTGCTCACATAAACAGTAGCAGATCCGTAAACCAAGTTCTACACAACACAGTAATACGGTATAAATCAGGACAGCACCTGATATATTTATTTTCCACAATCCAAAGGCTGGTCAAAACACAAGCAGGGTCTGGTACACGTTACAGGTTCTCAGCAAAGTCCAGGTTCAGGCAACATGTCAGGTAGTCAAACAATCAAAGGTCGGTAATCCCAGGCAAACAGGTATTTAACAGTCACTTACTTTTCACTCTACTCACTCTCCCCCAGCACAAAGCTGTCTCCTTACTCCTTCAGTAACCTGTTGTGGGCTGTACCTTTTTATGATGATTCATCCTTAATTCTGTGACATCATTTACTGCCTTGAGGTGGTCTGGGAAATGAAGTTTCCCTCGGGTCGGCCATCTTACTTCCGGTAATGTGAGGTCATAATTTGCCAGCAAACTTGCCCTCACATACCTCCTGTTAATGACTCTACCCCTAGCTTTATCACTATATATATATATATATATATATATATATATATATATATATATATATATATATATATACACTGATGCACAATGAAAACATAACAGTCTAAGTTTTACATCAATAGCTCATTGGACACATACGTAATGTTATTTACATTTTAAATAGTGAGCAGATAGGTTTGTTGATTGTTTGAGTAGTATTGTTCCTTGGGTTAACAAAATACTGAACTGAAGTCATGTGATTTCATAAAAACACCAGGTGCTCAGTGTTTGGTATTTGAGTTAAGTTAAAATTAAGAACATAAGAAAGTTTACAAACAAGAGGAGGCCATTCGGCCCATCTTGCTCGTTTGGTTGTTAGTAGCTTATTGATCCTAGAATCTCATCAAGTAGCTTCTTGAAGGATCCCAAGCTGTCAGCTTCAACAACATTACTGGGGAGCTGGTTCCAAACCCTCACAATTCTCTATGTAAAAAAGTGCCTCCTATTTTCTGTTCTGAATGCCCCTTTATTTAATCTCCATTTGTGACCCCTTGTTTCTTTTTTCAGGTCAAAAAAGTCCTCTGGGTCGACATTGTCAATACCTTTTAGAATTTTGAATGCTTGAATCAGATCACCACATAGTCTTCTTTGTTCAAAACTGAATAGATTCAAGTCTTTTAGCCTGTCTGCATACGACATGCCTTTTAAACACTGTAACGAGGTGAGCAGAACTGAACACAATATTCTAGGTGAGGTCTTACTAATGCATTGTAAAGTTTTAACATTACTTCCCTTGATTTAAATTTAACACTTTTCACAATATATCCGAGCATCTTGTTGGCCTTTTTTATATCTTACCCACATTTCTGAGTCAACATAAACTAATCCTATTTTTGTGTCATCTGCAAATTTAACAAGTTTGCTTACTATACCAGAATCTAAATCATTAATGTAGATTAGGAATAGCAGAGGACCTAATACTGATCCCTGTGGTACACCACTGGTTACCTCACTCCATTTTAAGGTTTCTCCTCTAATCAGTACTTTCTGTTTTCTACATGTTAACCACTCCCTAATCCATGTGCATGCATTTCCTTGAATCCCTACTGCGTTCAGTTTGAGGATTAATCTTTTATGCGGGACTTTGTCAAAAGCTTTCTGGAAATCTAAATAAACCATGTTGTATGCTTTGCAATTATCCATTGTCGACGTTGCATCCTCAAAAAAATCAAGCAGGTTAGTTAGACACGATCTCCCTTTCCTAAAACCACGCTGACGGTCTCCCAGGATACTGTTACCATATAGGTAATATTCCATTTTGGATCTTATTATAGTTTCCATAAGTTCACATATAATAGAAGTCAGGCTTATTGGTCTTTAGTTACCTGGTTCGGTTTTGTCTCCCTTTATGTGGAGCAGTATTACGTTTGCAATTCTCCAGTCTGTCGGTATTATGAGACTGTTGCATGATGGAGCTGTGCTTTGTTATTTCAAACAATACTGCCCCAGTATTATAACAACTTTAAAATGACTGAAATCATTTTGAGTTTAGTCAAGAAATACCAGTTACCGATCTGCCTGCATCTGACTTTTCAGTTGCAAAGAGGCCATAAAATTTCGGGTTCGAAATTAATCCAGGTCGAAGCATAGTCTGTTGACAATGAAAGTGAAGATCTGCCAGGTTAAATAATCCCTGAATTAATTGATTTAATATAAATAAATGTTACATTTTTAAACAGAATATTGAATGATTGTTCATGATATATGTTTTTTATTCGCCTTAGGAAGATGTCCTTACATAAACCACTCGCCCCTGTAGCGAATAAAAACTGTATACTACGAATGATAATTCAGTATCCTCTATTTATTTATCTTGTGTGTTACTTATAGCACAGCGAAAAATGCATAAAAAGAGATGACCAAATACATTTCCATTATGCTCTGGCCAGGGCCAAAACAAATAAAAACTACTCAGTACAATTGCAAACAGTATGAGGCAGTAAAATATTTAAATCCACAATGAGAGGATGTCTTTGATGGAGGAGATGCTCCTTGGCATTGAAATTTGCTCCTGTGCGATTCTGAAGGCTGCGTGTGCCTGCTCTGGGCAAACAGATAACAACTCAACAGGGGGCACCGTTTCTATAGCAGATCTCCGCCTGTGCTTCATATCTCTAATATAAAATGATTTTCTTTTTTCATTTAATATTATCACAGCTGTTCAATGTCACCACCACGTAGAGCTTGGGAGGCATTTCCAAAGCTTAAATGAAAGGGGAAAAATTAATAAAATGTAGAAAAAATAACTGTATTCCCAAAGGAATCTGTCAACTTAATGATAGCAGGCACTGAAACAGAAAATATCTGACTTAGATCTGCAGCACTTGTGTTCATGATTATAAAGCAGTAATATACAGTTAAGTAATAAAGAACACTGGGATGGGGGGTGCTAGTGAGCACCTGTGACAGGATGGCGTGTGTGATGACGTCAGGCCAGAAGCTGGAACTGAAACTGGATACCGCAGGTTGGATGCAATGGCGTTTGCGCCGTCTTTATTCAAAATACAACAAAAATAAACCAAATGTTTTAACAAAAAAGAGAAAACTGTGCTCACCGAGCAAAATAAACAGTTAAACAAAAAACAAGTCACAAACACATAAAAGAAATACAATAACTGGTCCAGGTCAGGCTGAGCTGTAGCCGTCACTGTTCCTGGACTTATTCTTAAACTTAAAGCTTTTTCTCTCTCTCTCTCCCTCGTTGCTCTCGCTCCTACTACACCACCCCGAGTGCCGAGAGCTGCAGGCTTTTAATAAGGTGAACCATCTCCCAATTAGCAACAAAATTAATCCCGTAATTAATTCGGGAGATGGTTCACCTTCTGCATGAGTTTTTTAAACTGTGGATGGGACTACCCATCCACGCTAAACAAAATATAAAACAACAACACGGCTACTCTGACAATACATAAATACAATTAAAACAATACAGAAATAATAACATACGGCGCCTCGCCGTCCTATAACGCAATAAATAAATCATAACAATAATAAAATACAAAATAACACGGGGCCGGAGGGGGAAATCCCGTTCTAATATAAAATAAACAAATCAACACTGTACAGGGCTGCTCGCCCTGTTACAGCACCACATGGAGTAGACGTGTTTTTGCTGAGCTCCTCTCTGCTGTCGGATTTATAGCCTTATATTTGAATATTTGCCTTAATAAAACAAATTTAATTAAAAAATCACACCTCCTACAACAAGCAACACAATTCAGCCGCAATGATTAAGCCCAAAGCTTTGAAAAAAACTGAAAAAAGAAACCCAGAGGCAGAAGGCCAGCCACCTGTGGAACATGAGCAACAAGATACACATGGGCCGCAAAACGAGGTCATGGAAAAAACAAACCCGACCACCGCAGATATACTGCAATCGAAAAGGTGAATAAATCGCTAAATGACAAATTTCATAATATATCGGCAACGTTGTCGGCAGTTCAGTCCTCTTTGTTGGAGCTGGGCACCCGAGTCTCTGAGGTGGAGAACACTACATCTGATCACAAAGGCCGCATCACATCCCTGGAGCGATTATACAAGGATCTGTCAACTGACAATGTCGCGTTATGGGCTAAAGTTGGAGATTTAGAGGGCAGATCAAGACGACAAAATATCAAAATAGTCTGTATCCTGGTGGGGGCTGAAAACGGCCAGCCGACAGAATTTGTAATGGAGCTCATTCCTAAACTATTGGGGCAGGAGAATTTTACAAAGCCGCTTGAGGTTGACAGGGTGCACTGTTCCCTGGGCCCCAAACTGGCGGAGGGAGCTCGCCCACGAACAATAATTGCCAGGATACAGAACTGATTTTACAGCTGGCACATCAAAAGTTCCCTCTGCACGACAAAGGCAAAATCATTTTTATTTACCCAGACTACACTGCAGACATTAGGAAGCAAAGACAAACCTTCAATGCAGTCAGGAAGAAGCTCAGAGAAGCTGGTAAAACACGTCCTTTTATTCCCAGTGCGGCTACAGATTACATATGGAACAGACTGCATTATTCAATTCACCTCCAGAAGCTGAACATTTCTTGGAAGTCAGGCTTCTGAGACACATACCAGAAGTACAAGGTCGAAAGTAAAAATTACTAGGGGATTTAAGACTGATAAATGTCTGAAGTTGCTTTGATTATTCAGCACTTAGACTGGACATGTTCGCAATTTTTTACACCTCAAGAAAGTTTTTTTTTGTTGTTTGTTTTGTTTGTTTTTTCTCTTGTGCAACAGACTTCCGACTCAACTAAAGAAAACTTGAAGACATTACTTAGTTTATTAAAGACGGAGGACACTAATCTAAAGGACAAATAACTGGTATATGTTTGGACGTTTTAAGGCTATTTGATCATTGGTCATGGATATGTTTGAAATTTCATGCAAGAAAGGGAGCGGGGAGGAGGTGCCAAGAGTATATTATACGAAACTGTGTTTGGCATGGTGGTCCCAATATGAATATGTAGGGTTGTTTATATTACTTTGTTTGGGGAAGTGGAAGGGAGGGGGGTTATGGGGATATTACTCATTACAATGTTCCAAAGATTACTCTGTCAGTATTTAATTGAATGAATGTGTTGTAAAAAGATTACTGCAGGCTACTGCACCGGGCCATGGTGGAATTACAATAGCATCGTGGAACGTGAAGGGTATGAATCATCCAGTCAAGCGGGGCAAGGTGTATGATCATTTCAAAAATTTAGCTGCCAATATCTTTTTTTTTTTTTTTTTTTTTTTTTTTACAAGAAACACATAACAGATGCCGCTGGATATCACAGGTTTTTCAGGCTACGTTCCCCAGTAAGGCAAGAGGAGTGGCGATTCTTATTTGCAAAACAATCCTGTTTAAACACATCTCAACAGTGAGCGATCCCAATGGTCGTTATATAATAGTATCGGGTCTCCTTTACTCAACTCATGTTGCTCTCCTATATGGCCCAAACATCGACAAAATAAAGTTTTTAACTTATAGCCAGACCCCTAGAAGACTAATTTAATCATAGGTGAGGATTTTAATAGGTTCTCTTTTTTCAGTGTGAGACGGCTGCTGAATACTGTCTACACAAAACATTCATATCTTTAAATGCCGAAAAAGCATTCAACCAAGTTGAATGGAAATATATCATCACAGTACTTGGGGAGTTTGGGCTGGGAGACTCATTCATCTCGTGGATTAGAACACTATATGCATATCCAGCAGCATCAATTCTCACAAACCAAAACAAATCAGCACCTTTTTATTTACACAGAGGCACACAACAGGGATGCCCCCTTTCGCCACTGTTATTTGCATTAGCAATATAACCTTTAGCAATGAGTATTAGAACACATCCAGACATACAAGCCTTACAGGTGGGAAAAACTGAACATCATATTTATCTATATGCAGATGACATCCTGCTATGCATATCACAACCCGAAATATCTATCCCCCCCTTGCTAGATCTCAACATTTTTCAGGATATACCATTAACTGGCAGAAGAGTGAACTCATGCCACTCACTGTAAATATAGACTGATTTCTTAGACACCTTTTAGAATTGCATGAAATCAAATGAGCTATCTGAGAATTACAGTTCCCAAAGACCCTACACTTATATTCAAATTAAACTTCTTGACAATGTTAGATAAACTAAAGAAGAACATGGAGCAGTGGAGAATACTGCCACTCTCTCTGATAGGACGTGTCAATGCCATTAAAATGGTCTCTCTTCCAAGACCTCTTCCAGAATTTACCGATTTTCTAGACAAAATCCTTTTTTTTTAAATATAGATTCTATAGTAATGTCATTCATTTGGAGATTTAAAGCACACTGAATAACTAAAAACCATCTGTGCAAGGCCTGGGGTTACCTTATTTCCAGCATTATTATTGGGCAGCTAATTTAAGAGCTTATGGTGTACTGGCAGGATGGTCTCCCTGATTGTGCACCCTCAGAAATTCCCTCATGGCTTGCTGTTGAGGCAAATGTCAATACTAAAACTTCACTTCCAGCACTGTTACTCTCATCAGAAACATCACTTGAAATAATAACTTTGAATAATTTTGTGCTACACAACTCACTGAGGATATGGAAACAGATAAAGGAGGTTTTTAATTTACCAGATATATCAATTCATAGCCCAAGTCAGTCAGATGCTGTGTTTAAGACATGAAGAACATTGGGAATAACTACTAGAAGATTTATATATAGATAGCCACTTTCATAATAATAATAATAACTAGAGTTGCCAGCAACTATAAAGGCTTCCAAGCAGTTATCGTGAAATTTAAGCGCATTGGTTATTATAGATGAAACGTTATCATCACAACTGTTCTAACTGTGTCAATTTTGGCACAAATATGAGAAGACTTTTGAAAATTGCCCGACATTTTCATTAAATCTAAGATGGCTGCCACACCATGTGACCAAAGGCTGCCATATTGACCACGGCACAATATCCCATATTCCTCTACATCCATGTCAAATTTCTTGCATTTTGGTGTAGCCTATAAGAAGTTATAGGCAGTTTTATAGCCAGTTGCGTATGTTGATGATGTCATGCATCACGTTTGACCTTTAGGAGAGGTCAGAGGTCGCGGGCGATGACATTTTTTCACAGAGCACATATGACTTCCTATACGTGTTCCATTATAACTATGACCCTGTCGGCACGCCCTAGAAGTTAAAATTTCTACATAAATTCCAATATGGCCGCTGCTCCATGTGAGCAATCGGTTTCAATCTTCAGCAGTTAGAACATAAGAAAGTTTACAAATGAGAGGAGGCCATTCAGCCCATCTTGCTTGTTTGGTTGTTAGTAGCTTATTGATCCCAGAATCTCATCAAGCAGCTTCTTGAAGGATCCCAGGGTGTCAGCTTCAACAACATTACTGGGGAGTTGGTTCCAGACCCTCACAATTCTCTGTGTAAAAAAGTGCCTCCTATTTTCTGTTCTGAATGCCCCTTTATCTAATCTCCATTTGTGACCCCTGGTCCTTGTTTCTTTTTTCAGGTCAAAGAAGTCCCCTGGGTCGACATTGTCTGTACCTTTTAGGATTTTGAATGTTTGAATCAGATCGCCGCGTAGTCTTCTTTGTTCAAGACTGAATAGATTCAATTCTTTTAGCCTGTCTGCATACGACATGCCTTTTAAACCCGGGATAATTCCGGTTGCTCTTCTTTGCACTCTAGAGCAGCAATATCCTTTTTGTAACAAGGTGAGCAGAACTGAACACAATATTCTAGGTGAGGTCTTACTAATGCATTGTAGAGTTATTGTAGAGTTATTACTTTCCAACGGTCTGTACAATTGTGTTGACATTGAAGAGCATAAGTGCAATGGTGTTCTTATGGGTTCCAAAAGTATTTTTACAGTTATCAATATGGCCGCCAAACCATGTGACCAAAATGTGTCATTTTCATATCAGTGAGTCTCTATGGTCATATAAAGTTTCATGACTGTAGTGTATTGCACCTTGGATTTATGCACGAACGTATGAAAATAGATCGGTCGTGAAACGGTTATTTGCGCGCCGCAGCCATGTTTTGTAACGAAAAAGCGTGGATTTTACAAACAGTAGAGAGGACCTGGTCATGAACATGCGTGCCAATTTAGGTGTCGATTGACTTTGCGGCTTAAGACAGAAGATTGTTGAATATTTGGCACCAATCCAGCGTAGCGGGCAATGTAATTGTTCAATCGACTTCAATTGAACATACGTTTTTTATAGGCCATTGCTGCACTATGTGCTACCATTGTCCTGGTCATAAAAGCAAAGTTTGTTGGGATTAATAGCCATTTTCTATACTTTTGAGGCATAAGCAATTAGGAAATAACACTTACTACCCAGGAACCAAAAAAAAAAAATGTTACACAGTGTTATCATATGTGTGCAAACTTCTGCCTCCTGGTGGACAAAAGTCAACCTTGCAGTTGTCATTGAGCTCACCTGGCAGCTAGCCAGTAGGGGGCACTGTAGTGTGGTGATGTGACTCAGTCCCTGCTTATTGTGCCTCTGGAACCCGAATACAATGCGAAGATTAGCGACTACACACACTCAGGACCCTACCCTGACTGTATGACTCACCCTGCACACCATGTGGTCGTGCCTTTACCAGCTGAGCCTCTTGGGGACCCCTAACTTTATAGAATAACTTTGATTACACATGGTCATGTTCAATTTCTGTAGTGCGCCTACTGCCAAACAAATACATTAGATTACATTATGTATTAATCATTTCCAACCTGCTGCAGATGACATAAAAGGAGAAGCAACATGTGATTGAAATGCTAGACAATATGGATTGTAAGATAAGGGAGTGAACATTAAGAGTGGGGATGGAAAATTAGGAAATCAAATAATTTTTGAAATAATTCCAAGCTACTTGCTCACACATTTAATTTGTCTGAGCATGTGATTACTTCCCTGTTAGGCCCTGAATATTATTCAGCTGTGCTGTGTTTAATAGCCGTGTCTCTGCTACCTGAATGAATGGCTGACTTCGCTCCAACACTTTTGCTGTATCACATAATACAATCACTGCAGTGGAACTGAAATAATTGTTACGGCAGAAAAATGAGTGGCTTTTAAAAGTGTTCAATAGGCCTGCTGTGAATGTGTGCTTATCGTACAGCATTACCTCGTTTGTTATTTCATATGTTATTTCATATTCAAACTACTTACATGTTTGATATAAGGGATCTACGAGTGAGGAAAAATGGGCGCTACAATCCTCATCCCTACTCTTGATGACAATCATTTGTTGTTTCTAAACTTTGTGCCAGTACTGTATATATGTGACACATCTATTCTTTTCACCAGTTAGAGTACAACGAATAAACTCGGTGTCAGTCTGGTTTAAGTGGATTTGCAAGGCATAAGGCAGGCAGTAGGTGGGACAACTGGTTGTGTGGGGAAACAGATGTTAACACTAACATGAACATTTAAAAAAAAAACAGGGACGCACCACTGTCACACTGCCCACATCAATGAGACGGTGAACTGAAAGCAATTGCTTAAAACCGCACCTAGAACAGAGTCCCGTCTGTTCTAAGGCATTTTATTAATGAAAGCTGCATGCTGTTATGTATTGAACTTTATTTGAGTCCAGTCACTTTCTATTCTTTCCAGCAGTCAGGCAAGACACATTTCACAATGTCCTGTACAATTAGCGTTACTGTGCAAAATACAATATTTTAAACCATCTAAAAATACATTGTATGTCGCTGATTTAATGTGTAGTGATAAAGACTTTTGAAGTCACTTCTTTAAATTACAAACAAGTTACTCTGCCAGACCTGGAGATTATAGCTCTGATCGCTTTAGTCAGTTTTGAGTTAGTTTTAACTGATTAACAGGGCCAGGTCGTGTTTTGGGATACATTACATAATTAGTTTCATCATTATATACAGACGTGCTCAAATTTGTTGGTACCCTTACAGCTCATTGAAATAATGCTTCATTCCTCCTGAAAAGTGATGAAATTAAAAGCTATTTTATCATGTATGCCTTTGGTATGTCATAGAATAAAGCAAAGAAGCTGTGAAAAGAGATGAATTATTGCTTATTCTACAAAGATATTCTAAAATGGCCTGGACACATTTGTTGGTACCCCTTAGAAAAGATAATAAATAATTGGATTATAGTGATATTTCAAACTAATTAGTTTCTTTAATTAGTATCACACATGTCTCCAATCTTGTAATCAGTCATTCAGCCTATTTAAATGGAGAAAAGTAGTCACTGTGCTGTTTGGTATCATTGTGTGCACCACACTGAACATGGACCAGAGAAAGCAAAGGAGAGAGTTGTCTGAGGAGATCAGAAAGAAAATAATAGACAAGCATGGTAAAGGTAAAGGCTACAAGACCATCTCCAAGCAGCTTGATGTTCCTGTGACAACAGTTGCAAATATTATTAAGAAGTTTAAGGTCCATGGAACTGTAGCCAACCTCCCTGGGCGGGGCCGCAAGAGGAAAATCGACCCCAGATTGAACAGAAGGATAGTGCGAATGGTAGAAAAAGAACCAAGGATAACTGCCAAAGAGATACAAGCTGAACTCCAAGGTGAAGGTACGTCTCCATCCGTCGCTTTTTGAGCGAAAGTGGGCTCCATGGAAGAAGACCCAGGAGGACTCCACTTTTGAAAGAAAAACATAAAAAAGCCAGACTGGAATTTGCTAAAATGCATATTGACAAGCCACAATCCTTCTGGGAGAATGTCCTTTGGACAGATGAGTCAAAACTGGAGCTTTTTGGCAAGTCACATCAGCTCTATGTTCATAGACGAAAAAATGAAGCTTTCAAAGAAAAGAACACCATACCTACAGTGAGACATGGAGGATGCTCGGTTATGTTTTGGGGCTGCTTTGCTGCGCCTGGCACAGGGTGCCTTGAATCTGTGCAGGGCACAATGAAATCTCAAGACTATCAAGGCATTCTGGAGCGAAACGTACTGCCCAGTGTCAGACAGCTCTGTCTCAGTCGCAGGTCATGGGTCCTCCAACAGGATAATGACCCAAAACACACAGCTAAAAGCACCCAAGAATGGATAAGAACAAAACATTGGACTATTCTGAAGTGGCCTTCTATGAGTCCTGATCTGAATCCTATCGAACATCTATGGAAAGAGCTGAAACTTGCAGTCTGGAGAAGGCACCCATCAAACCTGAGACAGCTGGAGCAGTTTGCTCAGGAAGAGTGGGCCAAACTACCTGTTAACAGGTGCAGAAGTCTCATTGAGAGCTACAGAAAATGTTTGATTGCAGAGATTACCTCTAAAGGTTGTGCAACAAAATATTAGGTTAGCGGTCCCATCGTTTTTGTCCATGCCATTTTCATTTGTTTTCTTATTTACAATATTATGTTGAATAAAAAATCAAAAGCAAAGTCTGATTTCTATTAAATATGGAATAAACAATGGTGGATGCCAATTACTTTTGTCAGTTTCAAGTTATTTCAGAGAAAATTGTGCATTCTTCGTTTTTTGTGGAGGGGTACCAACAAATTTGAGCACGTCTGTATATATATATATATATATATATATATATATATATATACATATAATTTTTCTCCCAAGCCCCAACAACCAAAAAGGAAATTAACTTTGTAAACATGCAGTTTTTTGCACAGCGAGTAAACGGTTGTTTTATCTGATTAAAGACTGGTCAAGTTTTTTTAGTGGTCAGCCACAGATCCACCTAAAAACAGATTGTAGAGTAATTACCTTCAAATGTTTTTATGCTGTTTGCAACACCTGTTTTCTGTTGCTGTGATGCTGAGTTATAATTATCTTTCTATAAATCTGCTTAGCTGGATTTGAGCTTGATTTGATCTTGTCTGGAGAATCCTAAGTGACGGGCACTGACCAGCCTTCCTCATTGCATTTAAATCATGTGGCAATGTGAACATTCATCTCTGCCACCCCACCTACTCTCTCTCTGTCTGTGTATATGTAGAGTAGGAGGCAGAGTTTGAAAGGTGCTTATTGTCAATGCTGCTAGACATAACATTACTGTTTCAGGAAGATCTTCATTTTTTTTTTTATCATTAATAATGTCAACGTTTAAATTGTTTTGGGAATCTGTTTTAAATGCAATGCTTTGTTTCCCCTTCGGTCACAATTTTTTAATTAAATTTTTTAAAATTTTAAAACAGCTTGTTTGAGAAGTTGCTCTGCCATAACTTTGAAAAATAATGCAGTATATGCATTATAAAATAGATACATAGATAGGAAACTCAACATGGTACCATTGTGCACACAGTGACTGAAGGGGATATAAACAGCCACATTCTGGTTCCTTTGCTGCAGATCACATGATCAGGTTGAAGCTAGATATTTGAAATACAACACAACGGATTACTGTAAGTGCCAGGAAGTAGCAACAACCTTTCATAAGAGCGTTGACTTTGAATTATTTCAAATTGAAGTACAAAATCCAAGCAAATGAATCTGAATAAAAAGAGGGAGGTGTTTAATCAAAGGTAAGAAATAGAAACTTCGGTTAGCACTCGTATTGGTATATGTTAGATGATCTCATTCGAAACTGCCCATGGTACACCCTCGAACTTCGACTGCTTAAATCTGCCTGCCACAAGCTCGAGCGCAAGTGGAGGTCGCCTGGACTAACGGTTCACAGAGAGATCTGGACCGACCATCTCGGTAGCTACAGGCGTGCGCTTGCCGCTGCCAGGGTGAAGTACTTCTCTGAAATCACTATGGGACTATGGGACTATGGGACACGGTAAACCCAATGTTCTCTATAAGACCATTGACCAAATCCTACATCCAGCCACCGACAGATCCAACTCCAGTCCATCCTCCTCTCTTACCTGTCATGATTTCTCCTCTTTCTTTCGGAACAAAACCGACATCTATTCTACACTCGCCCACCACAAACCCAGTTCACTACTTGACCACCTTGACACTCCTCTGGTTGCCCCTCCTGCCCTCTCCTCCTTCTCTCCTCTCTCCATTGCTGATGTTTCCGGCTTACTGTTGAAATCAACTACTGCCACATGCCCTCTGGATCCCTGGCCAACTAACCTTGTCCGTCTCTGTGCTTCCGATCCTGCTTCCTCCATTATGCACACTCTCATCCTGTCCCTGGACTCTGGCTCGGTTCCTGCTGCCTTTAAGCTTGCCCGAGTTACGCTGGTACTCAAAAAACCCTCTCTTGACCTGGCTGACTTATCTAATTTGCGTCCCATCGCCAATCTCCCTTTTCTCTCAAAAACTCTCAAAAGGGCTGTAGCCAGTCAGCTGACGAAACATCTCACGGACAACAATCTGCTTGAATCTCTACAGTCTGGTTTCCAGCCGCATCAGAGTACTGAAACTGCTCTGCTCCGAATTGTGAATGATCTCCTGCTCAATGCTGATGCTGGTGCTCCCTCTGTGCTTGTCCTCCTTGACCTAACAGCCGCTTTTGACACCATATATCATGGCATTCTTCTTGACCGCCTTCAGAAGTAATGCTGGAATCTCTGGAACCTGTCTCTCCTGGATGTCCTCTTACCTATCCGGATGCATGCAGTCTGTTTTCTATGCTGGATGCAGTGATGTTGCAAACCCAGTCACTTGTGGTGTCCCCCAAGGATCTGTTCTTGGGCCCCTTCTCTTCAATATCTACTTGCTTCCCTTGGGTCACCTCATCCGCCAACACAGCCTCATGTTTCACTCCTATGCTGACGACACCCAGCTCTACTTAAAACTCGACCCTGGAAGCCCCTCTGCCATGGTCCGGCTCAAGGTTTGCATTCAAGACATCGAGGCCTGGATGTCAGCCAATCTTCTTCAGCTCAACACTAGCAAATCTGAACTCTTTCTAGTAGAATGTAAAACTCAACTTATGAATCTAAATATAGCTGCCCTGAACCTCGGAAACTGTCTGCTGCTGCCTTCCCCCACAGTACGAAGCCTTGGTGTACTTCTTGACAGCAACCTCTCCTTTGATGCCCACATCTCCTCCATGGTCAAATCTTCCTTCTACCATCTTCGAAACATCTCCAAAGTCCGTCCCTACCTTTCCCTCCCTGATGCGGAGATACTTTGTCATGCATTTGTCTCCTCTCGACTCGACTACTGCAACTCTCTATATGGTGATCTCTTGGCACGCACAATAAACCAACTGTAGCTAGTTCAGAATGCCGCTGCCAGGATCCTTACCAGATGTAAAAAACATGATTACATCACCCCCCCATCTTGCCCAGCTGCACTGGCTACCTGTAAAGTTCAGGATTGTTTTCAAAACTCTCCTGCTCACCTACAATGCCCTTCATCACAGGTCCCGAGTACCTCCTCAACCTGCTGACTGCGATGTCCCTGCCCGCAACCTGAGGTCCTCTGACTCTGGACTGCTTGTTATCCCCAAGCATAAGTGCACCACATTTGAACGCTCGTTTAGCTTCATGGCTCCGACTCTTTGAAACTCTCTCCCGGCTTTGGTGCATGATGCTCCTACCGTCGCTCACTTTAAATCAACTCTCAAGACCCACCTGTTCTCTCTTGCTTTCCATGCTCTTTAAGCCTGATCTCTGCTATTAGCTACTGTGTTGCTGCTACTATTTCATATATTATGTTACTATCATTATTATACACTTCCCACTGTTTTTAATGTATTATGTTTTTTTTATGGATGGCCATATTTTCAAAGTGTTGACTCCAATTTTTAATGAAATCCTACTTTTTGAAAGAGTACATTTCAACAGTAATGTATGAAACTAAGAAACAAACAGCTTCAGAGTGCTTAAGATACCTTCAATCACAGGACTCAGATGTTTTATACTAGGTCTGTAACATTAATTAAAGACTTGAGTAAACTCTTTGGAAATATGGCCTGGAGTGTTTAAGTATAGTTTATAATAATGTGTTGAAAATATGGTAACACTTAATAATGAATGTCTGACAGAGGAGGGTAATAGGCTATGACTGTATAAAACCTAAACATATTTTTGTATATAAGTATTTGTTTAATGTGTTTTTTGTAGGGATTTCAATTGTTTAATGATCAATTGATTAATTACACCAGTGGGCTTTGATCGTTGTCTATTGGATTGTGGTATCAAAAAACCCCTAAAACTCTCCCTCCACGTCCAATGAAACGTTCACATTAGAACAAGCCAGGTGTGAGCCTTCCCATCCATACAACACCACAAACAGCCATTCAAAACACAGTTATTATTTTAAATCTCTCACTTTGGCTA
Source organism: Acipenser ruthenus (assembly GCF_902713425.1). Taxonomy (NCBI): domain Eukaryota; kingdom Metazoa; phylum Chordata; class Actinopteri; order Acipenseriformes; family Acipenseridae; genus Acipenser; species Acipenser ruthenus. Next base: position 91,082,204 of record NC_081190.1, on the reverse strand, counting down.
ACTTCCAATTACATGTAAGCAAATATTTTCAAACTGTCAAATTAAATATATGTATATGAAACATTTTTAGGAAATAGCTTCATGTTAATACTTTGTATTACTTACTATGGTCTTTCAATACAATTTCATATCACTAGCAAACAAGTGTGATTAACCCTCATAAGGACACGTCGGAAAACTGACTTTCCTGGTAACCTGGAGTCCAATCGGACCCCAGCAACACAACAACATATAATTAACAACGGGAGTAAATGAATGAATGAAAATGTGTACATGAACACTTTATTTTGCTATTCCTTTACTTCTAGCCATCGTTTGGTAAATTTCAAAATATCACTGTCCTGGTCACAAAAGCAAAGTTTGTGGGGAATAATAGCCATTTTCTATACTTTTGAGGCATAAGCAATTAGGAAATAACACTTACTACCCAGGAACAAAAAAAAAAAAAAAAAAATTGTTACAATTTGTAATAATATGAATGTATCCTAAATTGGTGCTTCTTTCAAATGAATCCGACGTCATTTTGAGGCCATACACCTGGCCCTCAGTCACGTGGCAAAATTAAATTAAGACATCACACAACATTGCTGTAGAAATGCAAAACTGAGGGTGAACATCTAAGTGCTGCCCAGTCTGAAAAATTACCTTTGGGTAAGAGAAGTCATGGATAAACATTGCCCTCTAGTGGACAGCTGTTACACTTTTTTTATATATATATTATTTTCCTTGTTTTATTAAAACAATAAATGTAAAGCACAGAGTATATAAAGAGATGGAGAGAGAGGGAGATATAAAAAACCCTTCTAGTATTTTGGACTTGATGGAGATTACTGCTACAACATATAGGAGGCTGTGTGGTCCAGTGGTTAAAGAAACAGGCTTCTATTATTATTATTATTTATTTCTTAGCAGACGCCCTTATCCAGGGCGACTTACAATTGTTACATTATTTTTACATACAATTATCCATTTATACAGTTGGGTTTTTACTGGAGCAATCTAGGTAAAGTACCTTGCTCAAGGGTACAACAGCAGTGTCCCCCACTGGGGATTGAACCCACAACCCTCCGGTCAAGAGTCCAGAGCCCTAACCACTACTCCACACTGCTGCCTTCTACCCAGGAGGTCCCCAGTTCAAATCCCACCTCAACCACTAGCTCATTGTGTGACCCTGAGCAAGTTACTTAACCTACTTGTGCTCCGTCTTTCAGGTGAGAGGTAGTTGTAAGTGACTCTGCAGCTGATGCATAATTCACACACCCTGGTCTCTATAACTCGCCTTGGATAAAGGCGTCTGCTAAATAAACAAATAATAATATATATGTTGTAACACAGTAATCATTAAATATCCTTCATTAAAGAAAGGGAATGATGCAGACTTCTATGTCGCTGGTCACTTTTTAGTGCGGATATCGTCTGCCCATCATACCATCAGTAAGAGGTCTTCTATATCTTTAAATGACCCACAACAAAACAAGGAAAATATAATCTCTGTATTTGCCCCAGTATTTGCCATGCAGTCCTTATCATTGTAGTCCTGGGCTCAAGAGTTCCTGTGAAGTGTGTAATCTGTAAGCAGAGGTTCTAGAACAGGTGTTGACACTGTGTCTGCTTGTCCTTTATTGAGTAACAGAGCGTCTGCGCAGAAAACATTGGGAGAGCACTGCCTGCTCGTTGTATAATAATGCATACAAGACCACTTGTGAACATCTTTCTGAATAAATACTGAATATAAAAAAGTGCAGTTTTACTATATGAACACTAAAGCCAACATCTGCATTTAAAAAGGATATTTCTGATAATGTTTAAACTCCTTATCAGGACTGAGGTTCACGAGTTATGAGAGTCTCTCATGGTAACCAGGATGTTGCCTCACCCCTTTCATAAGTGCTAAATGTATAAGCACCAAACCACTGTAACCCTTTTAGTTTTTAATTATTTTTGTCAAGCTGAAGAATGCAAAATTAAGTTATATAATTAAAAATGGAAGTCCTTTATTGAGTATACATGAGAACCGGACAAAAATTTTTTTTTCTTTTTACATATTTTTGGGTAAATGGGACTTTAAAGTCCTGTCAGTACATAAACAGCACTAAGACAAGGACTGAAAGGGTTTGTTTTTTTTAAAAAACTGTTTTACTCACAAGACAAAATTACATAATTTACACCAGGGGAGTCTTTCCTACTGCCAAACCATATATATGATATAAAAGGACAGGGAGGGAGCAGCACTGACTGCTGACAGCTCCACACTGTGTTACGGATATACAGTAAAAGTTCTGGAATGTCCTTCACAATCACCAGATCTCAACCCAATAGAAATGCTTTAAACTGATCTGAAAAAAGCTCTAGCCAAACATTGTGTATCCAATCTGTCTGTGCTGAAGGAAATATACAAGACAGAATGGACCCAGATTTCATCAACAAGATGTAACATCCTGGTTAAGAATTATCATAAATATCTGAAAGCTGTAATAAAAGCAAAAGGAGGACACACAAAATACTTAAGCACGGGTGCCAATACATTTCTTCATGAACTAATACTTTAAATGAAATACATTTTTTGATAATGAAGTGCTAACCAAGATTTTAAATGCACACTTTTACCTATATCCAAATAACCACTAACAATTGTGATGATATACTTTATCATTCTTTATTATAAGTTATACAGTCCATCAGGACCCGGGGGCATATTGAGATGACTGACTAATAAAATATCAATTTTTCACAATATTGAAAAAAAAATTCTATCGCAGCCCTGCCAGGGAATGTACTTAAAATGAGTGCTAATCAAAGCTTTATTGAAATCTATTTTCTTACTTCTTATTAGCACTAGAAAAGCAATGTTACCTTTCTTGCAGTAAATAATTCTTGGGAGGGTTATACTTGGTTTAGAGATATAAAGATTCTGGTATGCTTTTTAAAAAAACAGATGCGAAGAAACTCATTTTTAATCTAATAAAAGGCCCGATCACGTAATGGGTTTTAGCCTTGCTTAGACCCTCCTTACATGACTGTCACCCCAGTAAACAGAAACGCTAGATTGGGCATCAGGCACCTGGGATTTTGAAATCACTCAAGTCACTTCTGACCTCAGAAACATATTCACAAAAAAGCACAAAGGAAGAATGCTGTAAAAGTGCCAGGGTTAACTGCAACACTCAAATACACAGATGAAAGATGAAAGATGATTCCACCGTCACATTGGGTTGTAAGCAGTACAATTTCTTCACAAGCAATGCCCAACTTCATTAGTCATCATGACTGAGGAATAATCCTCTTATTAACTGTATTGGCTTTAGGCATCACAGTGACTTATGGGTTAGACAACAGTTCACAGTCAACAAGCACAAAAGCAGACAGTATCTCAATGCCATACATGCCCAAGATATTAACGAGCAGAGGAAACATTTCACAAGCAGCTACAGCAGGACAGCATCTCTCCCTGCTTCTGAGCTGTCTCACTTGGCCATGCAGGCAGCGATCTCCTTCTCCAGGCTGTGGATGAAGCGGTGGTTGGCGAACAGCAGCTGTCCGTGTGGCAGGAGCCTGTCGAGCAGCACTTCTGTGCGGTCCACCTTGAGCAGCACATCAGTGCCAGGGGGACCCAGGAGGTGCAGGTGCTCCAGGCAGTGCCGGGCGAGGGTGCGTAGGGTTCCCTCTGCCAGCAGGAGGTTCTCATGGGGCTCGCAGACCAGGCTGAACCCCAGGGACAGCACCCCCAGCCACAGCACCGTCTTCTCCACCTGGAAGGGTTCCCCCGCCCCTAGCCGGAACACCCCGCAGTCAGCCTCCTGCACAGCCACCACCTCGTCCAAAGGAGGGAGGCAGGATTCGGGGGGGGGTTTCCCTGCTGCTTCACGGGATAGAGTACACGCCGACTTTACCTGCCTGGGAGAAGACACGCACCACAGAGCTTGATTAGAGCTTGTCTTGGACTACCTTTCCTAGTGTAAACTTAGGCAGGCTGGCTGTCTGTGGCCGGTACCAATGCCCAGTGCCGCCCACGGTCATTTTCAGGGACAGTCAGCCAACCCACCACCCCCCCAAACGACATTTTTTAATGTCATTGCTGTTATTCCTTTTAAGTAAAACCTTGCGGACAATAACCGCACATTCTTAGAAAGCGAGGAGTCATTAACTGTAATAGCTTTGCATTTGGTTGTAATGCAGTCAATAAAACAAAAATCATCCAGTCCGGCCCCCCGGAATGCCTGGGACAAAATGCACGGTTGTCGTCCACCCCCAACCCCCCTCCCCCTTAGGACGGCACTGCCAATGCCCCCTAATTTTTATTTTTTTTCCAATTTTTTGCCCTGGTTTTTCACCCCAATTTTGTATGTCCAATTATTATCTGTATCCTCAGCTTAACATTCTCAACCCCACCGCCAACTCGGGAAACAGCGGCTGGAACACGCTTCCCACAAAACGTGCTCCTGCCAATCCGTCATTTTCCGCACTGCGGATACACAGCAAGGCCACCAGACTTATAGATCTGGCGGCTCCACTGCAGAACCACAAGCGCCCTATCGACCACAGGGGTCGCTGATGCGTGGTGAACCGTGGATTCCCCTGCCGACCTAAGCCCTCCCTACCCGGGCAGCACTAGGCCAATTGTGCGCCCCCTCCTAGGAACCCCCGGTCATGGTCGGCTGTGACATAGTCTGGATTCGAACCTGCAATCTCCAGGCTATAGCGTGCATCGTGCACTCCACGCAGAACGCTTTTACTGGATGCGCCACTCGGGAACCCCTCAAATTACTTTTTTTATTATTGGAAGGTATATTTTTTTTAGATCTGGTTGTGTTCTTAGCCTGCATGCTCATTTTGAAAGGCACCCTGCTCCAAGGCAATGTGCTGTTATTCTTCAATTTTGCAGTCCCTAAGGTACACACAGAAATTGGTTTTAGCTTTTAGGTACACTGCTCAGAAAGAGCTCAAATTTGTTACCTTGATATCTCTGCATTCAAGCACATCATTTATAACTATGTAACATAAAGCTGTTCCTGTTTTAAAAAAGACCTTGCAGATAAAGACTTCGACTTGCTTTTAAAAGAGATTTTTAATCTCAAGTGACATCCTGGTAAAATAAAGGTAAAATAAAAAAGAATATGTATGCACTTTATAATGCCTGATCTACAGCCCCATGTGTGAAACAGAAAGGAGAGCCACAGTTCCAGCTCGTCTCCTCGAAGCTGCTGTTCGCTCACCTGGCCACCACCATCATCTGTTCCTTCTGCAGCAGCCGCTCCGCGCCAGCATCCAGCCCAGCAGGGAGAGGAACCAGGGTCTCGGAGCAAAAGAAACGTGTGTACAGAACCCTGCACACCGAGCTAGAACCAGCGCTGACTGGGCACAGGGTGTGGATCAGGAAACCATGCACCATCCCCGCAACTCACATGCCTGAAAATACAGTACTGATAAGCACCTTTAGTAACGGCACCGGAGCCGATACAACACTTTATTTTTGTGCAGAATGACTACTGCCAATCGAAAATCTACTGGCATCAGCCACTATGGCGTTTACCAGTACAACTCCTACTGCTCGTAAGAAACCAATAAAGATTGCTGCCAGTAATATAACATCAGGGCTAAAGGAAATAACAATCACTGGCCTTAAGTTTAGAAAAAGGGAAATGGGTTAGGGTTAGGGATAAGGTTAGGGTTAGGAATAAGGTTAGGGTTAGGGTTAGGGTTAGGGATAAGGTTAGGGTTAGGGTTAGGGTATTTCTATAGTATAGTAAGAATGTGTTTTGTACAGCTACTAGCAGAAAGAAACACAGCTGCTTTAGTGCCAGTAAAAATCCTGCTGGAATTAACAACTGCTTTAATAGAGACTGTGTTTAAAACTTTTGCCAAAATAGCTGTTTACTGTATAAACTACCAAAAACTAAGTCAAACAACAGAAATACATTTTTAAACCAGTTTTTAGTCAATTTAAAATGTTTCTCCTAATTGTGCAAAAAAAAAAAAAGATCTGTTAAATTATTGAAAAAAATTGAAGTCTTATGAAGGACAACTTTTATAAAAATTACCGTATGTAAGAAAATATCAAAAACTGTGTATTGTTATTTGTTATGCATTTCTTTAAAAAAAAAACACAAGGCAAACAGTGAATGACATTTCCAATTCTAACCCGCCAGGGGGCGCAAACTGTTTCAAATCAAATGTTTTATTGTTAAGCTAACCGTTTTTAGTTACTGTGGAACTACTTTTTCTCAGTGGAAGGTTAAACAAATAACAATTATTTAAAAAAAAGTTTAAAGTCTTATTTATTTACCAACAACGCACTCATACACCCATTCAGTAACAGCAATAATAGACTCCAGGATCTGCTGACATCTCATGATAGCACACATCCTTCGTGTATTATAAGTATGTTGTTGTGTTGGTTTATTTTTGTTTTTTTTGTCTGTGGCAGCCTTTGCGCTTCTGCGATCTGCTACTTATACCCACCTAACTGTCAAGACTTACAATTTGAAACCAGAAGCTTTTTTTTTCTAACCCTAATGTATTATGAAAAGCTGCGAGAAACACACGTATTCATGTAAGTGGTGTTTGTGTTAATAAACAAGGATACGAAAGAATGCAACCCAACCTCTGCAGAGTTGTGACTAGTTTAAACCCGATCTACACTCCACACTGTAACCAGAATGGACGTAAACATATATATATATATATATATATATATATATATATATATATATATATATATATATATATAGATAGATAGATAGATAGATACTAGATAGATAATGTACATGTTTGCATATTCCGGTAGTACTAATATGTATGTTACCGTAAACTGATACGACGGAATTTACAATTTTCCATTATGTTTTTTGCGTTGTTTGTCTTTTTATCAACCCAGAATTAAAACGTGCTTCTGTTAGTTTTCGTGGACATCAAAACAAATACTGATCACTTGCTTACCGATTTTTCAATCAAAAACACAAACGAGCCATCCTTTGCAAAAGAGGAAGTTGCTGAAGTACTATGGGAGATAGAGTCCTGTCAAGTCAGAAATTGCAGTTTAATGATTGGGTCGGTGTGGCAATAAAAACTACAAATCCCAAAGTTCTATTGGTGATTTCGCTTTCACTTGGCCTTGACGTTCACCCACAGTGCTGCTCTCTACGGTTCAAACATGACGGGTATCTAAACTAGAAGGATTTCTGAGAGCTGATTTTCTAAGTCTTTTATTCTAAATAGTAAATTACTACTTTTATTTTAAAAACAAGGAAAACACCTGTTAAAGAATGTACAAACTAATAAACAAAGCAGGTATGTAATTTAAGGCAGTTGAAGTTATGTTAAAATCTTGCAAATAGTGCCCATTCCGGTAAAACATCCGAGGTCAATATAATAGAACTGTGTTTTATATTATGGAGTTTACGATTTTCTAAAGGGCGAAGTATGTGTGTGCCGTCGTAAAGCACTACCTTGAACTGATGCTAGGGGGCAGTCAAGTTCTTTACAGTGTATATAGTGGGATGGAATAAGTCTGCAGAGAAGTTTGAGCTATTCTTGAAGTTGTTGTTCCCATCCACAAACAATTAGAAAATATATATGTGTGTGTATCAGAAGAACATCTTCAAATCTCAGATCACTTTTAGTTAAAGCCAGGTTGCCTACAGTCAAATTTCACCTTTATACTAGTTAAATCACAGTAAAAGCATGGTAGCCCATAGGTAAACATAGTAAAGCCCAACATGTTAAAAATGGTAAAATATGGTAAATGCATAGTATAAGCATAGGAAAAGCATGGGGAAACTACAAATTATCCATACAGATTTACGGTGGGAAACTTATAAGGACAAGTGCAATGCTATAGAAAAGAGCTGCAGACAAGAAGCATAAATTGATTATTTAGTATAAGTCTGATTAGTAATGGTGCCTAAACCAGCAAAGCATACCTATAAAAAGAAAAATCTAGCCCATTATGAACCACAAGACTTCATAAGCGTAGGTTGTTGGGAGTATTCGATTGGGGATATGTGGAGGTGTCTGTCTGTAGAGGGGCGGGTTAAGTTTGATAGGGGCCCGGCGCTGTTAGTTTTGGGGGTCCCTCTTGGCATATTCAGTTCCTTCCCTTTACTGTTTTACAACCACCCATGATCAATGTCAAACACTCTATTGTTAATTTACCATGGCAATTTCACTTCCAGTTTTTAAATGTCATATACCAATTGTAAAGCTGAATCAAAGTTAAAACGAAAAGGTCAAGTTATCTGACCAGGCGGTTGCTGCTCCAACTGAATATGGCTTGGTAACACAGCCATGCTGTCCCGATCCATAGAGTCACAAGGTACTTTATTATTTTGTATATTGTATTCTAAATTGCATATATATTTTGGGGGCCCCTCAAAATCTGAGGCCCCAGACTGAAGCCCCTAAAGCCCCTGTGTCTGTACATCAGTCAGTGTTTATGTCACACCTACATCTTAACATGTATCTTCAGACATATGATACTCTCTTTCCTTATTTGGATAAAAGCATTCTGAATGTTAGGATTTGTCACTGGTGTTTGTTACACCATACGCACCACATTTCTTGTGAATTTGATACCAGGTCAGCCCGGCTCCCACCCCCCTCTTGAGTTTTTTGTTGTGACAGAGAAAGCACTGGAACAAGATAATAAATATCTCTTCAAGGGAGGCCTGGGAACTTTTCTGTGCGCTGGAATGTGCTTCTCTGCTCCCGCCAAGACCTTCCCTCCCTTCACCTAACAAATGTAAAGGATTGCTCCGGGTGACCCTCACCTTCCCCAGCCTAACAGCCTTAACATCAAGCAAAGAAAGAAAACAGCAGAATGTCTGGATGGGAGGAGGAGGGGAGCAGACTCACAGTGCTGCAGACCACTTGATAAGCTATCTGCAACCCCAGAGGAGCTTGTAAATGTTTATAGTTCAGTCACTGTTGTCTTGGCTAGTGCTCACTTCCCCATTCTTAATTTGCTGATTTTTTTGAAAAGCCGTTTTGTATATTTTTAACGTCATGAAACACCAGGTGATTTTCAGGCATCCTGACAACTGTTGAAGCCCATAGTTGGAGTTTTATTTATTTATTTATTTTTTAAAATCAATTTTCACCACATTGCTGGAATGAAAAACGTTCAGTTTTTGTTGTTTGGGAGTTATGCAACCATTAAGTAACGCAATAGTGCAACTTTTAGAAATACTAAAAGAAACATAATAAAATCAATGACAATCATTTCAACTAGAAAGTCTTTCTAATTGCAACATTGAAGACATTAGGCTATATATACAGATCCAGTTTAACCCTTTCAGTCTTATCTTAGTGCTGTTTAGATTTCTTTAAGTACTGACAAGACTTAATGTAATTTAAAGGAGTTCCTTTTTAAATTATATAACTTAATTCTGCATTATTCAGCTCCACACAAATACATTTCAGGACTCAAAGGGTTAAATTGCAGTATAATGACATTTCCAGTTACCGGTTATTGATTAAATGATCAAGTTAATTGTGGTTATCTTGAATTGTGTGTTTACTCCCACTAATTGTGATTTTTTCCTCCAGGTTCTCCCTCTTCCACACTCATTGAATGTGCTGGCTTTAAGATTTGTAATGTAATGAAATTGTCATCTCTCAGCTATAAACCACTGTATTGAATTGGATGGCTCACATATCCTCAGTGCTAAGTTCTCCATCCTGTTTTAAATTTGCTGCCTTTCAATCATCAATGCTGAATTCTCTACAGTGCATTGCATTTGTAGATCACCAGTACTTACTTCTGTACTCTGAACTTCATTTCTTTTCAGTGACTTGTCTATATTAAATGCACAGTCTCTCAGATCTACAGTTAGCATTACCTGTTTAGCAGTTGCTTGCAGTGGGGTAGGTAGGAATCCTTATCATTGAGAAGATAAAGAGAGAGAATAGATTATAGAGGAGCAGGGGGCTTCACATAAATTATACATTTGTAATGCATTTGCTGCACTTCCTTTCAAATTCACCTTCTAGCCACAGTGGGGGAAGCAGTGCTATTGGTAGACTCTCCAGTAATGTTTAACTACAGATACAAGAGCACTCAGATTCCTACAGGGTTAAGAACAGCACTGGCTGGCAACCACAGTGCCCTAGTTAAATTGCAATACCAGTCAAGCAAACCCCTCCTGACATGACTAATTCGATTCAAATGCTTTCCATTCACCTGCACCAGGACAGGAAACCCCTCAAATGGGATCTCAATTAATACTTTTTCTTTATTTATTTATTTATTTATTTAACCAGGAGATTTACCCATTGAGACAGAGGCCTGATTTACAAGGGTGTCCAAAACAATAAAACAAAAAAGATAATTGCATAATGTATATATATATATATATATAAAAAAAAAAAATACAATGTACAAACAACACAGTAAAAACGTGTGGTTCAAACTTAATCAGCAACAGAGATCTAAGAATAGAATAAATAAGACACACCTATGTGTTAATGTGGACTGAAGGAGAAGCATTGGCACGAGGTTCTCAGCAATTCCCTTACGAATCCAGAGAAGGAAAGATTATCAGATTCCATCCTCGGGAGTTGATTTTTAAACGATAATTCTCCCATACGTGTTCGAAACCTTGCAACAGCCAAATTAACAGAATCCGGAGAGAGTAAATTATAGCCAATGCTTGTCCTCAAATAAGCGTGAGCACTCAAATAAGGTGGTACCAAACCTTTAAAAACCTGAAACACAAAACACTACCAATGAAAAAGCCTCTGGTTCATAAGGAAAGCCAGCCTAATTTTATGTACACATGACAATGATAAAATGTATATTCTGGGTAGGGTACCGTAGACAGCACCATTGATTACTTGGATAAAAAACAACTTTATGCGAACCTTATTAATCCAGTTTGTTTTGTCTTTCTTTTTCCTTTGGAGGGCAGTATTGAGCAGCAGCAGCAGCACAACTGTCTCAGTGGTTTTGTAACTGTCTCTGCTGAGGGAAATTAAGTGCATACATACTTAGCATACAGGGTAGGAAACACTTAATTACACATAGTGTGGTGAGGGTATGGCATGTGTTACCTAGCCATGTTGTTGATACTGAATCATTCAGATCCTTTAAGACCCGACTTGACAAAGTTTTTAGATCAATCTGCTTCTAGAAACCAGACAAGCATGGGATTGGCTTCACCACCTCTTCTTGTTTGTAAATGTTCTCATCTCTTTCAACAGATTGCAGGCATGCAACAGCAATCTAATACCTCAACACAGGCATGACAAGGTCTACTCTACACTGTACAGTAAGCTGTGATTAAACAAGCAGCTGGATAGTGAAACTTGACTGTTTTAGTGGCACCTGCCATTTCCACTGTGGCAGCTGTTTGGGAACAGCTGAATTGACACTCACTGACAGGAAGGCACATGTGTTTCTTCAGATCCACTCTTTGGGAAAGTTAAGTGTTAGGACTGAATACACACCAACACCTAATGTTTTCAACAGATTCTTATATTACCCCCTGCACAGAGATCTGTTTCGATGTATCTTGAAAACCAATCCAATTGTGAAGAAACTTAGTATTAACATTAATTAGCATAGGTTATTGCGAGCATTCGATTGTGGGGATATATGGAGGTGCTTCTCTGTCTGTACACCAGTCCGTCTGCATGTCACACGTTGTATATTTTAACGTGTCTTGAGAGCACAAGAAGTTATTCTGCATACTGTAAATCGGTCATTTTAGTAGACTTTACCATGATACTAACATCTCATTCACTTACCTTATGACCTGTATGTCTTAAATACCAATTTTCATTAAACTATTCATTGACATTTCTTATACTGTTTTGTTGTGTACATGCTGTTGATATACATCATAGTCGTGTCTACTAGTAATACCAATGAAATCCATCATTATATGTAAACATTTGTTGTATACCCATAACAGTTAGAAGCTCTGTAGCACTTTTATTTATATCACTATCTCATTTATATCTCTAGTCGTTTTCAGTAAATTCCCATACCATTAAGGTTAAGGTTAAGAATAGTTATTAAGAAATCATTATGTAATGGCATGAATGATTTAAGTTATTTTTTAACCTGATATCATTCATGGATAGCATTACTAATCTTCAAGAATTAAAAGTGAATTAAAAGGAAATAGCTGACATCATAAACTGTGTTTGCTTGAGTACAACAGTTTATTGATAATGAAAGTGATGTTGTGATAGGCTAGGAAAGGGTTAACACCGCTTTCTTCTTTACAGACCTGTTGCCAAGGGTGACAGTCCTTAACATTGTCATCAAGGCTCACTGAATGTATGGGTCTAGTTTTTATTTTGTGTGTGTGTGTGTCTGTTTTGTCATTAGGGAATGTAAAATAAGGGCAAGATTCATCCAAGTTTTTGTAATTACAAAATACTGTATCATTTTGGGTTCTTTTTTTAAATATAAGTTAATATGTGTGTGTTGGGGTGTATTGTATTGTATAACAGAATTCATCTCTTCCAGGTTAAATCTTTAGATCTGAGAGATTATCTGTGCTGGGAGCACATCCGTGCAGCAATATTCAGTTTGTATATTGGTTTGGTTTCCAGCAATGCTTTTGCACCTCATTTTCAGTCAGCATTTGTCAGGGTTGGTGACGCACTATTGTGAAGACATGTGGTCAGATAGTTAATACCTAGGGCTGAGTCCAATAAGCCTTCGGGTTATTAACTCTGTCACCTGACACAAGGTGTGTTTCCATTTACCAAGGTGTCTCTAACTCCTGCCTTTTTCCCTAAGGAAGTGGAGACCAGTATAGATGCAAAAAGATAACATCTGCTGTGCTGTGTGTGTCGTTGAAATGGCAATTGTTACACACTGCCCTTGCGAGCATGTCCCATGCACTAGAGGGACCGAGTTGTAAGACTGGGTGAGGGGCCAGTGCAGTCAATTACAATTCAGTCTCTGCCTCTCTTTTGAATGTCTGCAAAGGTGCACAGTGCCAGTTGTGCTGAACAGTTTGGTGGTTTTGTGATGAGGAATACTGTCCACGAAGTGTTCACTCCAGGGGGAAAGGCTGGTGCTTAACTCACTCACTCTCTGTTAAAGTATGCCTGAGTTCCACAGCTTCTCCTCAGTTCCAGCTGCCAGCCACAGACATACTGTATGTAACACAGGCTAGATCAACCAGTGTCATAATGAAGAGGTGCTCAAAGTGGGAGGCGAACCCCTTGTGGGTGCTGCAGAATGTATCCTGGGGGGGGCGAAAGAAGGTTCAGGATTTTTTTTTTTAATTGCCTTTTATTTAAGCATGCACATTATTATTGAATGAAGGCTGCTGCCATCTAGTGTTAGACACAATCGGTAAACTATTATTTGCAGTGTTAAGTTTGCTCTTCATATGACAGATCGGTGGCTGGTTCGTGAAAAAGACAAAAACACAACAGCAGTGACATAGAGAGGGTGGTTTGAAAACCACTGCTCTAGTAAATACCTACTGAGAATCAGCAGCAACACTGTTCAGTAGATGGCTCATCTAAATAAGAAAGAAAATCGTTCTAGTTTATAAAAGCAACAATGTCAGATGCAGATAATGGTTGATTTGTGAAATAATAAAGGTCTTTGGGGAGTTAGAGCATTGATGTTTAATGTTTTGTAATTATAAAAAGTCAAGCAAATACATAAATACATGAAATAAATACATTCAATGCATTTCTGTTTCCATGGGAAAACGACATGCAAGCCACGTCAGTTCCAACAGTCATAGACATGTAATACAGGCTAGATCAACCAGTGTGTCATCTAGTGAATGCCTGCTGTGGATCAGCAGAGACACAGTTCAGTAGATGGCTGATCTTTGGCTAAATAAAGTTAGGAACAAGACAGTCCATTAATGCTCGCCCAGTTCGTTAGTCCGAGAACTTTGGAACTTCAGTCAGGTTTTAATCATCTATTAAATAGTGCAGACAATGGCAAGCCATCAGCACTTATTTTGTTAGATATGACTGCTGCCTTTGCTACCATTCATTATTCAATTTTACTAAATCAACTGAATAAGTATGTTGGATTGAGTGGAACTGCACATTCCTGGTTTAGTTCTTACTTATCAAATCAGATTATGTACCCTACGTTGGTGCTAACTGTACTATGTCTAATGTGTCATCAGGTGTCCCACAGAGATCTGTTCTAAGGCCTTTGCTTTTTAATCTCTATATGCTCTCACTCGAAAGCATGGATTACATTTCCATTCTTATGCTGATGACACACAAGTGTATGGCCACTTCAGCCAGGAATCTGGGAGTAATCTTAGATTCTGGTCTTAGTGTTTCGTCAGTGCTAGAGTTCGCGCTTACCTTTTACAGAAGGATGCTGAGATTTGGATCTATGTTTTTGTAACATCTAATATTGATTACTGTAATGCATTGTTGACTGGGCTGCCGTCTCACCTGGTGAATCGTTTACAACTGGTCCAAAATGCAACTAAACAAATATTGACTGGTACAAAAAGGACTGAGCATATTACACCTGTTTTGGAAAATTTGCACTGACTGCCCGTCAAGTTTTGTATTAAATTTAAGATCTTGATTTATAAGGCTGTTCAGGGAATAGGGCCTACATATTTATCTGAATTGCTGCATCCCTAGATCCCTAGACGTCAGCTACGCTCTTTAAGTTGCTGACCATTCCCTTATTTAGGTGTGTCGCTCACTGAGGTTGGACTTTTTCTACTTGTGCTTCCTCCCTCTGGAATTCCCTGCCTCCAGTTGTCAGAAACTCTGACACTCGAGGAATTTAAGTCTCTATTAAAAACGTACTGGGTTTTTTTAAGCTTATGGAAAATAGATATTTTATATTTTAATTGCTAGTATTTTTAATTGTTGTAATTAATGGTTTAATTTTTGCTGTTTTGGATAGCACTTGGCTTGCTATGAAAGGCACTATATAAAAATGAATCGATTGATTGATTGATTGATTGATTGTGTTACTTATTTCTATGGCCTAGAACTGAAGAGCAGCTTCTAAACTCAGGTCAAAACACATTAACACAGACTTATGGAAATAAACACAGTATTTGAGTAACTGCAAGAACGAATGATATCATAAAAAGTTAACGAGACTAAAAAAAAAAAAACATGTAAATGTAATTTTATTTATTTATAATTAAATTTAAAAAAGCATAAATAAACAGTTGGAAATGTACCACTCCAGTGTGGTTGATATTTGACGCTGTGCCCTTAGTCAATCCACAGCAGGATGACCGACTGGCAGAGGGGTGATGTGAGCACAGGAGGTGAGGGGGGTGGGGGGTGTGATACCTAGCACTCTGCAGGTCGATCTCCTCCGAAAGGTGCTGCAAATCTCACAGCCTCCCTCTTAGCTCACTCCTGTGACGGTGACAGCTGCTAACTAACATACCTATCGAGGTGCTGGGTGAGGCTCTGGATATCTGGCATTTCTTTTTAGTATCCTTTATCAAGTCTGTTTCATCTCCAGTGTAGTGTATATTCAGTGTCAAGGCTTCACACAATTGGGTCTCAAAGGTGAATAGGAATTGTATATCCCTGTATTACCCCTTCAGTCACTGCATGTATAATTGTACCATGTTAGGTTTCCTATCTATGTATCTATTTTACAATTCATGTTTTTTAAAAGTTTTGGCAGGGCAACTTCTCGAACTCCATGGAGTTCACACAAACTCTGTTTTTAATCTAAAACAATTAAATTATAATTGTGACCGAAGGGGATAAGGATGGGTGTAACATCTTAAAAAAAACAAACAAACAAAAAAGAAGCACTAAACAAACATTTCCTTCTATATTCTGTTCTCCAAATTGTGTAATTAGTTTGCCATGCATTCTGTTAATTAATGTATTTATTCATTTAAATGAGTGATAACTAAGCCTTTAAACCCCATTGTCATACTATTTATCAGCCTGGGAAATCTCACTGGTCCTGCATTTCATTGTGATGAAAATCTTAATAAAAAGTAAAGTAATAAAAGGGTTTTTACTGAAAATGTCAACGACCATTACATACACAAAAACTATCAACAAAGTTATGCATACAGAAAAACTCTGTTTTCCCAACAAAACTGTCCTTATGCCAAATTGTATATTTAGATACCCTCCACAGTTTTAAAAAGTAAATGATTCCCTATTCATCTTCCCAGAACACCCATTTAATTTTCAAATTGCTGACTTTTGCATCACCACTCAACAGTTTTTAAACAACATCTCCAGTACTAATACAGTACAAACTTTTTTTTATACAGTATAAGAAAGAAAATCATTCTAGAATGTGAAAGAAATGCTGAAGGTATGTCAAATACTGGAAATGGTTGATTAGTGAAATAATAAAGGTATTTTGTGAGTTAGATCTCTGATGTGTAATGTTCTGGTCTATTGTTGTTTACAAGCAAATACGTAAATACATCAAATAATTAAAGGCAAATGTATTTCTGTTTCCATGTGAAAACGACATATAACATTTCATGATTTAAAAAAAATAATACTGTATAAATAACAAGATAATACTGTATAACAGCATAAAACCAGCATTAAATAACTTGTATTGTTGCATTTTTGTTCTAAGTACTTTCTTGCAATTTCTATAGCATGGAGAGTATTTATCTCTGAAAATCAGCCTATGCAATTGCTTCAACATAAAACACGTGTATCCTTAAGAAAAAATAAAAATACATTTAACCATATACACTATAGGAAGATTTAAATACATTTAACCACATAGACCATATAGTACGACTATATTAAAATCTATTTCTGTACAGGTCACCTGAGCAAGGGACAGTTTGCCAAGATTTAAATTGACGTTGCAATAATTGCAATTTTAATTTTTTTAAATATGAAATCTGTGGACAAAGAATCCCCTGAATACAGAATTTCAAAAACCAAGTGTAGTTTGAATCTGTGTTTTGGCAGTCTGCCAAGGGGAGTGTCTACCTAAAACTAGCACACGTGCAGGACACATGTGCCATTCCAACAGACATGGGAGTTTCTTGAATTTATACCAAGCAAGAACTGGTGTAATTGCTCTGTCCATTGGAAAAAGTGTTGTTTACACAGTACTGCTGCAGTTCACACTGACAATGCTTATATGTGCTGATAACCTGATAGGAACGTTAGAAGCTTCTTTTTTTTCAAAACCATTTCCCTGTGAATGCATTGATTAAACATTGAATTTAGGAGAAACATTTCCGTTGTTTTTTATTGCCCATTGTGTTAAAACAGCTGACCATGGCAGGAAAACTGAAGCCTATCTATGTACCTATCTATCTAGCAGCTGAGGCTTGGAATGTGTTTGAAATGCATAGTATATTTGATAGGAATGTATTTTAACTAACGATGGGCACCAATATGGATACTGTGATATGAAAGGATAATAATTTCCCTATCATGGGATTTAAAAGAAAAATCATGTATGCGCTCAGACATACTTTTTATTGCCAATAGTGCTAAAAATACAAACGCAGTATAATCAAGTTTATTTTATATTAAGATACAACTAACCCTATACATACCAATCATTGTCAGTCTCATAGGCAAACCCCAGTTGTGCATTCCCATACAAGACAACAAATAATCAGATGAACCAAGCACTTTATTCAAAGTAAACAAGTGACTCGAAGTAGTATAAGCTCACTGTAAGGCACCCATTTTATTGCTGTGCACTCAGCAGAAACCAAGCATTGTTGGCTGACCAGTTTGTTTACATCCTTACAGCAGTGTTATCTGCAGTCACACAAGCTTCCTCCCTCTTTTTACAGCTTCCTGGACACAAACTACGTAAACTACTACCTGCAGCAGCAGGGATTTGAAAAATATGTGCAAGCTGTCTTGGCAAAACAAAGAAGCCCCCTCCCCACCCACACCGTCCCTTTTCACATTGAAAACACTGCCAGAAAAATTCTCCCTTATACATTAGATCACCTTGCAAAACAATGCTCCCCTTCCTTTTCCAAGGCTACATCAGCTAAGGCTGTAAAGGTAAATTAAGGAAAATAAATAAATAAAATAAATCCTTTATAGCACAGTATTGTACTAAATGTAAAATGCCCCAAATTGAGAATCATGCATTGGTTTACACATTTTTATAATTTAAAAGAACAGCAATAAAGGGTTCATGCAGTGGTTCCCAACCCCGGTCCTGGGGACCCATTCTGTCTGATGGGTTTCATTCCAACTGAGCTCTCAGTTGCTTAACTAGACCCTTTTAATTATTTTCAGCTCTTATTATTTCTTATTTCTTAGCAGACGCCCTTATCCAGGGCGACTTACAATCGTAAGCAAATACATTTCAAGTGTTACAATACAAGTAATACAATAAGAGCAAGAAACACAATAACTTTTGTTCAAGCAAAGTACAAGTGTGACAAACCACAATTCAATAATACAGCAGATAATAGTGATAGATCTTAAACAGTTGCAGAGTTCAAGTTACTTAAAAACTATTAAAACGAATGTGGCAAAGTGGTTTCTAGTGCGCAAGTGCAGTGGTGATGCAGTGCTCAGGAATGACAGACACAAGACAATTCACGGTGAAAAAGCAGCTCTTTATTTGCAGACAAATAATACCTGGCTCTACACAACATTGTGTATCGCTCAGGTAAACCACAGGAGTCAGTCCCGAAATAACACTAAACAAGACACACACACTAACACAACATGGTCACAAGTCCAGAGTGCTCTTAGTGAAAGTGGTGATTTACAGGTTTATTTGTGTACAATGGGGACATGGAGTCCGGGTTTATTTGCTGGCAGTTGAGCTACAGCTCCCGGTGTTTAGCCTTCTATAATGACAAACAATTTAAATAGACAGGCAAAAACAACATACAACTCACGTTTTCTTTATAAAACACAGCTCATCCTTTCAGGTCTTTCCGTAACCATACCCAAGGAACAGATCGCTCGGCCACATCCCCAGATACTTGAGTCATGCCCCTTTCGGTAGCGAGTGCAATCACGTATCCTCCAATCCATAACTGACACATCATCTACTCCTTTCTGGGTGGCCGACTTCGACTGACCCTGGAATGAACTGCCAAACCATCCAGTCCGGGGAACACTGTTCCTGTTATAGAGCGGCCTCACAGGTCACAGCAAACTTTTAAAACACACACAGAACATGGGGGGGGGGGGGGTGGTAAATGGGCTTTAAAAGTTTAAGAAACACTCTAAAAGTTTACACTTGGATAAAATGTTGATCCTATTGCTATCCCTACCTTGTCCACCAATTTGGTTGTCATATCATATGGATTTATTATGGCAGTGAAATAACTTAAGTTAAAGCAACTAAACTACATTTACTGTAGGTAATGCATTTCATAGAACTGGATATCAGAAGTGTGGGGGAGGGGGGGGGGGGGGGGGGGATCAAAGAACAAATGCTGCAAACAGATTGAGTGTAGTTGTTTATTTCTCCACCGCCAATACAGGTGCAGTTTTATGCAAATTACAAGTTGTTCTTTCCATACAGAACTCAGTATTGAATCTGCGCATCCATACAAAACACACAATTGAGTCGGTTACACAGCAAATACATGAACCACAATTATACTTCCACAGATGATCCCATCCTCAAATTCCAAACATTTGCTTTAAAAAGAAATAGAAGTTCAAATCCGGCAAGTTTTAACCCATCGGTAGTGATGCACAATGCAAAGGCAAATTTGCCGACCAGCAGCTTTAGACAGTTAAAAAGCCTTTTGGCTTACATTTTTAGTACTGCATTTCTTTTTGGCTTAAGAATCCAGCATTGCCAAGTTTTTGTGCATTTAGAGTTTTACCTGCAATTATTCTACCTTCAAAAGTGGCAAGTGTTTGGATGTTGATTTAGGGAGAAGAATCAAAATATCATAAAACTCACTTCGAGGCTCCTAGTCATAAATCCAAAAAGACCAAACTTAACGGAGGCAAGCTTTTTTTGTTGTTTGTTTTTAAAACCATGATTGCTCTAAATACTACATGGCTTCACACCAAGAGCAAAAGGAATGACACTTAATTACAACACTGTAACTTTTAAACTTGGATATAAAAGGATTTCAACAATTAAAAAAAAAAAATAAAAATAAGTGCTTGAATTTAGATGAATAGGAACACGGGCTGGGCAGGGCAGTGGCTTCTCTTGAATGTTTAGGTTGGGGCTGGTTTCCATCCTGTATGACTGCAGTTTATCCTGAGCCTATTCTTTTAAAAATTGTTTTAGTTTAAAATGGGGATTCATAAAATAAAAGTACTGCCAACTGTATGTGCTGAGAAGTTATTGGAAATTACTCAATGCATATAGGTCACATGCACTAACTGGAGCAGGCTTCAGTTTGGGGGGGGGGGTTAGGGAGGAGGAGAAATGGAGAGAAGAGAGAAGAAAACGGTGCTACAACACAGCTGGGATGTAGTGTTGTCAGATACAGAAACATGTAGCTGAAGGGGAGGGGGGGGGGGGCAGCAGCAGCAGCTGCAGAATTAATTTAGTGCATCAGTGGAACCAGCCCAACCCATTTAAAATTCCAATAGAGGTTTTGAAAACTCAGAGCTTCTTGAGCCGGCTGTACAGGTCCCTCTTGCTCCTCTCGCCCGCCCAGGTGCGGCTCTTGAGACGGAACTTGCGCAGGTCCTCTTTGAAATCCTCGTGGTGCATCGGCCTGTAGCTCTGCGGCCTGCATTGATTCTGCATAGGGAGGGGAACAGGGGATTTGTTAAATTAGATTACTGCGGCAGTGTTAATTTCTAGTGTATCAATTTGTTCAATCTAGTCGCACTACTTACAGGATGTGCAAAACTGCCAGTTTTAAAATTCTTCTATAGCACGTGCCTTTTAGTGTGTGTACGGAATATTGGGTAGGCAAGGAGGGGGATAAATTCCTCCATACCAGAAATCACGTGGGAATGTGGCTGAAGCGGTACATTGAATAAATGATGAATTAGGCTCCAGTCATAGGTGTATAAAAAGTGTGATCATGGTTGTTTAGAAGAAATGTTGGTGCTAGAGGTGAAGGTGGATTGCTGTGCTGTGGTCCTGTGTTACATTTGTACGTTTTGTAGACCTTTTTGTTTTGGCCCTCGTGTCTATTTGTTAATGTGTCTTGTTTCTTAAATGTGTGCAACATCGCTTCACTGCAGCTACCTTGCCTCAGAGTCTCTTTTCCTGCCAGTAACAGTGTGGCCGTGATGCTACCCTGTCACAGCACCCCACTGTGAATCCAATTCCTTAAGGTTTACCTGGAATTTGGGGAAGAACTCTTTGTATCCACCCTTAAGGATGTAGAGCTCAGGGTAGTACAGGTTTGGGTACAAGTTAATCATCCGGTCTTTCTCTCGCACAAAACGGCACATGCGTGGGCCTCGCTCCGAGGAGAACTCGCAGTGGAAGACGAGCAGCACGCGCTTCCCCAGGGTGCAGGGGGTGATGGGCTGCTTCAGGAGGTAATCCTCCACCTGCTCTTCCATATGCAGGTTCACGGCTCCCTGGAACAAGCAAGGTCAGCAAAGGAGAGAAGGAGAAAGGAGAGGAGAGGAGAGGGAGGCAAGGTTTTACTTCAAGGTCAATTATATTATTTACTACCTACTTATGCTGTCTGTGCAAGTACCACGAGGATTTCATTAAATTACATTTTCTATTGTCAAACAGAGTGAACACAAAAACCCTTTGTGGATTGGAACTTTCAGGACACTGCATGGCACACCAGGGGAGACTTCAGTTTTGATACAGCAAAGTTGCCTCAAACTTGGTCTCCCAGTCTCAGAGAACCCAGATTTCAAGTGGCTTTGTGTTCCCACAATTTTTGGACAGCATTGTCAATAAATCAAATCTGTGGTTAACAGTTGTAAAAACTCTATAACCAAGTTCACTACTCCTGTACAGTTAGTATTGCAAGAGCCATTGCATTACCTCAATGTGCCCTCCTTCAAACTCATAGGGATAGCGGCAATCAATGATCACAATGCGTTCTACCAGGTCATCAAATTTCCCAGTCAGAGCTGCCATCATCTGGAGAGAGAGAGAGAGAGAGAGAGAGAGAGAGAGAGAGAGAGAGAGAGAGAGAGAGAGAGAGAGAGAGAGAGAGAGAGAGCGCAAGATGGTAAAAATAAGATTCCTTTACTACATCCAACAAGACATGTTACTTATAAGTTACTCACCATTTCAGAAGTGATGTATTTCAGATCTTGGTGCTTCCCTTCCACTGTAGGCAGAACAAAGGGCTGCAAGAGAAGAGAAAGGAACACCGATATGAGCCATTTCCTGGACAAACATGACTCATTTCAAAAGAGGATCTTGCTGCAGCCACAAGACAAGAGAAATGGAAACCAGATATGTATCTATGAAAGGGAACTTTGTGCAAGTACTGGGTTTTAGTATTACTATATACTTTGGGTGTTTTACCTTGGTGAAGTCACCAATCAGCTCCTTGATATCATTGTCCAGCAGCAACTCAATCTCAACCTCACAGAACGACTTGGACCTCTGAAGGAACCGAGACTTCTGCAGGAAGAAACAGGATTCAGTCAGAAGCAGCTTGGGCAACATGAAATTTGATTGAAGAAACTTCATTTGTAAAACACCCATTAAACAAATCACAGAAATAGAGCAATTGATAACAGCTTTATATACCAAGTTATCCAGCACCCAGTCCTAGGTGTGAAACTGTTTATCCCTCTAATGTTGCACAAACAACTCTGATTGTTAAACCTACTTCAGTGTGATTTATTCATGCTCCAATAAATTGAGATCAGTTCAGAGCAAATTTACCAGCGGCCTGGTTGTTCACCTGATCATTTCAATAAAATAACCAAGATCTCAAAACTAGTCACACCATAAGAATTGTTTGACTGCAAGGAGTACTGACAACAGCTTGTGCCTCTTCATCCTCCTCTTCCTCCCTGGCCACAGACCCCGCCAGGCTCTTCCTTCTCTTGATCTTCACAGGGGAATACTCATCTCTTGGTCTCTCTGGCCTCTTCAAGGCTGGCCGGGTGGCCGAGCAAGGCAGTGAGGGCGAGCGGAAAAGAGTGCGGGGACGGCTGCGGATGAGTAGCGCCTGGACAGAGAAACAAAAACGCTGAAATTTCAGTATTTACAGAGCTTATTAATGCTCCAGAAACATTGTATCCAACTAGGGAAACTGAACTTACACAGTCAGGGTCTTCCTCCTTCTTGCGAACCAGTGGAGCAGTCAACAGACTGGCCATTCCAGTGGGCACATCTGCATCATTCTGAAGAAAAAAAAAAGGCAATTTTGTCCAAAAACACATCTCATGTATTTCAATTTGTGAAAGGCAATTAGTTTTGATCAATATCCCCACTAAATGCATATGATGCATTTATTCATGTGTATGCCACTTGTGCACATGAGTGACAGTTGTTTTAATTCATCTTGTATGCAAGCTACAGAATTAATCATGCAAGCTACAGAATTAATCATGCAGATTGAGAGTTTGCCTTTGGCACATTAGAACGCCTTGGATGTTAGCCCAGTTTATAGCTTTTCTGCCTTACCTCTACATCGTCATCCATAATGTCTAGGAATCCATCGTCATCCTCGTCATTAAAGGAGCAGGTTAACGAGGATCGCCGGAGGAGCACAGGACTGTTGTCATCAACGGGATACTTGTGTTCCACAGAAGGCGAGAACTGCAAGGAATACAGAAATTGTTTAAACCATTTAAAAATTAGCAAATTGTACCGAGAGGAGGAAAACCCTGCAAGGTTATTTCAAGACCTAGAGCAGTTCATGACTGCAACATCAAGCAAGATTGAGACTAGATGTAGCTACTCGCAAGTTATGCAGATACCGGGTCTTAATTTGTCACAAAATCTGAAGTCCTAAAGGGTTTTTCTTGCATTCTGCTGTGAAATGGTTAAACAAAAAAAAAAAAAAAAAAGACTGGGGGTGGGTGTTACATACCATGAGAGCAGGGGCAGAATTGGGCCGCAGGGCAAACGCTTCCTTGCCCTCTCCTCCGTGGAAGGTGCGCAGCCGGCAGCGAGACACTGGCCGAGTCGGTTTCTTGAACTCAAACCCCTCCTGCATCTGCAGAAGACAACTACAGGTTAGGATTTTCTTCACTTTGAACTGTCCATTCAAAATACTGCTCCCTTGCAACAGGGACTGCTCATCAGGAGCGGCTTTAACACTTCACTTGCAAGATTAGATACCCAATCTTAGATACCAAGAAACCGTCTTCAATTTACTTACATTCTCCTTGTTGCCTCTGGAGACTTCATTGCTTCGAACCCCAAAGACTCTGAAATCTGGGGAGTCAGAATCTTTGCCTTTGAGAGCGGGGCTGGAGCCCAACGTCACCTGCAAGACATGAGCACGTTATGAAACGCACAAGAGATGCCATTACAGGACCAGGAACTGGGGGGGGGTTAATTGGTTGTATGCAATTCACCATATAACGATAATCCAATAGTCAAATGTTGCATCCCTTATGTGGATTGATGGATTTGAAAACTAAAAATCAGGTCCACTTGATAGTATGGTAAAGAATGAGAGTAACTGCTATTTTAAGAATCTGTTTGCAAACTGAGCAAAACAGGAAGACTGAAGAACTTGAGAGGGTGACCAAAACACTTAACAGGAAGTAGGGCGTAATTCTGAAGGAAGCTGGAATGTTAATGAATAGAACTTACCGGGAGGGAGTTTATTCTTCTGATTGGGGCCTTGTTGCTGGAGGAAGAGAATTAAACAAAAACACAGGACACCGGTTTAATTTGAGAGCACACCAAAATTTAATTGATTAACTTGTTAGCCCAGCTGTGTTAAAGGAGAAAGACTCAGGCTGCCGCAACCCAGCACATTTGACAGGAGAGCGGGTGTCTTGTTTGAAACCTGACCCCACTCAGGCTCACACGTTCTACACTGCAGCATGTAACCACACCATGGAATCATCTGGCACAGAGCTACACACAGCCTTTCACAAGCAGGATTATGAGGGCCCTTCTGCCGTTTATGCTCATTCATAAAAGGAGGAGAGGGGGCAGACTCAATTGTAAAAGTTTAGACAGCCCTGAGGCAGCAGGCTCCCTCTCAATGAAGTACACACAAGGATTTAATTTTCACCCCAGAACAACTCATGTATGCATTCTACATGTATATCAAAAGAAAGCAAGCAATACACAAATGTTATTTGGTATGTTTAGAAGTTTGAGCAGGTTTAAAAGTACTTTTTTGTAGTTATACATGGTATACGAGAAGGGGTATGTAAACTGTATGGTTGGATCACCTTTGGCAGTGAAGTGCTAATAAGGTTCTAAACGCCCAACCACCAAGCAGCTAAATACACTGACCCACCCTTGTATGTGGGGGATAGGTATGAAAAATAAACAAAAAAAAAAAAAAAAAAAAAGGCGGCAATATACTTACTCCTTGATCACTTTGCCGGACTCCAAGATGGCTCTCTCAAACCTACAATAATAAAAAGTAGTGACAAGTCAGGACGTGGATGTGTGTTACAGACTTTACATTCAATCATTTACAACTCAAATTGTATGGTTTCCAAGGCGGCATTTGACATTATATAAAAAGAAAGATTTTATCCAGGCTGGACCACTAAAGGGGTAGACAAAGCGGGAACTTTAGACAAGCAGAAGAAAGACCCAGCACAAAAGGGGGGTCCCCTCTGCACCCAAGCCAATTGTGTTGTCAATTAGACCCTGACCCAGATACAGACAAGAGCCAGCAAAATAATAAAAAGCAAGCCGTGGCCAGCCACAGAACTCAATTAAACAAACAGCAACAAGAGGCTGGGCCCCTTTATAAAAGGTCAGCAAAGCCTGATCTCATTCTATAGTAACCCTTAGTTGCATAGCTCTAGCCCACCTGTATGCAAATCAGGCTTTTTGTGTATATAAAAAAAAAAAAAAAAAAAAAAAAGGGTGCCATTAGCCTGCCTTGTCTAATCCTGAGGCATCACACCAACCCCCCACAGCATGAGACTTTTGTTACAGCATCAATATTAATGTGGAAAGGGGGACAAGTGTGGCCTTCACACTACAGGGGGCTAGGTTGCGCTTGGCTCATTCGGGCAGAAAGCTGCAAGGTCTCTACTGAGCACGTGTATTAGAGAAAGCAATCCCCTCCCAACTGAATTTATTAAAAAAGGGACAGATGGAGAGCGTGCCAAGTCTCAGTAACTTATTAAAATTGAGTCTATTGATAAGCACTTGAGGCTGCACTGGATTGCAAACTGTAGCATACCTTCCAGACAACTGTGCAGTCAAACTCAAGTCCGAGCCCTACATGGCATAACAATGGGGTGTTAAAGAATTTGTAGAGCAGATGTCATTTTGTCCAAGAAGAACAATTTGATTTGCCAGCCAGGTTAAAATGTACCAAGTTCAGTCACAATGTTTAAAGTAAGCCCATCTGGTTCAAAGAATACCCATTTAGGTGAACTGTCAAATTTACTTTAAAATTGTCATTTTTTCCCCAGTGGAAGGGCATCTGTTGAGACTCCATTTAAGAATTATAAATCAGATTTATTACAGAAAGGATGATTGCCCTTTAAAAAGGTGTTGCTGTTTTACCATAAAAATGCAAAACGATTCAATCAAGTCTGCAGGGAAAATTGAAATAAGCCACCAAGTTCTGGGTCAACATCCCTCCTGTATTACATAGTATGCATTCCAGGCTAAAAAAACCTGGGGTGCATTCAATAGGCAGAGCGCTATGTGGCGCTTTCTATTAACGACCTGCACGCCGAGAGTGCGTCGTAACTTCAGCTAACATTATGGAGGTGCTTACTCAGTGGGCATTTCAAAATGGCACAATACCAGTGCGTCGACTGTGGTATAATTTCCACACATACTAGGCTTTGACCAACATATATGTGTGCATTATTTTCTGGTTAAAATTAACAATTATTTGACTTTCCTTTTAAACAAAAGTGAATCTGCAGCATCGCATGCAACATTCAAAAGGATTACTTTAACTGCATTTAAAAAAACAAACAAAAACAAATAGCAATGTGTTAAAAGGTGAACTATATGTATTTTTATTTTATTTATTTTTTTAATAGTTTTGCTATTTCTGCAAGATTATGCTTTACAGTCTATCTCGGCTGAAAAAGCACAGCAGTATAGGCTACACCAAAAACTTTAAATCCTTTTCTTTTGTGGCAGAAAGGGGACATTAGAATGAGAACTTAACTAAAATTAAGTACTTTTGCAGTGTTGCATTTCTATCTAACCAAGATTTACTATAAGAATCATATTGGAGAGAATGCAGAAGGTTGCAAAACAAAAGCAGATAACTGCTGAAGTCATTCACAGATGTATTCAAAGAATCAGTTTCTTTGGAAAGTTTATTTGCTGTATGAAAAAAAATGTTACTGGTTAAATTGTTGAAAACATAAATTGTTGTATTTTTGGAAAGTTTATTTTGCTGTACAACAATACTTACATGCAATAGAAACATCTTAATTGCAAGGATAAACTGCACTGTAGCCACCTTTAAATAAAACATGCAATATGCAACAATCACAGACTGTTGAACAATGCACTCAACGTAGTTTTCAATCCGTACAGGACTCTTGCATGTGTTAGAATTCACTGCCGCTAAAGCCATGGTGTTGGCACTCTAAGCAAGTGCAATAGAGGCATTGTGCAGAAAATCTGCCGTTTAATCTTCCAGAAATTCTTCCAAGATCGCTAGTGCTGTGTTTCACGTCATCTTGAAAGTTCTCTCTCCGTAACACACCATTCAATAAAAGTTAACTTGTTACATAGCGCCACGGCAGAACGCTCTGCCTATTGAACGCAGCACTGGCATAACACATCCACATGCCAGCCTTCAAGAGCCAGATAAGGTGCAAACAGAACAGTTATGTTTGTTCTTTACCCAAATCATTTCTCAAAGATAACATGCTGGCACGTATGGAGAGGAGTCAGAGTGCTGTAGATAAGAGGTGCAAAGGTCTCACTGCAAACCCATGGAATGAAAGCTTTAAAACAAAGTTCCAGGATGTGGGTTTTAAACTCACTTAGTAAATTTGTGTCAGGTTTAAAAGTGGATGGGTTGTGGGGACAGCGACAAAATTAAAATGAATCTGAGAAGACAATGTCAAAAACCAACAAAACAGGAAAACATGTGTACGTGCTACTCAAACTTGCCCAGTGGTTTGACCCGAGCTCTGGAGCACGCACTATGCAACCCACCCCGTTTGAGCGGAATATAAGGCATATTGCTCTGTTGTACAAGTAGTAATGTCATCCTAATCAGGAGCAAGACCATTCCTACTAATCGAGTGCAAACACACTGCCTGTTTTTGTCTACACCATTAGGCCAGAAAGACTTATTGGAAACATTATACCATGCTGCATTTAAAATGTTGCACCTACTGTTTTAAGAAAGACTCAAAAGCCTGCCATCACAGCTAATGACACAATATAACCACATTCCCGAGATCAGCAGTCTTATTACCAGAACAGAAGTAGTGTTGTTAAATGTCAAACCACAGAGCTACGCCCTATATTTAAAAAAAAAAAAACCACTACACACACTTCAGTAACCAGCAAAGGAAACAAAATATATGTGCATGTAGTAATTGACACATTTATCTACACAGCAATTAAGGAATTTAATAAAAAAGGTTTGCCTGATGCTCCCGATTGTTGAAGTCTACAGAAAGAGCTTACACAATAACCTTCTTCTAGAATCAAGGTTAGAAACTAACAACTGTGGTACTAGTACGAGGGGTGCACCGATAAGTCGGTAGCCTATCGGCATTGCACTGATATAAGGGAAAAGAAACAGGCGATCTGTAGTTTTTGTTATTTTAGCCGATTATGTTTGGTCAGACGCGCTTACTAAAACTGCCACAAAAACACTACTCATTTTCTCAGTGCTGTGTAACATACGATCAAAATGCAGTAAATACGTCTCAGAATAGCGGCGTTTGGATTTTGTTTTTTAAATATCTGAAGACAATAGTTGGGCTGCATTTCTAAGCAGTGTATGCTTAAAATAAGAATTTAAAGAACGTTGTTGTACAGTATAGGTCAAAGTTATAATACGCAAGGTTTGACAGCAAGTGGCTATTAAATGTCACATCATATATTTTTTCTACCGAAGTGTTTTTACTAGTAGAATTGCAAAGTTATTTTTGTGTGACTTCTAAAACAAAATGTATAAATGGCTGTCGAGCACACAGTATAATACTACGTTATTCTTTGTATTCATTTTCTGGAGTAAATGCAACAAGTAAACAATACCTATTTGTCATAAATACAACAAGTAATCGATATCTGTTAATTTAACATTTATAATTATAAAACAGTTTAAATATAGGCCCTATGTCTTGTTCTAGTAGTTTACCTGCACTGTCTAATTATCAGTATCGGCCAATATGGGTAGATAACCATTGGCTATTGGAGCACCCCTAACTAGTACCTTTTGAAACTTGCTAGTCCTTATGTAAAAATGTACTAGTCTTTCTGTCAAGTTCCTGAGTCTGAATCAACACCTGTTGAGTTCCCTATAATATTAGGCTTAAATTGTACTTTCCTAAAACAAAATGAACTCAAACTTAGATTTTGGGGTTTTTTTGTATTATATAAGTAAATTAAAAAAAAACAAAAGATACAATCTTAATGCTCATTCCCAGACACACCGATTGGGTTTCTGCATCTGCCTTACCCACATTCCAAAGCCCAATAAAGTCTGTGTAGACAACACCGCTGACACCATAGCACTGCCTCAGCAATGGAAATATCTGTAGAACCGTCCGAGATAACCGACAAATATTTAGCAGTGGCCGTTCTGGTTAACTGGCCTAGACGCAGGGTCCTCGTAATAGCGTGAATACACTCCTGTGCCTGCTTAGAATTTCACATTTTAGTAAAATGAATGAACACTTACTTCAAAAGATGTAATACGCTATGCATTTATTCATCTCTGTGGTTTAAATGTAAATTGAATATGTTAGTAATAAGACAGTTAAGCAATCATCCCTTAAATCTATATAGTTAATTTACACCAATTAAAGACCGACCAAATAAGTTGTGTTCAAGCAATTGGGTTTTCAAAAAATAATTGAAAAGTGAAACAATGCGCGGAAATGACGGTTTTCATACTGTTTTGAGATCTAAAGTACATTGTTTATACAGAGTTCAGTTAAACCACAGCGATGAATTAATGGCACAAGTAATCATATGGACAAAATTCAATGAAACAGACACATTCGTACATCTCAAAATAAAGCAGAATTCAGCATGACAGGGGGAGATGTAGGGAGGTTTCAGTTATCAGGGACTTTTGTAAGCATTTTGAAATGTTTGTTCACCACTGCTGCTACAACCAGTTGCAAAAATTATTGTGGATTGATATGAACTTTCCTTGGGTTTTTTTTCAAATGCAAGCCTTTGAACGCGAGTATATCTGTACACTTAAGCACTCGCCCACAGCAGTGCCGAGACAGACATCAACTAGTCCTCAGTCAAATTTGCCTTGGGTGAAACGGGGCAAAAGTTAGTTCCTAACCCTGTAGATTAATTCAATCCAGCGTGAAAACGTATGTGCTCAGGTTTGAGAATATCCAATTCAAAGCCAGGTCATGAAGTTGGTTTCCAGACCAGCAGACTGCACTCCCATGGATCCCCTCCCCCCACCAGATCCTCAGTAAAACTAAAGTCCACCAGAGAGCATTTATACTAATCCTAAAGCCAAGCTACTAATCAGTGTGAGGCGAATCATCATCACAAGCTAGCAGGAACGAAGAGGCAAAAAGGCAACTTACGTCTCCTCATAATCAATGGGGTCTATGGGGCTTGGAGAATCCAGACATAGACCTGCAAAAAGAAACGAATACTTTAGAATACATCTTAAAGGATTACAGCCCAGCCCCCACCCCATAACAGTTAAGTTAGCAAAGTAGCACTGTGCATAAAGACAAGATCAGATCCAAAGACAAGCCACTTGGTTAACCATGCATTTGGACCAAGTTCCTTTTTTTCACATTGGGAAAAAAAAGCCTCCCAGCAGTGCGACTCCCAGACATACTACAGGCTGGTGGTCACTACCAAAACAGTATAGACATCAAGGTTTGAAGCTAACCTGCATCGGAAGTGTCGGAGGCAAAGGATGGCATCTTGAGCAGCGGGACATTGGTACGTCGCTTCGGGGTGTCACACTGGCTGCAGGACAGAAAGGAGAATGTTCATTAGGCAAGGCGATCAATACAAATCTAGTAATTCACACTATTTAATCCAGAATGGTCAAGCTCTGATACCACAAGTTTGTCAATTTCAAAAGCTAGGTCACACTAATGCACAAGAGGAAACCAAGTCAACGCCCACAGGGTTACTATTAACTGCCACCAAGCCAGGACTTCAGCAAGGCATCCTGCCTGCAACACCCGGGCTTAACCATGGATTATACCAATTTAAGGCTCCCAGCAATACCGATACAATTTGTACAGCTCCATTACAATTTCAAAAGGTGACTGACAGACAGATAGATACAGGCAAAAGGCATGTCTGATTGTCCAATATCAAATCACTTATGCAACAAGGTACATTACACTAGAGGGTTATACAATTGTGATCTGAAGGTAAATATTGTGGATTGATATGAACTTTCCTTGGGAGGCATTATTAGTTACACAGACCCAAGGAAATACAAGCAGACTGGCCTGCTGATTTTGAAACATCTGGCAAACTAACTACTGAAGCCGACTGAAAACTGGTCTGTTTACCAAACACAACAGCGCCCTCAAGCCATTTCAGAAGGTTAAACCAACACCCAATATTTACATGTTACTAGTTTTTGTAGATTCCATAACTGTGCAGACTTCCATTGGCCACTATGCATCTGTCCAGTTAAAGTATGAATACGCCAATAAGCTATTCAATGTGTACTAATGATTTTACTGTACAGTTATTAAGCAATATTAAAATGGTATTTTGTATACCAATACATCCAGAAGTATTGTACATCTCTGCGGTGCAAGAATAATATCGCGAGGTAGTAGGTAGCATCTTCCGTATCTACAAAGATGACTGTACTTTCAAAATTAGATTCCAAAGTGTCATCAGTCCACATGGAAAAGATACGCGGGGAAAGTATAAATCACCAGAGACTTCGACAATATACAAATCCTTAACAAATTGTATATGGACATTTATATGTAGAAAGGTGACCTTTATTTTATTTTTTACTTGAGACTCCTTCTACCGTGGATGTCAAGATATACACGGCCTGACGCTTTTATAGTGGACATTTTAAAAGATTCTTACCTTCCGAGGACAGCTAGGTTGTTCATGTTCAGTGCCAGGTTGGTGACCGGGGAAAGCACAGCTGCAGGCTCCTGAGAAAATCGAGTTTTGACAGAGGCCGAGCTCATGGATCCGATCCCGGGGAGCGATAACGAGGACCTCCCGGAGATACAGTCCGGCCTTCTGCTGGGGCTAAAGTCGGCGAGTACTTCATCAAATTCCATTTTTGGCTCCAAACGCAATCCAGAGACTTACTAATTAATAATATACGACGCTTGTTTCTGGTTTTCAATTGTTTAACTTGTTCTCAATTAACTTATAAATACGATTCCAATTAAAATCAAGGCTATGGTTAAAAAAATAGTAGAAGCAAAAGCCGAACTATGGAATTTAGATACGATTTACAATAAAATAATACACATTAAACTATCATTTTGATTGGTCGAACAATTTATTTAAATATACAAATCGTATATTTAAACCAAAATAACTAACTTCTGGGAACATGCTATAGTTGTTCTTAGCCCTGTCAAAATTAAAATATATTATTATTTGGAGTGTGGTATTTTCCAGGTCAGACAGCAACCTGCCTCCTATTCTTTCTCTGACCACCTTTTGAATCTGAAAATAAAATTGATTGCAGATTCTATTTATGTTCGAAAAATAACAAGGTCACGAGCGCCAATACCACCAGCCAACCAGTGCTGAGCGTAGATCAGCTAGTAGGCGACAGTGGCCAATCAAGCAATTGTTTAATTCTCACTCAAAATCCTGGGGCATTGACCCAATCAGAAAATTATTAGATTGAAATACGACCTAGCAACGGGAATGCCTTAGCCAATCGGAATTGTAATCATGTTGCGCGTCCTTCTAATGTTAACCAATGAGTGTTCAGATAGAAGAAATAGGCGGGGTGAATAGCAAAACAACTTTTTTCCCGCGGAACATTTTAAGCATTCATTACGCCCACATGCATATTCCAGCCAATAAAAACCACGATGCCCAAGCTCTATTCCAAATAGTCCAATTGAATACGAAGTTAGAATTAATTTATAAAACGGAATGTTCTATGTGGCTATGCTTTCTTTTTCAGGGGGAACAACTATTTTAAAATAAATACATCAGCTTTAAATTAAACTAATTTACGAGACTGATAATTTGTATGTATTTTCATTATGTATTATGATTAATAATAATAAAAAAAAATTGAATATGTTACATCTGAAATCTGCAATTTCGAGGCACGGTAGCAACCCAACACCCCCTTCACTGAAATACCACAAACTCCTCAGCGAACAGCTGTCGATTCAAAATGAAGAGGGAGATTTAAATGTGAAACAATACCTAGCAAAAACATTTCCTGTAAAAAAACAAATCTCCAGCCAAATGTTTGTGTGCGACAAAAGGTATTAAAAATAAATTATAATTTATTTATTTATTTATTTAAGAAGGGGGGGGCGTCCTAGTTATTAATAATAAATAAATAAATAAATAATTTAATCACGATGACTAACAGAACATGGATAACGTATGCTACTTTCTTTAAAGTGCTGTTTGTTAAGTGGTATATTTTATTTAAATAACAAAAATGAAATTGTCTTTTAAAAACTATTCAAAATATTCAACACCTCAAGCGGTATACACAAATATAACATGAATTTAATGGTGCATGATTTATGTAACTGAGGCGTCTGCAAATACGAGTTTATTATGCAAGCAACACTAGGGTTGAACTGCATATCACATATGGTATATTCCCTTTGGTCATAAATGTTTTTAACCAAAGGTTGTGTTTTGTTTGTAAAACACAGGACCAAAAAGGAAACGTTGCAACATTAGCGAATCCTATTAATGGCTACATAACTCCACCTTGTTCAATTGTAGTGCTGTAATGTGTAATTCATTGATTTAAATATTTACTGACCACGACAGCTATAATATCATGGTATTTTGAATGCAAGCTATTATTATTTCATGCTTTCTGTACATTACTTTTCTGACCAATGAGCTTAGCAGCCTTATTTAAATTATTAGCTAATGAGAGTTACACAATCAACCTTGTTAAAATGACTCGCTGGGTAAGTCGGTCCTGATAGTGTGAGCCTCTCTCAACTACCACCACTACCACCCACTCAGTTCAGAGTGACACGTATTTCAAAATATCAAACACAGAAAAAAAAAAGGCGCGGAAGCCAGTGTTTAAAACATCTCAGATCATTGTATCTATTATAATTAAAGCAAACCTGTGATACAAAAACATACATAATGTACAGCCAACCACGATCACAATAGTGCGCAAACCTGCACACTCACGTGTCAAGCAGATCTCTATAGCATGACAAATACGTATGGGTTCACTTGAGCTGGATTCTTTTTTTTTTATTTATTTTTTTATTATCTTATGGTGTTCCTTGGAGCTTCATGCAGAAATGTATGGATTAGTTTGCTTATTAATATTAGGTGTTTCAACGTTTTCTAATATACTTTTTTTTTCTATTTCAAGTCAATTTTAACCAAAATGTCACGTTTCCCCCACGAAAATGTATTTAAACATTGTTGTTGGTGTTTATTTATTTTTACCAACCGCTTTTTCAGCTTGTCCTGCTGTAAGTGTAATTGCACAAGAATGTATTTAACGAGGCTTCGTTTTTAGACCCTTCCTGCAATAGTGGGTACTCGTTTTTTTTTAATTGGTTCTCTCCTACTTCTGCACAAAGAAGAAAAGACATACATATTTAGTTCTTACTTAAACTCCTCGAGTTACCCAGACACACAAAGCAAAGCGTTTCATTGAATTATAAATAACGTCATTCTATATATTAATGTGTGTTTTCTTTGTAATGTAGTTTATGATATGTACCGGTATTTATTGTTATTTTAGGGAAATAAACGCTCATCTACTTTGCAAGTGTGACCTTTGTTTACAACTAACAGGTGTCATGGTGTCACTGAAAATAATAATTAGAACATTTAACAATCAATAAGACGATAACGATGGTCGCGTCCTTAGGCTGTTAAACGCTTCGCTAGCTTGATGCCTGCCGTCCAGCGCGATTGTTTTTTTTGGTTTTGTTTTGTTTTTTTGGCATCGTCCCCCTTCCCCCTCCCCTTAACCCCCACTTTGATTTCTGGCAGGAGCCTGTGTCTGGGGAGTGCTTCCACACTCCTCTTTTACAGATTAGGCCCACTCAATGGGACAGCGCCGGGAGCTGGGTGTCAGATAGCATGACGTGACAGGGGGATGACCCGGTAATAATCATTTTTCCTGAACCACACACACAGACTAGACAACACTCGCGACGGAGGTTACTGCACAGCCCCTCCCCCCTCTGCACACGTACAACCTGGTATCCTCTGATCAACATGCACAGATTCCCTACATTTCAGACATGTTTGTTTATTGGTTCTACAAACCAACCCTATAGTTTACCAGTAATCGTTGGTGGGTAGTATGGTATGCCATTTATGTGGTTTAAAAGTTATTTGGGGTTGATTAAAGTAAAATGACAATGGTCAACCCTATCATACTGAGTTGAAACTCTGTATTAACATTGCTTGGGATAAATTATTGGGAGCATATAATTCTTGCGTATGTCACACACATCTTTTGGCATACAAAGTTATTCCACATGGTGTAAAAAAATAATAATTTAAACATATCCTACCACTATGCTAACATTTGCTTATAATGCACATCAGACATCTAATAATTTATTAATTTTATGTAGTACAGTACATCAATAATAACTTGGCCTGAGTTACACTGGGCCACTTTGGTGCTCCCTGGCCGTGGAGCTGATCCATTTTGTTGGTGCTGAGCGGGAAGGATTTCTTTCAAACACAAGCTTCAATGGCACTGCCAGACCTGCCAGAAAGATGAGTCTAATTAACAGCTGCGGCTGTGAGAAAAGCAGGGGTCTTCTGTGGAGACGCTGACAAGATTTAAAGACACGCAGAACACCCTTTAAAGACTGTATCTTCATTCAATAGCTTTCTTTAACGGCTTCTCCTGGGTCAGGGCAGGTTAGGTGGGTGTGTCAAAAATAAGAACATTTGAAAGTTTACAAACGAGAGGAGGCTATTCAGCCCATCTTGCTTGTTTGATTGTTAGTAGCTTATTGATCCCAGAATCTCATCAAGCAGCTTCTTGAAGGATCAACAACATTACTGGGGAGTTGGTTCCAGACCCTCACAATTCTCTGTGGCCACACCCCCACACTTACACTCACACTGGCACTCACCCACAAACTCACACTCACACTTACACTCACACACTGGTTTCTCTATACTCGTTAGATTGTAGAACCCCCTGTTATTATGGCTCAATAAAGCTATTGTCTTCCTTTAAACCAAGCATATTCTGAAAAAAGCGCCAGTAACAAATACAACTTAATTACATTATATTTTTCCAAACCCAGATTTTTGGTCTTCACTTGTTAGATGTTTTTAAAACATAAGAACATCAAAGGATTTAGAAACGAGAGGAGGCCATTCTGTCCATCTAAGCTCCAGTTTCTAGTCGCTGATTGATCTCAAAACTTCAAGTCGGGTCTTAAAGGAATCTGTTCCATATCCTCACCTCTGTGCAAACAATGTTGCTATTAGAAGTTTGAAAAGTTCATTTATTTAAATCAGTGCAGAGTGTAAACTGGCCATATACTTTAGCTTGCAAGTGCAGTCATTCTCTGACAGCATCCCTCCACTAGAGTAGTTAATCACAAACTGGTAAATGCAGTTCAGATTCAACCACTCCTGAAGGCTGGCTGGCTCTTTTGTGTGGCTGTTAAGACCCTCAGTCGCTGTTTCGATGGTCTCAGATTCATGCTCAGCCCTGTTAGTTGATCTCATAGATTGGCTTTAGCCCATGCTTCAGGTTGACTGGGAGTAGAGTGTGATGGGCAGTGTTGTGGGATGCACTGACATTAAGGATTCTGACCCATGTGGGTGACATGAGGTTACAGTACTGTAACCACACCTGCAGACAGGCTTGGGTTGGTTTGCCATGCCTCCTCTACTCTATTGAATTTACATTCATATGAAGTCTGATATTTACCCTGAGAAAAGCTATGGCATGCATGGAGCCTCAGCCCTGCCCTGGAAGGAGCTCTGTCACAGGGGGAAGCAGTTCCGTCTCAACATGACTCTTCAACCATTTTTTAACATTTTGATTCATATTATAAAGATACATATTATTAAAACATTTGTTTTAATGTACATAAACAGACAAATAGTATAGCGTTACACACATATTCACATAGCAGGTGTTTGCACATATATTATATACTATAATATAGCCAAATTATATAATTATGAAGTGTATATAATTGATTGTCACCTTTTATTAAAGGGGATGCAATGCAATTTGTTTTAATGGATAACAGCTAATTAAATATTTAATGCCGCATTGTCATAAATTGGAATGAGAAAAACATTAGTCAACCAAGTGAGATCGTGTTCTAACAAAAAAGAGCAGATTGCACCAATAGAGTCCAACCTATGTTAACAAGTTTGAATGGACTGTGCATTTCTTGTTGTAGGTTTTGTTTACCAAGCTATCATATGAAAAAAAACACTATCAGTATACTGTTAAATACCATTGTATTAGCAAAAACCAAACCGAGCCAATAGAAAAATGCCACATCACAGCACTGGCATAAAACACTGGTACTGATTGATATGCTAGAAGATTTATAGATTTGTGATTTATTATCACCATGTTGCCACTGTGGTAACTCTCTCCCAGTGGCTGCCCCTGTACATTACCATGACCCTTGGCACAGAAGCTTTATCATTGCAGTTGCACAGCTGTATCGAAGTATCATTCAGTGCGAAAGTGAAAAAAACTCATTGGGGAAAGTCGATGCGTCACATTTGTTTGGCAGTGAACAGGAAGGTAATGAAGTTTACTTTTATTTAAAATGAGATAAGAGTTTTAAACTTTGTTAAAGAATGTCCAGTGCTGCGTCAACAAGGAAACCTATGAGAGATACCAATACTTGTATGTGAAAAGATTAACTTTCGTTACAGTTGCTAACATTTTTTTAAATAAATTGCAGGTTACTTAAAACACTGCATTGCCATTTTTTTTTAGAGTACAGCCCATTGACTAGTGAGACCCGGAACATAAAATATTCCCAGGGAACCCATCTGTCAGATGAGCTGGCAACAAATGTGTGTTGGTGTGGAATGACCCATATATACATGTCTAAAGAATCATAAAGTTCACCCCTGGAATTAAAAGACTTCAGGAGA
This sequence comes from Acipenser ruthenus, assembly GCF_902713425.1. NCBI lineage: Eukaryota > Metazoa > Chordata > Actinopteri > Acipenseriformes > Acipenseridae > Acipenser > Acipenser ruthenus. Next base: position 91,043,773 of record NC_081190.1, on the reverse strand, counting down.
ATGTGTCCACCCCTCTGCACTCAGGAAGACCTCGTCCCCACCCAAAACAATAGCATTCCTTCCCTGTGCCGGACACTTCCCCCATTCGCTTGCGCAGAAGACAGGGTTTAGTGCTGCCAAACACAGAAGAGGCCTGGCTACCCCCCATCCCCGTACATACACGCTGGCATGTGTAAACAGGGTATTAGGAAGATGGAAACGAAGGGTGGGAGGGTTTCTTTTGTAGCCTAAACTAGGTGCTAATTTAACTTCTGTGCCCCCACCCCTGTGTTTTTTGGCTCCACCTGAAAGCCCAGCAGAGATTGCTCACTTCACAGCGCAGGGGAACTCCTTGTGCAAATGCTGTGCATTGTTCAAGGCTATTAGCAAATGCTTCCCACCAACACCTTTATTCATTGTAAAATATTTAGACAGGGGAACACTTTTAGATGCCATGCAACGGCCTGCAGAGTATCATACAAAGGCTTTGAGGTTTGCATGTGGGCTTGAGTAACATATTATAATGGGAACAGTTGCGCTAAAAGCAATAAGGTATGGTTAGCCTTGACCATGGATTGTATTTGCAATGATAAGAGGGTGGTAAGTGGTGGTCCTGAGAACAGTAGTACTAAAACAAAACAGAATATAGTCAGTTGATCTCAACGGTGGCAGATGAAAATATTGTCACTGTTTATAAAATAATAAAGGGGCGAAGGTTATGAAAATCAAATATGTAACAGAGCATTAAAGTCAGTTTACGCTAGGATATCAAATTCAATTATGGCACCACTGTCCTTATGCCATCTTTTAAAATAACATAAAATTAAGCAAAGCAGTGGTTCTGGCAGGGAACTCACTTAAACCTTAGTTAAAATCATGTAAACATCAAGCATATTTTAGGTGTTTCCAAAACCAGAAGAAATCATTAATCAAATAGCTTGTATCTTTGATAAACACTATGTCCAATGATCGGCAAGGAAAGGATTTGTATTTTACCTCAATCCATTATGTCCCCACTGTGCGTCAGCGTTCGCCTCCTCCTCCCCAGGCTCCACCTGCATTTTGGCTTTGTCTAAGGGGGGAGGCCAGCTATCCTGCCAATGGTTTCCCTATGGTCAGCCTCTCCACTTATCTGCAAGCTCAAATGGTGAGGCCAAAAGCCAAATAATGTTGTGTAAAATATGTATATTTTAGTAGTAGTCTATGTTTTAATAGGTAATCTATCGCATGACATACCTTTGTCAAGGGAAAGTGTGTTTAAAAACAAACAGTAGAGGTACTTCTAGGTTTTTGATGCCATGGTAACTACACTCACTTATTTCTATTTAAATCTATTAATTTGTTTGTGATGTAATTTACTACATAGTTAATGATGTAACAATCTACTATTCCTTTCTATCTGAACCTTTGGGCATATTGATATTGAGTCTATTTATCCATTTATTTGAATTTATTCTTCTGTATTGTACATGATCTAATTTTATTTATTCCAAAACTACAAATTGTAGGTCATTTGGTAAACTTGCATTACGTTACAAAAGCATGGTAAGTTGTGATAGTAACATTAATAAAAGATCATATAAAAGCTTTGTGGGTGGATTTCTAATGTATGTTTCAAAGTGTTCGGTGGCTGCCTGTAATCAAGTTAAGTGTTTATTTCTCGCACACTCTTTGCTGTGACGGGCCTGTGTAAGTCATTAAATCAAAATTAAAACAGATGAAATCTGTTCATATAGAATGTGTTGACATTCTGAGTGCGAGATCTACACTCTCAGCAAAACTAGTGTTGTTGCAACTAATATGTTCCAATGCTAATAGAGTAGTACTCTTTTCTAAACTATTTTCTTGTGTATAAGCACAACCACCCAACATAAACACACCGCCTATTTCCAAAAGTATACGTTAAAACAACTATGTCGTAGGTGTGCTTTCACAAAGTGAAATATTTTATCTGGGTATGTGGTGCTGTCTGTACTTGGAATGGACTCTTTAGCAATGTCGTCGTGAATCCTTGTTAAACAAACTGGTGGTAGTTTTAAGCAGCCTTTGTGTTTAGGCAGTGTCGCCAATGTCAGACAGATTGGGAGAATATAAGCGATACTGTGGTTGTGGTGGATGGGGGGAGGGGGAGGTTGCAGTGGGTGCTGGTGGGGTATCCTACTGCAATTAACCACCCACCAATGAGAAGAAAGGCAACCGTTATTTTAACCCAGCAAACGCTTTGAGTTGAATAAGATTAATCAGCACAGTTAATTAAAAAAAAATGCTAACTACTTAATTGTGAAGCAATACTTCATTTGCATTTTGAGCCATTTTCTTTTCTATAATTTTTTTTTTTTATGATATCATTATTACACCATAAATTTAGATTTTTTTTTTTTTTAATGACCTGACATTTCAGGAAAACAAAACACAAACTACAAACAGAAACAAACCATCACAGGCATTTCTCAGCTAGTTTGCATTGTGTTTTATTCTACCCCACTGAGGGTTCCAAAGCAAATTTATTTTTTTATATTTCAATGGCCAGCTTTTAGCAGTGACATCACAATAGTGGCTTCACCAAGCCTTGAATTCAGTGCTAAACGCAGCAACGGTAATGTTAATCCCTAAACCAACCAACCAACCAACCAACCAAACAAACAAACAGAAAACACTTTGTAGTGACACAGGGGTAGATGCACTAAAGTGTTGCGTCTGTTGCAATCGTTGCAAACCAGAAGGAAGTGTCGCGTGAAATGTATTAAACACATTTCTATGACAGTTCTGGTTTTCCCAGCATGTTGGGAGCAATAGACTGCATGTGCCATCTGTATAGGACCATGATCTATTTATTGTGTGTTAATTGTCTAGGCTACTAAGCAGACCAGGTTAAAAATAATAATAATTCAAATAAAATAAAAAAAAAACTCTTAAATCATTTAGTTTCAATTTAAAATAATCTTTTATTTGAATTGTACACCAATGTGTACAATGCAGCAGCATGATTTATTTTGTGTTACCAGTAGGCTAAAGTACAAAAAAAAGTGCGCTAGGTATTCATTTGGATTTTACTACTGTACTGTATACTGTATAGGCCTACTGTACAGATTTATATTTTTATATAATGTAATGCGCAGCATACCCAAAACACATTAGTGTTATTTCAGTATAATGATTTATATTTAAAATACATCGAAAACTGTAAATGTGTGTGTGTGTGCGGTTTTATTGTATTGTTTTTAAACCAGACACCTCCTTATGTTGGACAAACATGTATGATTTAGCGAGGGGCTACTGTATGATTATGAAAAGCTTTTTGGGGGTGAAGGTTGGGGCCCCACTATAGAATCTGATGAGATTACACTGCTTTTCATTTTATATATAGTATTAAAATTGGCCAAATGAAAACGGAACAGAATGCATTGTACAGATGACGTTTACATTTAACAAAAACAATGTCATTTTGATTCTTGCATCCTTGCATGTATAGACGTTATCCTTCAGGCACCCTCTGCTGCAGCAAACCGCAACTCAACTGCCGCTATTTTATTTGAAAAAAATGTAGCACAACTCTCGCTAGGGCTCTCGCTAAGATGACACAAATAATATTTAAATTAGTATATTGCGGCTGTCTTCATTAACATATTTTGTCTTACATACGGCAAAATGTGCACTTTGCGAACTGTCATAACGAAAATGCAAATTGCGCTGCAACTGGCCCATCTTAGTACATCTACCCCTTAGTATTAGTGTTACTACTTAGTTGTAATATCACTCCGATATTACTACGGTTATTGTATTTTAGAATATGGTGCAAAGGCCCTTATTAGACCCTAGACTGTTGCATTTTAGTAGTTCAGTAATGTTTTTAAATAATCATGAGTTAAGGCTTTATGAACATGGCCCATCATCACTCTGAAACAGTGGTTTAAACACTAGAATGGCTCATTTTTTATCGTTTTAAGAAAATTGTTAAATTAATAAGGAGGATCAATATTTTTGTTCAGGGAGTAAAATAAGTGGCATAGCTTTAAAGCAGTTATTTGAACTGAATGACAAAATCCAATCCAAACTCACTCTCAGTGCCCACTTCAGCTGGTGTGGCTCACTTTGATAATAATATATTAGATCATTTTATTTTGTACCAGTGTCAGGAGGGCTTAATATTTCTCATGATGAGTATATGGACATGAATTATGAGTCTATCTCTCAAATCTAATCATCTATTCTTAATTTTAGTTTACCTGAGTAAGCAGTGTGGCTGTCTGAGCAGTGTGGCTAGATATTTCAGTTGTCCCTGCTTGTTCCCCCTTGTGTGGGGATTCCTAGGCATAAACAAAACAGGTACATTCTGACTGCAAACCAAACAGTATTGCTACAGGAAACGTGCAGTATTCGGCTTTAAAATGCATTGATTTTACAATAATTCGAGCTAGTTGCTTTACTTATTGTCTATGTTTTACTGTGTGCTAGGTGTAGCAGAAGCATGGCTCTTTTGAGCTGAACTGTGAGAAACACATTCAAAGGTGGCTAGCTTTGCATTGCTAGGTCCTGTGCTGCAGTGTTCCTTAATAGCTCAGTACTTGTCACCCAGCCTTTTCTGCAATTTGCATTTAAACTTCCTGTCTTTGTGGGGAAAATGATAAACGCTGACCCAAAAGCAGCAGGTTCCCACAGTCATGTTCATTTCAATACAGCATTACATTCGCTCGGGGTCTCCGTTCAATATTCTTAGTTTTTAATCTTCTGTGCAAAAGAAAGACCGGTTGCTTGTGTTCAGAAAATGTAACTTTTGAAGAGGAAACACAAGCTTCCCTCCCCTCCTTTAAACCTGCATTTCCCTGCATAAATCGATGAACCAAAGAAACACGTACTCTCAATCACTTTCAAGCCTTTTTTAAAACACAGGTAGCAAAACATACATTTATAAATGTGATGCTCCTTTCCTTAAAAGGTATTTTTGCAGAAACACAAATATTCTATTCATTTCAGTTTTTCCTAAGGGCTACATAGAATAAGTTATACATACAATGAATGAAATGTGCTTCCTTTTTGAATAAAGTACAGTAGTTTAATTATTAGTTATGCTTACAAAACGTAGACAAACAACCTGGAATGAATCAGGTCACATTAAAGAGTTTACAAGAAAATAATTCCAATGAAGAAACATCAGATCAGGGATTATGACTTACCACATAATGGGAGGACTCCCATATTTCTGTTGTACACAATGCTGATGTGCAGACACACTCAGACTGGCAACGGCCTGTGTTAAATCTGAGTCTTCTACTCAAAACATGACACACAACCACAGAACCGTTTTTCTAGATGGCATGGCAGTGCAGAAAACAGGGTCTGCAGTGGGGAACTGTTTCTAAAGGCTGTTAAAGGCCTGCTTTATATAATAAACACTTCTCAGTATTTTTTAGATTTTGTTTAATATCCTATTATGTATGCTTAGTATCATTCTCCTTTGTTATTCCTGTTTAAATAATGATTTGACCACTCTAGAAAAAGAAAATATCCTTTTTCAAACCATAGGGGCTGCTCAAAGATGAATGATGCGGGGAAGCATATTAGTGTTGCACTGTGCTCAGATGCCCTTAGTTGTAGAATTGTGCTCCAAAGCCTGTGCAACTCAGATATGGTTCCTCACCCTGCTTCAGAAAAGCCCCACCTTGCCTCACAGAAGAAAACCAGTGGAGTGACTGATAGATAGATTTTGAAGCTGACACCCTGGGATCCTTCAAGAAGCTGCTTGATGAGATTCTGGGATCAATAAGCTACTAACAACCAAACGAGCAAGATGGGCTGAATGGCCTCCTCTCGTTTGTAAACTTTTTTATGTTCTTATGTTCTTATGTTCTTACAAGACCATGGCTGTAGTGGAAAAGGACATCAGTTCGGCAACAACACACACAATAAAATAAAAAACGGAATATAATCAAGTTCTATTGACAAGGACCATTCGATTTACACTACCTTACTAAAACAGTATCTGCACTGTTGAAAATATGTCATGTATAATGGTGATGTATAGCACACAACACACCAAGAAAAACCTGTTGACAAAAACTTTTCTTTTTGTGTCAGTTTGGTTGCAAAATATAAACACATTTCCTTGTGAGATATTGGCAAGTTCTTAAACATTTTGAAAGCTTGTCTTGTCTTGCAGGAACAGGTGGGGTTTCACTTGTGTTATGGCTCCTGCGTAGAATGCTTTCCGCAGGGGAATGTGAGACTGTTTCAGTAAACAGGAAGCTCCCTTGATGCACTGCAGTACAGAACCGTTGCCATGGAGCTGTCTGTGTCTAAACATTTTTTAGCTGATTCACGCGCACCAGAACTCAAAGTACCACCACATCCTGTCCAAAACAAGTCATTTTAAGAAACACTGTAAACTTAAAAAAGAAAAAAAAATATATATATAGTTTTCTTTTTTCAGAATGCACTACAGTATAATATAGGAAATTAGTAAAGTACAGTATATAAAGTATAGTGAAGCCATAGTGGAATCCAGAGGAATATATGAAACATTTTATGGTAAACCATATTTAAGCCGTGAGAAATAGTGTGAACTGCAAAATGACTGAGCAAAATTAGCATATATATATATATATATATATATATATATATATATATATATATATATATATATATATATATACAGTATGTGTGCATATGTATGTGTGTATGTATATTAATATTAGTAGCAGTAGTAGCAGTATTATTATTTTACTATTTTTTTACCATTTTGATTTCTGGCAGGCACATTATGTGCAATTAAGCTCAACTGATCCCTGGAGGGGTGTATTATAAGAATTGTGTGCTGATTTTCTCATGTGTTTTACTGTAAAACTACACTATGAATCTGCTGAGAAAACCAAACTGATTGTCAGATTCTAACCCTGGCCTGGTTGCCGATATACAGCATCTGCTATATAGAAAAATACATTCCAATCATTACACTGAAGGACTGAACAGTGACTTCTAGGTTAGGATTAAGTTAATGGTTTGGAGTTTTTTCTACAATGAACTCGAAAAATCATCTCCACCCAATAACCATACAACAAAAAAAACATTTTTACATTCACTCAGATGTAGGAAAGAACTGTAAGCTGTTCCACAGTCCATTTCTAGGAAGTGTTGAATTATGCTTAGTCAATAATAACTGTAAACACATATATGAGACGAGAGGTGGGTTAAAGCTCTAAAACCACGAATGCAGATGAGCTCGGCTCTTTTGCATTGTGGTTAAGATGCTCGCTTGCGGCACCTGTTCATCTTAAACCCCATTTGTTAAAACCCACCGAGGAGAAACTTAAATAATAATTGATCAAGGTGAATGTAACAAAAGAGGAGGTCTGTACTGGCTGAGGTCTGTGCTAAAGACAGCCACAGCAAAAGAAAATTCCACGTACCGAAAACTACAGAAAAGTAGTGCAGGGGAAACTTGGGCAACCCTGTTACAGTTTAATGAGGGTAGAATGTAATAGTGGAGCCTGCGAGACACTGCTGGTAGCAGAACTTTTTGTTTGCAGTATTTCTGACTTATTATTTGTAAACCCGAACTGTCTCTAAATCACTGGGAGGAATACCAATTCAACAGTGTGTGTGTGTGTGTGTGTGTGTGTGGTGGTGGGGGGGGGGGGATCTCCAGAATCGAGTGGCATTGGGCTGGACATCAGGCCAGCTGAATGTACGACAGATGGACTTGCAGACTTGTTTAGAGATAAGCCACACTCTAGGAATAGAAATTAAAGTGGGAGCACAAAAGAGAGGAAGGACAGAGAGGGCTGTGACAGTCTGCAGTGCCAGTGACAATGGCAGTGGATGGGAAGACATGGGCGTCAAATCAGGGGAGGGTCTTGTACAGCAGGCAACTTACAGCAACTGAAGATGATGTTATATTGTACAGCTGAGTCTATTATAAACACATTCAGTAAAAGAACAAGACTGAACAAGAGTGGGTGACTGACTTTATTATATGTCAAAGGACATATATCTGCCATGTTATTCAGAATTATTGTAAAAAAGCAGTGGCACTACTATTAAAATGGAATTTGGATCAATCTCATTTAAATACATGAACTAAGATTTTTAGTATAGATTTTAAATTATGAAATCCCTATAAAGTCAGATTTTTCAAACAAGGGTTGGAAGTAAAATTCTTAGAATTGTTGATACAATTTGTTTATCTTGCTCTTCCTTTAATTTAAGATTATTTATATACAGATGCCACCATTACAGATTTTGATACCTTCGCCCTAAAATTCAGAGTTATTTATAATCGGATACTAGGATAAGCCATGCTGGTCCATATACGTGATTTTATACCATTTAATAGGATCAACTGAATATGTATGAATAATACACTGTGCTTGCCAAGAAGGCTAAACTGACATACATATATATATATATATATATATATATATATATATATATATATATATATATATATATATGTATATATATGTATATATATATATATATATATATATATATATATATATATATATATATATATATATATACTTGAGCTAACTGCTTGTTAACTTTATGACAGGTTTCAAATTATTTAACGGAATATTTGATAAAATAAGGAAGCAGTTCTAGCCTGAGGGAAAACATGCAAATCCTGTACTGGTAACCAGCATTAAACAGAAGGTACTGTGTTGGCTATTTGTGTGAGTACTGGAATATGGACAGGGGTCTTTTCACAGCTTTCATCACTCACAAAGGTGTAGTCCTTTATTTCGAAACATCTCACAAAGTAAAAGTATACACAGAGTATAACCACAATTATACATTGTGTGCTATACAGGTGCCTGTTTCCTGCTGTGCACAGGTTTCTTTTGTCAAAAAGTGAGGGGGCAGTTCTTCAGATATGTGTTAAAATGTAAATGTAACAGACACACAAATGGACAGACAAACAGACAGATGCCATATACCTCTAGAATCAATAACTCAGGATGTCCTTAGACAGACAGTTTAACAGACAGACAGACAGCATCCATACACTCCAAGATTATGATACATTGAATTACCCTTATAGAGAATATTTTAAGTAAGCTTCATCACAGCTGAACAAGGGGTTCCCTAGATATGGTTCGGAGGATATTTATTGTTCTATTTTTATTGCTGCAGTTAATGTAAATGTTTTCCTTCCCAAAATCTCTTTGGGGGTGTTTCACTACACGAAAGGCGCTATATTAATGTAAATTGTGTTCCACCCCCAGACGCAGTCATTATTGTAATGCCCTAGGGAACTCATTGTGGGGGTCTTGTGTTCATAATTACATCACACCTTTGGATGTGCTGCTCAGTGCAAATGTGCCGTTAACACCAGCAGCAGCCTGAAGTGTTTCATGTTAGATTTCAAAATGTCACATTTTTTTATTTTTGTCCAATTTCTGTTAAGTATATGCCAAACTTCAAAGCGGTATGCAATTCAATGTGTTAAAGTAACACTGATCTGCAGATTTAATTCCCCTTTATGAAGCAAAATTAAGTTAATTCTATAGAGTGATGCAAAACTTTTGGCCATAGCGGTATCTTTTTCATGTGATTCATTTGTAAGTGGGATAAAGGCAGTAGGTAATCTTATCTTATCTTTAGAGACCGGAGAGAGATGCAGACAGTCAGTTAACAGGTCACACATTTTACCACAAACAGCTGACACACGTGCAAGTGTATGTAGTGTGCTGTATATTCCCATGTCTGATAGCATGTGGTGAAAGATTAACACAGTGAGGACCCTGTTATGAAAAGCTGGGAACGCTGTGGCTTCCATTCAAAACTAGACATAACCTCTAGGGGTGTGCAGCTTTAACCCTTTCATGCATGACAACCTCATTAGAGGACGGACAACAAAAAACTCTCTTCTAGTCTTTATATGGGGACATATGGAAGAGGCTAATGCATGATAGCGTCATATGAGGATGCCATTTTTTCCCCCCGTATAAGGCAATGTAATACAACTGAAATAATGCAAATGCAATTGTGACGGGGTACTGCCCCGTCTTTATGATCAATGTTGGGACTGGCAGGGAGGGGGTTAAAATTCCTCCCTGCCAGGAAAACATGTGAGAATGTGGCTGGAGCCCTAATTGACTAATTAGCAATTATTGATTCATTGGGCTCCAGCCACAGGGAATAAAAGCCAGGGGAGAGGCCCTGGCTGGGGGAGAGAGTTGGAGAGAGTTCCAGAGGAGAAGGTGTGTTTGGTTTGTGCGGTGATTTTTTGTTCCAGTGAAGGCAACGCCCAGCCTGGAAACCTTTATTTTTGTAAATTTTTGTTTTGTGTGTTTATTTTATGTTTAAATCTTTTTGTTTGGCCCTCGTGCTGATTTATTTTGTATTTTTGTTTATTAAAAACTTTATTTTGGAACTTTAAAACTGTCTCTGAGTCTCAAACCTCGGTCAATCCTGTCACAGCAATATTTATCTATTATGCATCCAAAACCAAATTTTCTCAACTATTTTCAATATTTCATGCATGAAAGGGTTCATAGAAAATCTATCTCAAAAAGAGAGGACTGGAATTGCATCTGCACACCCTTAGTGGTCATTTTTTAGTCTTTTCCAAAGCAAACCCAGTGGTTGAGAACATTCTTGCTCAATAAATCAAAGCAGAGACAGTGATATAGAATGCTATTGAACTGACATGATGTTAAACAGGGGAATACAAGAAGTAAGTGTAGATGACACAAAACTATTGATGGACTCTGAAAGCAACCTGAATCGTTTCTCTGCAGTTTCTAACTTTAACTTTCACAGAAAATGGGGCAAAGTGCACACAAGAAACTAAAGCTCTGAAAAGCAGATCCGCTAACAGTATATCTCTATATACCTTGGACTCTGAGTATACACTGATAAGCTTTCCTTCCCATGATTTCCCTGCCATGCAGAGGCTCTTAAGATGAATAAAAACCATATAGCACGAACAATCATTCAGTATCCTCAATGTATTATTTTTTTCAACAAACTGCAAACTCGCTGTCACTCATCAACAGCATTGGGACGGTTATATTTTGTCTTAAGCCATTGTTTGAAGTGCATACATTTGTTTAATTCTTTTTTAACATACTATAGGACAACACATATTTTGTAAGGCTTCAAAATCAATGTGTTATTTTATCACAGTAAATATGCACAGCAATTTTGCACTTTTCCCATATTTAAACTGCTTACCATGATTTACCATGTTGTTAATAGGCTTTACCAAAACTCTGTGCTTAAATCTCTTTTTATCATCAGTTAATCCAGTCAAACCAGTCAAATCTCAAGGATCCACTACAATGTAAGAGTTTGTTAATGGGGACAGCAGCCATTACAAACCATCTGCCAGACTGCCATGATATGCATGACCAGTTCCTATTGATGTGCCTGGCAGGACTGTGTCCCATTTAATCAGCTCACCCCTGATAACAGCATGCCATTAAAAGGTGTCAACAGACAATCTGCTTTCTATGTATATCATTCTGTGTGTATTTAGAAACACACTGAACAGCACTACACACGCAACCTGACAGGTGGAGACCAGGGGCTTGTTTCTGTATTATGAGATTGTACGTTCAAATACGATCGGTTTCCATCTCCATCAGTTATCATCTGCAATCTCCATCAGTTATCATCTGCAATCTCCATCAGTTATCATCTGCAATCTCCATCAGTTATCACCTGTTTCTATATTCAAGTCGAATCATAGTTGGTGTCGTGTTTCAGTACGACAGGTAGACTAGCCATGTCTGAAAATACATGAACCACGCAACACAAAGAATGTATTTAGCATGGTCTTAGAAATCACATTTGCGCAATCATTAGTAATATGACTATAGGTTTAAGTGACCTAACACCCCATTTTTATATCTAATTTATGCTGTATATGTAATTTGATATATTCCCATGTAATGTACATGTTTGGAACTGCGCCATATACACAGCATTGTGTTACCAATAAAGACTTATTTAACATGTCTAATTTGATATTTAACTAAATAATTATTAAATATGTTAGAACACATGTGATGCATTAAAAAAACTAAATATAATGAGCCTAATTATTAAGGGAAATTGTGGGTTGTTATGGAGACAAACCGGACAGGAAAATCAGTACTTGCTGAAACAGCAACAAAAAGAAAACATTATACTAGCAGAGCTAGCTTACAGATATGTCTACTGCTAGAAGAAGCACAAATTAATAATTTGTTAATATTGTTTTAAATTAACAGTCATGTAACATTTTCCTCAAAGAGGAGCAAAAGAACTGAAGCAAGCAGAGATCCTTAAAGGAGTGCTAAGCAAAGCTATAGAACCCCATTTTCTTTCTCCTTATTTGCACTAGTATCGTCATTACAGGCCCACCTTTTCATATTCTGAAGATGTATCGGTTCTTAGCTTGTTTGTTTTACTGTGATGTACAGTAGGTACCTAGGGCCCTATTCACAAAACTGTTCTAAGGAATGTTTTAAGGAATGTTTTGTTTGATTGACTAAATCAAATTTGCAGTTCATGAAACCTGCTTTGATCTGTTTTGGAGAGGGGTTATTAGTTTAATCTCATTTTACAAAGCACTGTATAACCTAAGAAAGCACTCTTCAAAAACAGTCCATAACATATTCCGTAAAGTTTAATGAATCAGGCACCCAATAATTTGATACCTGTGTTGTGGGTCAGACCAGTGGTCTAAATACAATCAAGCATGTGACCTACCCCTCATAAAATTATTAAATACTGGGAAACTATAGTGTAATTCTTTTAAACAAAGATGAACCAAACATTGCTTTTTAGGCAGTATAGTTCCCTTTCAATTCGAAGACGACCACCAATGACATTACGTATGGGATATGCCTACCCATTAGGTAGGTATTGCTGAGCTCTCTATACCAGAGCTGCCGGTAGGCCCCTTCCTGGGATGATGCACTTGGTCCCGCCCACCGAGGGGATAAAACTCTCATCCAAAGGAAGCCATTTCTCTTTTCCCTTTTCAAGACGGTACGGTAAGACCTCTGTGTTGAGCTGAGCGTGTTGATAGAAAAGAGCTTCTCGAGTCGAATCGAGTCGATTGTATTTCCCTTCCAAGCCTTTTGCCTTTCTATCTTTCAGTGGCCTCCTCGCTTTGTATCTGCCTGTGCAGTCATCTGCGAGTGGTTGTCTATTCTTTCTGAGAGTACACAGTTCCTCCACGGGGCTAGGCCTTGCCATATCCCCACTGTTGAGTGACTCTTCAGCAGCCAGAGCAGGGCCCCTGGAGGCTGGCGGCCTCAGACCCCATTTTCAGCACAACAGCTGCAGTACTGGCGTGCTTGCATCTCAGACTCCTGGGTGCTCGCCACTGTGCAAAACAGTTACGCACTGCAGTTCCTCTTGGGACCTCCTCCCTTTCGAGGCATCATGAATACTTTTGTGACAGACCCTCTCCAGGCCTCAGTACTTCAGAAGAAAGTGGCCACCTTGCTGTGCAAGTGAGCCATTTGTCTCGTAGACCCCACCTCCCACGGACTGGGGTACTACTCGAGGTATTTTCTGGTACCCAAAAAGGATGACGGCTTTTGCCTCATCTTAGACCTGAGGCACCTCAATGGGTTCTTAAAAGAAGGGAGGTTCCAAATGCTGATGCACCATCACATCCTCCAGTTTGTCCGGTCGGGCAACTGGTTCACCACTGTGGATACGTACTTTCACGTTCCCATTTGTCCAGAGCACAGAAAGTATCTCCACTTCTCTTTTCAAGGAAGCGTTTACGAGTTTGCTGTGCTGCCATTCGGCCTCTCCCTAGATCCTCATATGTTTTCAAAGTAGCTGCAGGGGATCAGAGTAATAATCTATCTCGATGACTGGTTGATCTGTTCCCAGTCAAGAGAGAGAGCAGTGGCCCACACGGCAGTCATGACAGAGCATCTGGCAAGGCTGGCCTCACCATCAATGATGCAAAGAGTCGGCTTACACCGGTGCAGTGCACTTCATACTTGGGGCTCCTGCTGGACTCCATTATGATGTGCGCATACCTGTCGGACAACAGAGTTGCAGCTATCTAGGGTTGCCTCTCCCTGTTTCAACAGGGATCGCAGGTCACCCTCCTATTGTACCAGAAACTATTGGGTCTGATGGCCGCAGCCATATCGGACATTCAGCTGGGTCTGCTTCGCATGCGCCCGCTACCAACATGGCTCAATGCATTCCACCTCAATGCCAAACACGACAGACACGCGGCTGACTGTGTCTCACGCGTGCTCAGCAGCCCTACGCTGGTGAGGGACGACCTCTTACCTGCACGAAGGTGTGCGAATGGGAGTAGTGTTGAACAACCAAGTGGTTACGACAGACGCTTCCAACTTGGGTTGGGGAGCGGTCTGGGAAGGCAGAGGAGTACGCGGATCCTGGCCGGTCCATGCACATAAACATGCTGGAGCTGCAAGCGGTATCCCTTGCTCTCCACCACTTTCTCCCAGTGCTGTACCGCACATGTGTTGATCCTGATGGACAACACGACAGTGGTGGCGTATGTCAACCACCAGGGTGGCCTACGATCCCTGGGGTTGCATCGCATGGCCTTCAGGCTATTGACATGGGCTCAGAGGAACTTGCTGTCCCTATGGGCGACGCACTTTCCCTGAGCGGTGAGCTGGGCAGCGGACCTCCTATCCAGATAGTGGAGCGCATTTGGGAACGGTCCGGGAAGGCGCAGGTCAATCTCTTCGCCTCGGCAGAGATGACGCATTGTCCCCTATGGTACTCCCTCCACCGCTTAGGCAGTCCACTCGGCGTAGACGCCCTAGCGCACGAATGGCCCAAAGCGTTTTTGTATGCTTTCCCGCCTATACCGCTGCTCCCGGCTTTTCTCGAAAAAGTCCGGTTAGAGAAAGCGTCAGTTCTCCTAGTGGCCCCCAAGTGGCCCAGGTGAGTCTGGTTTTCGACCCTGTGCCAGCTGTTGCACGGCCAGCCCTGGGAGATTCCACTTCGCATGGATCTCCTCAGTCAGGAGAAAGGCTCTCTTTGGCACCCGGAACTGGGCAGGTTCCGGCTATGGGCACTCCACTAGGTCCTTGTACACCTATAAGTGGAGGTATTTCCAGGCTTGGTGTCTGGCTAGAAGCCATGACCCCATATATTGCCTTATGCCAGTCTTACAGTTTCTGCAAGAACTGCTTGATGCTGGTAGGTCACCTTCCACCTTGAATGTGTATTTAGCGGCTATCTCTGCTTGCCATGCCCCCATAGATTCAATGTCTCCGGGCGCGCATTTTTTGGCTACCTGTTTTCTTAAAGGCGCTCGGCGATTACGCCCTCCTAGGAGGACTGTTCTCCCCAAATGGAGTCTTAATGTTGTACTGGAGGCTCTCACGAAGGCCCTGTTTGAGCCCATACACTCCATAGAGCTGAAGTACCTGTCTATGAAGACAGCCTTCCTCTTGGCTATCACCTCCGCTAAGCGGGTCAGTGAGCTGCAGGCGCTGTCTGTGCACAGCTCCTGCATGCGTATTTGGGAGGATGGCAGCAGGGTGTCTCTGCACACCAACCCTGCTTTCCTCCCCAAGGTGATCACAGTATTCCACGTTAATCAGTCTGTGGAATTGAAGTCCTTCCATCCACCTCCGTTTGCTTCAATTGAGGATGAGAGTTTAAATTTCCTCTGCCCAGTGCGGGCATTGAGATGTTACGTGCATAAGACAAGAGCTCTGCGTCAGTCTGACCAGCTCTTCGTCTGTCACGGGACACGGACCCTAGGACAGCCCCTTGCTAAGCAGCGTCTGTCACATTGGATTGTGGATACAGTGTCGACTGCATATAATAGTGCTCACTTGCCCCCATCTGTTAGGGTAGCCACACACTCCACTAGAGGGTTGGCTACAACTTGGGCCCTCTTCAGAGGTGACTCGATGTCTGATATTTGTACTGCGGCTAGCTGGGCTACGCCGCATACCTTCTCCAGGTTCTGCCGTGGTAGACCCTGCCTTGCCTTCTGTAGGCACAAGGGTCCTTGAGAGTGTAAGTTCACACCGCTAACCTCTGGGTTAGACAGTGCTTGTGCGTCCCTCATATGCTGCCGTTCCTTCTCCCTCGCGGCGGCTGTGGTATACATTATCACATACGTAATGTCATTGGTGATCGTCTTCTAATTGAAAGGGAACGTTAGGTTACTCACGTATCCCTGGTTCCCTGAAAGAGAAGACCACCACCAACTGCAAGGTCGCATTGATCGCCCTCACAGGTTCGATGGAAAAAGAGAAATGGCTTCCTTTGGATGAGAGTTTTATCCCCTCGGTGGGCGGGACCGAGTGTATCATCCCAGGAAGGGGCCTACTAGCAGCTCTGGTATAGAGAGCTCAGCAATACCTACCCAATTGGCAGGCATATCTCATACGTAATGTCATTGGTGGTCATCTTCTCTTTCAGGGAACCAGGGTTACGGAAGTAACCTAACGTTATGTTGCTAACTTCCCTAGGCATGATCTGTCCTTCATATAGAAAAATGCCATCAATGGTCTGTTCACAGGTGGTAATTAACCACTGGTAATCACCAGTTATGCTGGTTCAAGAAAAGCCAGTTTGCTTTGTTTTTATTTAAAATTTTGCTGCCAATTGTCAGTTGATCCAGCTGATCTACAAGTTATATGTGACCTTTTTTAATGCACTTTTGTATAATTGGACATAGCTAGAGTGTATTGTACATATGAGCTCTCTTGTTTTCTTTTTAACTTTGTACAGCGCTCTGGGATGCCATAGAGCGAAGGGTGCGATATAAAAACTAATTGGTATTGTACTGTATTGTATAAATTGCCAAAGCACTTTGAATCTACGGGCAGACAGGGAAAGAAGAGTGTCTCCAAAGGAGGTATATTTCTAAAAACGCACAAAACATACAGTACGTTGTTTCCTTTGCCGTGTGGAGTTCAGAGAGTACATACTTTGAATAGACCGCAGTTTCATTGTTAGGAGATGGCAGCTGCAGCCAGTTGGTGGTTATCTACAAGCAGGTGCAGAGAGGGGCCCTGCTCTGGGTCTGGTCTGTGTAGAGCAGGCTGGCTGTCAGTCAGCTCAATGCATATTGACAGCTGCTCACAGTGTTGAAGGCAATTTGAAATCTGACTCCTCCTGTTTAATTATGGGTCACAAAGATAAAAAGATCATGTTCAGTATTTATTTAAATTCTTTTGTATTAATTTAAGACTTTGGGCAAGATTTACTAAGCTTTTGCTCCAGTCAAAGTTTACTCAACTCCCACCCCCCCCACCCCCCCCCAAAGTTAAAAAAAAAAAAAAAAGCTGCAGGTGCGTGTTGGACCTCTTGCATTAACATGTCTTGTTCCAAATCATTAACAGTTTTGTATTTAAAAATAGGTGCAAACTTCGTGGTGGAGCAAAAGCTTAGTAAATCTGTTTTTTTCTATCCGACCAACCCTGGGATAGGGAAAAAGAACCGTTTGCGTCAGCTACAGACAGGAATATATCTTACAAATTCAAAGTTTTCTAAGCTTTTTTCTGAGATTTTATTCTAACAATGGCAATGACAGTTATAATGTAATACTTTTGCAAATTTAAATTTACAGGACATAGTTTTGTGTTTTTTTTCTAAAGAAAACAATATACATTTTTCTTATTTTTTTACATTCAATGTCCCCATTGGTGCCATAAACCAATGCATTGAAACAGATGTTTTTCCAGCAGGTTTAAATTCAAGGGGCAGTATTATCTAGGTTTTTTCTAATATCATCCATACCTATTAAACCCATAGAAATACTAAAAGAAACATAATAAATGAAATGACAAACATTTTGACAAGAAATGTTTTTCAATATTTTCAATATTATTTTCAGGTGAGTTTTGGGGAAAGTAAGAGTGTCAGTTACCCATGTGAAGAGACAGTCAAAGACTCTGTAGGTAAAAAAAAACCTTCAATAAAATGTATCCAGAGCTCATTAGAAATAGTTTATGAGAAACAAAAAGTTTTTTTTTGACAGAGAAAAATCTTTATTCTAAACTGTTTTAGTGGGACAAGGGGTTAATTTTGTCCACCAATACCTTGTGGGGTGAAGAGAGAGAGAGAGAGAGAGAGAGAGAGAGAGAGAGAGAGAGAGAGAGAGAGAGAGAGAGAGAGAGAAAGAAAGAAAAAATTACATTTTATTTTAGTATTTCCCGGGATAACCATGGATTGGTCTCTTATATCTTATCCATCATTAAATCATTGTTTAAACGTATTACTCATTGTGGAGTTCAGGTTTTTCCATTGTTCTGGGCAGCCACTTCAACCTGATCCCTCTCGTTTTACTTCAGAATTCACAATTCCGCAGCAACAGTTTTTTGGTTTTCCTGGTCTTCTTTTTCCTTGGGAGTTCCATTTCAATGAGTGTCTCATGACACAAGTTTGGAGTTTTCTAGGGGTATGTCCAATCTAATCCCGGAACTTTTTTGTCGTGATCTTCATTCCTCTCCATGTTTCAGCTCTGTACAAAAAAAGCACTGATTTGAAATTGGTGTTAAAAATGCGATGTTAGGTCTTTGTTTTGGATCTCCAGATTTGCTTTAGGGATAAGAATGCTGCCCTTCCTATTCTCATTGGAAATCTTTATCAGTTCTTCCATCCTTGCTGACAGATCAATTCTTGGAAGTATCATGCCCTCAAGGGCTTCACCATTTCTTTTAGAAATGCTGCTTTGGTCAATATTTATATGTCAAGATTAAAGACTTATTTTTATAGTTTAGGCTTTCTAACCTATCACAAATACAGTATATTTTTTATTATTTTATTTTCTTATTTTTGTAATTTTGTGTTTTATCATTCATTGTTATTAATTTCCTGTTTTCTTCAATTGTTTAATTTAGAATTATTATTATTATTATTATTATTATTATTATTATTATTATTATTTCATGTTATTTTATAATTTGTACTACTTCTTGATACTTCGATATGAAAGGCTCTATAAAAATAGATTCAATTGAAAATAAAAAATTGAATTTAGGGTAATCTTGTCATTCGTAAGGCTGCTAGTACACACCAGACATGCTTTCGCAGCGACAGGACCGTACACACCTGAAGCGATACAGAGGCGATGCAACAGATTTGAAAACTGACAGATCTATAAAACTATTAAAAAGTGCTACTGACAAAACTATGATCAAGATTGGTACATACTCGACAACAAGATGTGGAAATTATGAGTGTCTTCTCTGATGGTATTTTAACATGAATGACAATAAATCATACATACCAGGCTTCCAGTTCCTTCGAAATGGACTCCCATATATTATCTCATCTGTATCTTTATAGTTGTGATGATCTTTGTCATAAAGCCCTGGGTATTTTTCAACGACTAATATTATTGTTTCCTCCGTCATTTTGGACACTGCTTCCCCCTGGTGGACACCATGCATTGAAGCTGTTCTCATTGCTCAATTGTCACGCGAAGAAACCGCAAAAAACAGGATTCAATCCTATTTATTTCTTGTCACGCCAGTGTTGCTCTGGTGTCGCCCCCATGTCACCTGTCATGTCGTTCGTGGTGTGAACGATACTTATCAAAAGTATAGGTTCTATTCATTTTGTCGTATCACTGCTCATTCTCGCTTGTCGCATTGCGTCTGGTGTAGCAGCCTTTAGAGTTGTTATTCGTTATCAAATAGTAAAAGTGTTTTTTTTTTTTTTTTTCCTGTCAGATAAAATTGTGATGATGACAAAACTAAAAGCTAAAGCAAATAGCGTCCCTGTGTCCAGTGGAAGGTGAGATGCCGTGAGGCAGTAACAGCTTTGCAATGAAGAGTCTGCAAAGGTCGACACCCCCCGCAAAGCTGAATGTAAAGACATCTTCTAATGGCCCTGTCCTGTCATGCTAATGACAATGTCTATTAATTAATGTGGAGGAGGCTTCAATTCTCTCTGCTTCTAAAGGTCAGAGTCTTGTAGTAGGATAAACAAAACAATGGCACAGAGATGTATGAGTTATATTTCCCCTTAAGCAAATTTACATCATTGTTTTCTGAACATGAAGAACAGTACAACCAACCAAATGTTAAAAAAAAGAGAATAAAATGGTTGTAAGAAGAGGCGGCTATTTAAATAAACCCTGACAGGATCAAGTAACTCAATAGTCTCAAACTTTTATTCAAAGGCCCTATTTCTAAATGTGGTTCAAGTCTATTGTTTGGTGAGATCCTGAAGCAAGATCAGATAACAGTTACATACAGGAATGTAAAAACATTTGAAACAGCAAATAATGCATTCCAAAAATAATCCAGATACACACCCACTTCAGGATGTAAATCAGGTTGGTATTCTGACAATGGCATTGACAGTTATAATTATATAATGTTACAGTTTAAATTAAAAGGGATATTAAAGGGACATTGTTTTTTTTTTTTCTAACAATATATATATATATATATATATATATATATATATAAAATATATATATATATAAAATTCACGCATGCCTTTAGGGAGGTGTAAGATGTTCGTAGAATCAAAATACAAGAGGACATGGCAACTTTTGTTGCGTGAGCTTCTCTTTTGAAGATGATTTTGTTAATAGTTTTGGTCGTCAGCAAATCCTGCGAGACATCATACATCATCTTGATAATTATAGGACATCCTTTTAAATCCTATTAGATTCTAAAGTTTCTTATAGGATTTAATAGGATACTTAAAAATGTTAGAGAAATAAATTTAAAGTTGCTATATGATCCAATAGGAATTATTTCAATTTCTGAAGCACTCCTATAAAACTTCCTATAGGATTTTTTCACCAGGGTACAGTTTAATGTATAATTAATATGTATATTTATTATCTGTAATGACTCAGAGGCACAGAACATTAATTAATGTTATTAAATTTATATTGATGAATAATTTATAAACTCTCCTAAAACTTGGTTTTAAATTTCAATATGTTACCACATATATGTATGAATACGACATACCTGCAATTCCCAGTACAATATAGTCTTGAATTAGCCGTCTTCTGTCTGTCTTGTCAGCTTGTCTGTTGTAACACACACACACACACACACACACACACACACACACACACACACACACACACAGACACACACACACACACACACACAGACACACACACACACACAGACACAGACACACACAGACACACAGACACACACAGACACACACACACACACACACAGACACAGACACACACAGACACACACACACAGACACACACACACAGTATATAGTGAATCTGGATTTTTAAGAACACAGGGAAGTGTGAAAGTTTCAATATGAAGAATGAATAAAAACGTTTGTCCTTGCAGCATCCCGATTCACAAAAAGGCGCTGAATTAATTTTAATAAATGAATCTCTAAAACTAAGCATTCTTAACATTCCGATTAAATTATATGTTTATTTTCGGTAGTTTCAAGGTCCTGTCCATACGTGTTTTTTCACTTCTAATTGGCTACTGAGCAGCAATGATGTCACTACTTAGTATGAACAGCTCTTAGTGATAAATTAACAAAGTATTGTCTTATGTACTTGTGGTACAACTGAAATAAGAGAGCACTTAGTTATAAATTAACTAGTACCAACTAAGCACTTAGTAGAGACTTTACGTTCTAATTTAGGAATGAGCAAGTGCAACCCAGCCTTGGTCCTAATATAGAGGTGTATAAAACCAGGTCAGAAATGTTTGTTTGAAAGTGTGCAACATGTGAAGAGACCTGTGTGGTCAGACAGAAAAGAAGGTACTGTGAATACTATGTGTACTGGTGTAACTTGTTTTTGTAACAAGTGTTTTGGTAAGTGGTAAACGGCTCAGCCGTCTGGCTGATAGTTTAAGTCGTAGTTAAAAGTTTAGTTAGCACTCCAAAGAAGGAGTTAGGCTTTTGTTTTGTTTTGTTTAAACCACGAAAGTGATAAACTTGCAGTACTGTCTCTGGGTGAGTGCTATTTCTGCCACTGGCCAGCCTTGACCGTCTGTCACCTTACCACAATATATTGTGGTAACGTGACAGGCAGTCAAGGCTGGCCAGGTGTAGGTATATCTAGCGTAGGATACATTTTTGTTAATGCTTTTACTTTTATTAAAATCAAAGTTATTTAAAGGATGTTTTGAAAATGCCTCTGAAAAGACTCCTCAAGTCTAATTGTGGGGAAGTAAGGTGGGGACCATATAAGTGTTACACAGGCTGTAATGTACAATGCTTTGGCTGTGGGCTTTACTGCACAGTGCAACACAAATATGCTTCCATACCTCACTTCCCCACAAATCAACCTTGAGCAGAAAATGAATATTAGGAAAAGACCGATGAAACAGAGCATTGCTTTAAATCATGTTGATAAATTCATGAAACTATTCTGGACACCACTAACAGGATATTAAACAAGTACAAAATTAAATACATGTATTTGGAAATACTGATTTATGAGGTGTAGTAGGAAGTCCTAGTAATTTACCTTCTGGTAATTGACCTTTTGTTACTAGGTGAGGTGGAATGCATTGGACTGGCTTGTTTGCTGTGGGCTCCACACATTCAGGGCTCCACCTGTTCAGGGCATGCGAACAGCAGGATTGGTCACAAGGCAGGTGGGACCAACACTGCTTCCAAGATTTTGTATGCAAATACTGTCTCTGTGTTGTAACACTGCCATTTTCTAAAAGGATGTATTTCCATACATTTCCATATATTTGCATTGATGGTCATGCAGAATGCAGACATTCCTAAATAACAGTCAGCTAAGCAACTTCACCTGTTGTTGCACAAGGATAACTTATCATCTACCTAAAGGTGGTTCTACACTGGAGGCGAGCAACTGGAGCGAATTTTGTATCTACATCAAAGGCAAACGTTTTAAGTCCAGAAACGTTCACGTGACCCTATACCTATATATTTCCCATACTTTTTATTGACAGCTAGTACAAACATGGAGATTGACAGATACCTCTCATGCATTGTATTTATTTATTTATTTATTTTTATGGTAGCTACGGTTCAGCAACGGTAATACATTAATACGTGAAAATAATATTTTGAGCATATACTTTTTTTTAAAAAAAAAATTTTGACCAAACATCTCACGAAATAAAACTGGAAAATAAATCCCAGATTGCCAAAATGAAGCCATAGCAATATTAGACCCAGAGTCAGATGTGAAAATCAACAGCAAGCCTGTCATTTGTGTTTTAACCAGTGAGAAAAACACACAGCACCACACAGAGGACATTAAAAAAAACTATTATAGGCAGTTTTATTTTGGCAGCTTTATTTTTCCAGAGTAATATATATATATATATATATATATATATATATATATATATATATATATATATATATATATATATATACAGTGCCTTGCAAAAGTATTCAGACCCCTGACCAATTCTCTCATATTACTGAATTACAAATGGTACATTGAAATTTCGTTCTGTTTGATATTTTATTTTAAAACACTGAAACTCAAAATCAATTATTGTAAGGTGACATTGGCCTCCACCTGTGAACCATTAAAGTTGATATCACATTTTCTGGATAAAAACCCCACTGTTGAAGGATCATTGGTCAGGCTGTGAATCTGAAGGAAAATGAAGACCAAAAAGCATTCTACAGAAGTTAGAGATAAAGTAATACAAATGCATAGATTAGGGAAAGGGTACAAAATAATATCCAAGTGTTTGGATATCCCAGTGAGCACAGTTGGATCAATAATCAGGAAGTGGAAGCTGCATCACACCACCCAGGCACTGCCAAGAAAAGGCCGTCCCTCAAAACTCAGCGCTCAAACAAGGAGACTTGTGAGAGAAGCCACAATCACTTTGAAGGAGCTACAGAGTTCAGTGGCTGGGAGTGGAGTAATGGTGCACCAGTCAACCATATCAAGAGCTCTGCATAACACTGGCCTGTATGGGAGGGTGGCAAGAAAGAAGCCGTTACTCAAAAAGTACCATCTGAAAGCACGTCTGCAGTTTGCCAGAAAGCATGAGAGTGACCCAGCTGCGATGTGGGAAAAGGTTTTGTGGTCAGATGAGACCAAGATAGAGCTTTTTGGCCAAAACTCAAAGCACTATGTGTGGCGCAAACCTAACACTGCCCATGCCTCAAGACACACCATCCTTACAGTGAAGTATGGTGGTGGCAGCATCATGCTGTGGGGATGCTTCTCATCAGCAGGGACTGGGCATCTTGTTAAAACTGAAGGAAGAATGGATGGAGCAAAATACAGGGAAATACTGCAAGAGAACCTGCTTCAGTCCGCTAAAAAACTGAAGCTTGGGAGGAAATTCACCTTTCAGCAGGACAATGATCCCAAGCACAAGGCCAAAGCAACATTGGAGTGGCTCAAGAACCAAAAGGTGAATGTCCTACAGTGGCCCAGTCAAAGTCCTGATCTCAATCCCATTGAGAATCTCTGACACTATTTGAAAATTGCGGTCCACTAGCGTCGTCCAACCAACCCGAACAACCTGGAGCAAATCTGCCAAGAAGAATGGGCCAAAATCACTCCGACACTGTGTGCAAAGCTGGTACATACTTACCCCAAAAGACTTAAAGCTGTTATTGCAGCGAAAGGTGGCTCTACCACATATTAATGTGTGGGGGTTGAATACTTATGCAAGCAAGATATTTCATTTTTTTATTTTTCTTAAAAATATTTCCCAACATAAAACCAATGTCACCTTACAATAATTGATTTTGAGTTTCAGTGTTTTAAAATAAAATATTAAACACAACGAAATTTCAGTGTACCATTTGTAATTCAGTAATATGAGAGAATTGGTCAGGGGTCTGAATACTTTTGCAAGGCACTTACAGTGCCTTGCGAAAGTATTCGGCCCCCTTGAACTTTGCGACCTTTTGCCACATTTCAGGCTTCAAACATAAAGATATGAAACTGTAATTTTTTGTGAAGAATCAACAACAAGTGGGACACAATCATGAAGTGGAACAAAATTTATTGGATATTTCAAACTTTTTTTAACAAATAAAAAACTGAAAAATTGGGCGTGCAAAATTATTCAGCCCCCTTAAGTTAATACTTTGTAGCGCCACCTTTTGCTGCGATTACAGCTGTAAGTCGCTTGGGGTATGTCTCTATCAGTTTTGCACATCGAGAGACTGAAATTTTTGCCCATTCCTCCTTGTAAAACAGCTCGAGCTCAGTGAGGTTGGATGGAGAGCATTTGTGAACAGCAGTTTTCAGTTCTTTCCACAGATTCTCGATTGGATTCAGGTCTGGACTTTGACTTGGCCATTCTAACACCTGGATATGTTTATTTGTGAACCATTCCATTGTAGATTTTGCTTTATGTTTTGGATCATTGTCTTGTTGGAAGACAAATCTCCGTCCCAGTCTCAGGTCTTTTGCAGACTCCATCAGGTTTTCTTCCAGAATGGTCCTGTATTTGGCTCCATCCATCTTCCCATCAATTTTAACCATCTTCCCTGTCCCTGCTGAAGAAAAGCAGGCCCAAACCATGATGCTGCCACCACCATGTTTGACAGTGGGGATGGTGTGTTCAGGGTGATGAGCTGTGTTGCTTTTACGTCAAACATAACGTTTTGCATTGTTGCCAAAAAGTTCGATTTTGGTTTCATCTGACCAGAGCACCTTCTTCCACATGTTTGGTTTGTCTCCCAGGTGGCTTGTGGCAAACTGTAAACGACACTTTTTATGGATATCTTTAAGAAATGGCTTTCTTCTTGCCACTCTTCCATAAAGGCCAGATTTGTGCAGTATACGACTGATTGTTGTCCTATGGACAGAGTCTCCCACCTCAGCTGTAGATCTCTGCAGTTCATCCAGAGTGATCATGGGCCTCTTGGCTGCATCTCTGATCAGTCTTCTCCTTGTATGAGCTGAAAGTTTAGAGGGACGGCCAGGTCTTGGTAGATTTGCAGTGGTCTGATACTCCTTCCATTTCAATATTATCGCTTGCACAGTGCTCCTTGGGATGTTTAAAGCTTGGGAAATCTTTTTGTATCCAAATCCGGCTTTAAACTTCTCCACAACAGTATCTCGGACCTGCCTGGTGTGTTCCTTGTTCTTCATGATGCTCTCTGCGCTTTAAACGGACCTCTGAGACTATCACAGTGCAGGTGCATTTATACGGACACTTGATTACACACAGGTGGATTCTATTTATCATCATTAGTCATTTAGGTCAACATTGGATCATTCAGAAATCCTCACTGAACTTCTGGAGAGAGTTTGCTGCACTGAAAGTAAAGGGGCTGAATAATTTTGCACGCCCAATTTTTCAGTTTTTTATTTGTTAAAAAAGTTTGAAATATCCAATAAATTTCGTTCCACTTCATGATTGTGTCCCACTTGTTGTTGATTCTTCACAAAAAATTACAGTTTCATATCTTTATGTTTGAAGCCTGAAATGTGGCAAAAGGTCGCAAAGTTCAAGGGGGCCGAATACTTTCGCAAGGCACTGTATATATATATATATATATATATATATATATATTCTGCTTAGAATATTATTTGCCATGCTTACTGATGGGGAAGCATGTTAACGTTGCACTGGAATAGTTAGTAAGCATGGCAGATAATGAGCTCAGCAGAAATAGCAATAGAGAATGAATGAGAATACATATAATAGTATGTTACACTGGTAAGAAATTACATGTTAGGAAAATCCCTTTGAGGTATTGGAAGTGAATTACACAACAACCACGGGGGCAAATCTCCATTGACGAGGAGGCAAAGGGGCAGCATTTACATGACAAGTAATACAAATTGCAAATACATTTAGTCCCTAAAACCCCTGTGGCTATAATGTGCTTTGAAACTAAATCACCCACCATCTGTCCAGCTTGGTGGCTGTACCTGCAGCTGCCTGAACAGTGTGTTGGGGGCAGAAGAGACCACCGGTGCAAAGCTTTAAACAATGGAGTCCAAAGACATACAATCAGGTCTGTGAGCTTCGTAAATTAGTGATCGGCAGAGCTTAATCTGTTTTAATGATGTGAGAGCGGACTAGGAGAGGCCAATTGACAACATCAGCAATCCAATTTCAGGGTAATTAATGTGTAGCCTGGAGAGATAATTAATGTGTAGCCAGGGATAACTTTCATCCAGCATGCCATCTTTAAAGCAAATTTGCTCTCACCTTCCTTCCTATTGACTGAGAGCCCCTGTCAGTTTGTTCACCAGCTCTTTCTTATCATTTCAATTGAATGTTATGTCAGTTCTTAGGCCTACGGCATGTAATATAATCACACAGGATTCCTGACACTTACAGGGTCTTTCTTCAAAGCAAGAATTAAAACCTGATATTGGCCACTGAATCGTGTTAATAAGTAAATAAAAACTTTGAACACAAAACACTGCTCACAGTGCCAAAATAAAAGGTTTAAACAAAAAGAGGCCACGAACACAAAATACAAAACCCCAAACAAATACCATGCTGGTCTGCCCAGCACGAGTAACAATTGCTTGCTTTCCTTCTTACTTTTTCATTTTTGATTTTCTCCCGTCTCACTCTCACGCTCACTTTCACTCTCATTTTCACTCTCACTTTCACTCTCACTATCACTCTCACATTCCTCCTCTTGAACACCCACCTTGAATAACAAAAGCTGCAGGCTTTGATACGAGTGACCGTCTCCAGACTAGCAATAAATTAATCAATTAATTAATCTAGAGATAGTCACCTTCTGCACAGGGTTTTTAATATTTGCGTGGTCGACAGCAACTCTGTTTATAATTTATCTGCTGCCGAACATGCATTTTCACGAGATGTCTGACTGTGATGAACTGCAAACAAATCACCCCTGCGAGACCACAATCAAACCAATAACAATAACAAACAAAACAGTGTTTTAAATAAACATAAAACAATACATTTTAAATCTTAACAATCACCCGTGTTTTTATTCCCATAACACATTTATTTTACACGCAGGGCTTCACCCTGCCCCCTTTTATTATGTGCAGGGCTTCCTTCAGCCATGTTGATTGATGCCAGAACTTTCTTTAGTTGGTGCCTAAAACATACCAATGATTCAGCATCAACAATATAACTAGGTATCCCATTCCGTACCCTCACCGCTCTCTGTGTGAATAAGTGTCTCTTTCCCTCTGTCCTAAGTCTATCAAACTCTGGTCCTCAGGTCCTGGTCTCTGTGCTGCAATTAAGATTATTATTATTATTATTATTATTTATTTCTTAGCAGACGCCCTTATCCAGGGCGACTTACAATCGTAAGCAATACATTTCAAGTGTTACAATACAAGTAATACAATAAGAGCAAGAAACACAATAACTTTTGTTCAAGTGTGACAGACCACATTTCAATAATACAGCAGATAATAGTGATAGTTACATCAGGATATGATTAAATAATGATAGTTACATCAGGATATGATTAAATACAAAATACTACAGGTTAAACACTTAGCAGATTACAGTATTCTGAAGTACAGGATTAAATGCAGTAAAATAGGGGGCAGATAAGAGCAAAATAAAGCACATTTAAATGAAGGGTGATAGTGTCCCAGGATACAAACAGAGGAGTTCTACAGGTGCTGTTCGAAGAGGTGAGTCTTAAGGAGGCGCCGGAATGTGGTCAGGTCCTGACATCTGTAGGAAGGTCATTCCACCACTGCGGAGCAAGGGTGGAGAAGGAGCGGGCTCTGGAGGCAGGGGAGCGTAGCGGAGGTAGAGCCAGTCTTCTAGTGGAGGCGGAGCGGAGAGGTCGAGTGGGGGTGTAGGGAGAGATGAGGGTCTGGAGGTAGCTGGGTGCAGTCTGGTCAAGGCATCTGTAGGCTAGTACAAGAGTCTTGAACTGGATGCGAGCGGTGATCGGGAGCCAGTGCAGTGAGCGGAGTAGTGGAGTAGCGTGGGCGAAGCGAGGCAGAGAGAACACCAGGCGAGCAGCAGAGTTCTGGATGAGCTGGAGTGGACGGGTGGCGGACGCAAGGAGGCCAGCCAGGAGGGAGTTGCAGTAGTCTAGGCGGGAGAGTACCAGGGCCTGGACCAGGAGCTGGGTAGCATAGTTGGTGAGGAAGGGTCGGATTCTTCGGATGTTGCTCAGGAAGAATCGGCAAGTACGTGCCAGAGTGGAGATGTGCTGGGAATAAGAGAGGCAGGGGTCCAGGGTGACTCCAAGGTTCTTAGCGGAGGAAGAGGGAGAGAGTGTGGTAGATTCCAGATATTTATCAACGTTAATTAAACTCATTTTTATGTAATAGAAACTTGATTCATGTTCACCTTCCAAATATGATAAGAACATTATATTATATTATGCAGCCATAATTTGCATATGTTTTTGGTTCATTGTGGTTCTTTGTAATGGGCAGTAAACTATGCATGCCCATTGAGTGATTTGGAGATAACGCCTGTTGGCACTTTACTCAGAGACATTCACACCAAACATCAACAGCAGAGACAGACTAAGATAACCCAGGGGAGCCATCTGCTTCCTTATTCCTAGAAACAAATACTGCATTCAAACACTTAAAGGTTTTATTTCAACCTTTATGAATAAGATTTGTTTGATAGTCACAAAAGCTTCCCAGACTGATGGTTACAAAAGCCAACAACTGTCTTGAACATTTTCATGTATATTAAACCTGTGATAAAGAGTCAGGAACAGGGCCCAATACAGTATATCTCAATTTTAGTTTCTTGTTTAGTACTGCAAAAGACAACTTTTAGGCCCTGTCCACACTATGCATTTAAACCATATTAGTTGCTTTTAAACTGGCATGAAAGTGCTGAATACGGTTTACATTTACACTACAGAGCATTTGGATGGAAATATTCTCTGCCAAATGACCTTGATGTCTGACAAATCAATGTGCCTTTTGCCGGGGGGTCGATTTATTTATGTGAGCGCTGCTGTTAGGTGTTCTTTTTTTAATGTAATACTTAATACCTTAACAACAGCTCTATCAAACATTTATAATATTGATTTCCAGTGCCTGTGTTAACAGCATGTACCATTATATAACAAAAGAGGATTCAATCAATGGGTTCGGGTCCTCAGTCCAGATATCTCATGTCATGGGGGTCCATGATGCTGGAAAGAGGTTCTTAACTTTTTTTTTTGTTTGGGCTTGTGGGACCCCTTTTTAATAAACAGTTTTGAAAAGACCCTGTGACAGTGATGGCTGGTGGATGAAGTCAGACCCAAAACAGAAACCACAAACAGGCAATACTGGGGTAATCAATGCGCTTCTTGTGCGTTTAATTAAAAATAAACATTTCAAACAAAACAACAGACTTTTCCAAATCAAAAGGCAGGTGGGTCAAAACAAACAAAACATGAAATAAAACAAACACTAAATCCAACAAGTATTGTGCTGGTTTTAAAGCCAGCATGAGTAACAATTGTTTTCTTTTCAGTTATTTTTCTTTTTCCTCTTCTCTCCCGTTCTCTACTCATAGACGCTCCACCCCCAGCAGCCAAACTGCAGGTCTTTTATATTCTGTCCGAGGGGTTAACTAGCTATTAATTATCTTATTACCACTTAGCCATAGTCTGCACAAGTTTAATAAGGATGCGTGACTGTCAGCGAATTAAATAATCAGTAGCTGATCAGTGACGCATTCTCACAAGGTAATTAAAACATAAACAAATAATGGTGGACGACATCTCGCTCATCCAGCCAAATATATAATTAAAAAACGAAATACAAATACAAAATAATACATGCGCACCCAGGGTCGGGGTGTACCCCGTCACAGACCCCAACTGAAAACAGAAGAAAATGCTAATTACCAAAAAAAAGAAGGAAAAAATGAAAGTTAAATGTATATTGTCTATCAGTATCACAAGGCCTGTCTCTCAACCACAGTAGTGAAAGAACATTTTTTGTGTAATGTTTTTGGATTTTCCTGGAGACCTCCTGGGCCTCTTTTGAGGACCTCTTCTTGAGAACCACTGGTTTAACCATCACATTTTTGCATGGTATTTTTGCAGTTTTACCATGGTTATACTATGCATTCACCATAGTTTACTATGGTTTGCTATGATTTTAATATGCATTATCATACCTCGATGTGCTTTACAATACTTACCTATGCTTTTGCTATGCTCTTTTACACTTTACTATACTTTTACTATGGGCTTTAAAAATAACCCTTAGTCTTTTGGCATATCTAGTCATATACCATCATGGGATGTACGGCCAACACCTTCATATTGGAAATTTGGCATGATGGATTTGTAAGGTTTTATATAAATTGTAATAATTTTATGTGCCCCTTTAAATGGTAAAGAAGTGAGAAATCACTGAAACCCTGTCTCTGAACATTGTGTGATTTTCCTGTGTTTAATGTAAGGCTTTTCTGACGTTGCCCTGACCTTGTAGCTCTGTAACTTTGCAGATAGACAAACTCCCACCAATGTGTACCAAGATAAGCGAGCTGATTCAATAAGACCAAGATGAACTAGTATAGCCTTGGGTCTCGTCTTTGTTTGTCACAAGCTGTTTCTGCTTGAAAAGCTGTTTGCTCATATATAACATTTTTTTAAACCGCAAACCTGTCTGATAAAACCAGACATGCAACTTGTACTTCTGCTTAACATGCAGTATATGGTATATTTATAGAACTACACCTCCAGTAAAGGGGGTCAACTCCCTCTAGGTGGAGTTCCACTCCCAGTGGGCAGTAATTTACTGAGTATATTAATGCTTATAACAGGTGCACTGGGTCTCTTTTTGGGCAGCTCAGACATACCATCTCTGTGCCAGGGCAGCCCACAACACCATCAACTGATGCCTGTGTATTAGATCACTCATGTACCACATTCAATCTCATTTGTTCCTGAATAAAACTATATATATTTTTTTTTTTAAATGTTAGAGTGACCAATTATTATTTGTATTTATTTTCCCCCAATTTGAGATGTCCAGTTATGTTTTTTCTCCAGACGCAGTGAGTCCCCACACAGCACGGATGTTCTGAGGGCGTAGTGTCCTGTCCGCTGATCTCACGAGCCTAAAGCCAGAATCGCTTTTACGGAAGACAAGAGTTCAGCCCTGCTTCTTATCCACTCTGAATATGCTCGGTGTCTCGCCAGAGCGGTTCGCTGTTGCGCAATGAGGAGAATAAGTCCTTGCCGGTTTCCCGTCCCCACCCCTGTGAGCGTCAGAGCCAATGTGACGCCCCCATTCGGAGTTCCCAGCAAGGTTTGGCCTCTATGCACAGCCTGGACGCAAACTGGTGCCGTCCAAGTTACTTGTATGACACATCCTGCGCTCCACGTGGCTGCGCTTTAACAGGATTAGAGACTTGGTGACCCCATTGAATAAAACTATTTTGATTGAAATTACTGAAGAAGACTTTCTTATTATTTTGAATAAGAAATCAAACCTTACAGATTATAAGAGTCTCCCGTTGCATTCAAATGAAAATGTTGCATCACACATTCTGTAAAATTATAAACTCTGACTCTCTATTTGTGCTTCGTGATTTAGCAAAAAACGAAAGTTCCATTCAGAATTACAGAACTGCAGCTTTTAATGGAGAGCACCACCTACTGTCCAGGGGTTAGAAACACACGTCGCACGTCAGTCCTGGGCTTTAGAACCCACCTTGTTTAAGGTACTGTATGTTATTGAATGACCACATGCAACAACAGACTTGTGCTGAATCTGCTGTGAACTGAATGTGCTTATCACAACATGAGAGCCCCACCTGAGTGTGTCACTGTTAGGGATTCTTAAACCAGCTATTAAGAAGGACCATTAATTTAACAGGGGCCTGATTGCTCAAAAAGCTGGCTCCTGATGATAAAGTAATATACTGAATTGATGGTAGTTCTGAAACCCAGGACTGGGTGCAGGGCTAGTGAGAGTTTCTAATCATGTGTACTTTAAAAGCAACAACAAACACAGTTCAATGTGGTGAATATATATATATATATATATATATATATATATATATATATATATATATATATATATATATATATATATATATATATATATAGATATATAGATATATATATAATGTATTTATTTCTTAGCAGACGTAATTCATCTATGTTCACCAGAGTGAAATTAAACATTTATATGGAAACAACATTATAAAATTTGTATGATAAATGAGAAATCAACAAACTACCATTAAAGATTTTAATTAAGTCAGAATTACAGTACATCTTCTCTTGTGTACAGACGTTTACTAGAAGTTCCTGAGTTCAATAATTTGTGTTTGTTTGAGTCACAATACGCTAATACGTCGTATGAAGGGTGTCTCTAACTATGCATTATTGTCACATTAAAGAGCAGTAGAATTGGTGAATTGGCTACAGCATGTCTGCCAAAAGATGATGTATCCATATAAACTTAGAGCCACCACAATAAGTAATTCAATATTAATAAAAAAAAATAAAAATAAAAAGGCTAAACATTTTAAATAACAAGTGGAAAAGTAGCAATACAGAAAAAAAGACAACTGGCACATTCTGTGTGAATAGGACTCCCTCTAGTGGGGAGTCTTGATTACTTTAAATAAAAAAAAACACAGATACTTGGACAGTGAGGCCTGTTGTTCCTATCTGTACTGTAATTGCAGCTGAACTCTTAAAGATGTAGTTTAACCGGGGTTTTACAAAACATCTCCCTACCTCTTATTATTTTATTTGTATGTTTTCTTCCCCCATTTATAATTCCCCATTACTATCTGCTGGACTTCCTGTGTCTGCCCAAAGAGTGCAGTCTTTTATTAAAGTGGATGTGAACGCAGTTATTCCATACATCTTACTGTTTGGCACTCCAATAAGCTACTTAGGACTCAGATGTCTAGTTTTGAAAGAAACACATGCTATAGGGAATAAGTACCTTCATTTTAAAACATCTGTTACTACTTTAGAGAAATATCTTAGTTTGTTGCCTTGCATTCTAGGTAATCTGTTACTGCTTCACTTCCTAGGAGATAAGAGGGCGATATTGCCATGCACACAGAGAGATATGAATGTGAAACTGCCATGCACACAGAGATATATGAATGCGATACTGCCATGCACACAGAGAGATATGAATGCGATACTGCCATGCACACAGAGAGATATGAATGCGATACTGCCATGCACATGGAGAGATACGAGTGTGATACTGCCATGCACACGGAGAGCTACGAGTGTGATACTGCCATGCACACGGAGAGATACGAGTGTGATACTGCCATGCACATGGAGAGATACGAGTGTGATACTGCCATGCACACGGAGAGATACGAGTGTGATACTGCCATGCACATGGAGAGATACGAGTGTGATACTGCCATGCACATGGAGAGATACGAGTGTGATACTGCCATGCACATGGAGAGATACGAGTGTGATACTGCCATGCACACGGAGAGATACGAGTGTGATACTGCCATGCACACAGAGACATACGAGTGTGATACTGCCATGCACACGGAGAGATACGAGTGTGATACTGCCATGCACATGGAGAGATACGAGTGTGATACTGCCATGCACATGGAGAGATACGAGTGTGATACTGCCATGCACATGGAGAGATACGAGTGTGATACTGCCATGCACATGGAGAGATACGAGTGTGATACTGCCATGCACACAGAGACATACGAGTGTGATACTGCCATGCACATGGAGAGCTACGAGTGTGATACTGCCATGCACACAGAGACATACGAGTGTGATACTGCCATGCACATGGAGAGATACGAGTGTGATACTGCCATGCACACAGAGACATACGAGTGTGATACTGCCATGCACATGGAGAGCTACGAGTGTGATACTGCCATGCACACAGAGAGATGACTAAGGATCTTTAAAATACTTTTATTATGCGTGCATTCATTCTGAGTGGTTCTTATTGAAACTTGTCAAATATTGTGAGTTTATTTTTACTGTATAAATATATTTAATGACAAACATCTCAGGTCTTATTCAGTGTCGAAATGCTTGTCATTTAATGTATTTTGTTTCTTTGTAGTGTTTCTAAAATTAGCCCCATTGCGTTCTGATAGATTCTAAAAAGTCGTCTGCCCTGCAATACCACTAAGATCTTATTTTTAATGTAAACACACATGAAAGCTTTACTGGATTTCTGAGCTGCTAAGGGTGAGATGTGCCAGTTTACAACATGTCCAAGCTGGCATTAGAGCGGACAGTCACAGCCCACGCTGATGGACCCCTAGGCATGCATCTGAACTCACATGAACTGCAGCCTTTTATCCAGGCTGGCAATGTGGATATTCCAAGCTCATGTGGATACTCTCGCCACCCTTCCTGAATTGTATTAGCCTCTGGATATAGTTGTCTTTGCCTTCACACTTGCTTTGAAATCGGGCCCTCTATCTTGCAAAAATAAATTTAATAACACAAAAAGAAGTGTCACATAATCCTGTTAAACTTTATACTGTAATATAAACCACTAGGTGTATGTTTGCTACATTCTGCCCCAGCTTGCGTACTGAACAAAAAATAATAATAATAATCATTGATATTACTACATCTATTTATTTAGTAGAGTAAGTTACTTACAATTTAATTTTAATTGCTTTATAACATTTCCCTTACTATGTTATGGTCTTCACATTCATTCAGAGCGGTTCTGGGTTTTGTTGCTTCCATATTGAGTTATTTTAGTTTTTCTCTAAACCTGCCTTTAACTGGCTTTGGGTTTGTCTGGTGAGTCCTAAATGCTGGAGAAAACATGGTTTAATTCAAATCATATGCAATCTAACCTTTCAAGTCTTCTTGCCCCACCTACTCTTAAAATTTACAATTACTTAAGTGTACAGTACTGGTGTGGCTCTCAGGGTTGAAGTCACGTTGTTACGTGATTTGAATGGAATGAGGAAGGCTGTCAAAGAAGCTCAAAGCCAGGTATAGGTCGATGTATGTCCCTCAATATTGGAGCAACAGTAACCAGAACCACTTCAAATAATTTCAAACACCAACAGAATAGTATGGGAAATGTAACAAAACAAATAACAAAACAACAACAATTAATTAAATTGCTATTTAAAACGAATTCCTCTTTAAAGAACACCTCTGTCGAGCCCTGGTTTCAATTATTAACTCTGAGATAGAGTAGGTGGTCCTACATGATTTTCCATAATTTTAAAATGTAATGCCTTGTCTGCAAACAACCTATACTGTTATACTGGTAATCTCAGCAGGGGGTCGTCGGTTGACTCAAATGCACTATTTAAAAACAAAACAAACAAAAAAAAACTCAATTTCCCAGAATTCCTTTGACTCCCCAAGTGGATGCATTGTGTTGTCAGGCATGGCACTGCATTTCTTTTGACAAGCCTTACTCATTGCCTACGTTGAAAACTCAGTTTCCCAGGTCTCCTTAGTGCGGGGGACGGTTTGTTTTACTCCGTGACGCACTACACACAGCGGTGTTACTTGGGCATGGGAAAATGGCGAGTTTGGAGGCAGCGGCGGAGAATGAACGGATCCTACGGGAAATCGAGAGTACTGATAGCAACTGCATCGGACCTACCCTTAGGTAAGGAACAGCTAGCATTGCCGGGGATCGTACGGGATAGCAGGTCTGTGTACGGAGACTGACCGGCAGCGAGGAGTGTGCCACTCACACGCACCACTCCGAGTCCTCACGCCAGCCGGTTTAGGGAGTCTCCCAAAATCTCCGTGTCCCAGGCAGTTCTCAAGATTGTTTTTGTAAGTTGTGGCTCCAAGGACCATGCGATGCATCAACTTAAATGATTGACGCTGACAACATTTTTATGTACGACAGTAAACCAATGAATGAGGGTCATCTAGGACTCGGATTTCCAATAAAATGTGTACTGTTGTACTGTACTGTGTAGAACTACAGTAGTCTGCTAACACAGTGTATACCACCATTGATGTCTATGGCATTTCTTTAGAGAAATGCGGTGCAATAGTTATCATATTTTGCTGAGAATAGTTCTTTCTACAGCGTTGGAACTAACACAATTTTACTAACGTCATGTTATTCCTGCCCACTATCGTCAGACGTTGTGAAATACTTGTACTACATTAGAGTACAAGTCGAAATTTAACTTGAATAATTATAGAGTTTTGTGGTTTCTACTTCATGCAATTATTCACTGAAAAGGTCGGTTTTACATTTTGTTATTTTAACTTGTGTCAAACATGGCGGGGAATTTAGGTTTTGTGTTGCTTATCTTGATTTTGTGACAATCCTATGTCGGCTTAACTATCATAGTACTGTATTATGTGACTGTATTATTAAGTAGAAAACAGTTTTCGCAAGACACTTACTTTTTATTCGTAAGAGTATCTTTCCAGGGCACATAAAAGTGGTCTCCCTCATAAAGGTTTACTACAGTAAAAGCATAGATAATTTTAATAAAGCAGGGTCGAGCATGGGTACTGTATAAGCACTGTAAAGCACTGAGAGGTATGATAAAGCAAGTTTAAACAAAAGATAAATCTGCCTAGTATAACAGTGGGTAAGTATATATCTATATATCTATCTATATATCTATCTATCTATATATATATATATATATATATATATATATATATATATATATATATATATATATATATATAATATTATACAGTGCCTTGCAAAAGTATTCAGACCCCTGACCAATTCTCTCATATTACTGAATTAGAAATGGTACATTGAAATTTCGTTCTGTTTCATATTTTATTTTAAAACACTGAAACTCAAAATCAATTATTGTAAGGTGACATTGGTTTTATGTTGGTAAATATTTTGAAGAAAAATAAAAAAACTGAAATATCTTGCTTGCATAAGTATTCAACCCCTGTGCTGTGGAAGCTCTCAGTTTACACCGATGAAAGAAATTGCCCTAACGACACAATTACCTTACCATTGGCCTCCACCTGTGAACCATTAAAGTTGCTGTCACATTTTCTGGATAAAACCCCCACTGTTGAAGGATCATTGGTCAGGCTGTGAATCTGAAGGAAAATGTAGACCAAAAAGCATTCTACAGAAGTTAGAGATAAAGTAATACAAATGCATAGATTAGGGAAAGGGTACAAAATAATATCCAAGTGTTTGGATATCCCAGTGAGCACAGTTGGATCAATAATCAGGAAGTGGAAGCTGCATCACACCACCCAGGCACTGCCAAGAAAAGGCCGTCCCTCAAAACTCAGCGCTCAAACAAGAAGGAGACTTGTGAGAGAAGCCACAATCACTTTGAAGGAGCTACAGAGTTCAGTGGCTGGGAGTGGAGTAATGGTGCACCAGTCAACCATATCAAGAGCTCTGCATAACACTGGCCTGTATGGGAGGGTGGCAAGAAAGAAGCCGTTACTCAAAAAGTACCATCTGAAAGCACGTCTGGAGTTTGCCAGAAAGCATGAGAGTGACCCAGCTGCAATGTGGGAAAAGGTTTTGTGGTCAGATGAGACCAAGATAGAGCTTTTTGGCCAAAACTCAAAGCGCTATGTGTGTCGCAAACCTAACACTGCCCATGCCTCAAGACACACCATCCCTACAGTGAAGTATGGTGGTGGCAGCATCATGCTGTGGGGATGCTTCTCATCAGCAGGGACTGGGCATCTTGTTAAAACTGAAGGAAGAATGGATGGAGCAAAATACAGGGAAATACTGCAAGAGAACCTGCTTCAGTCCGCTAAAAAACTGAAGCTTGGGAGGGAATTCACCTTTCAGCAGGACAATGATCTCAAGCACAAGGCCAAAGCAACATTGGAGTGGCTCAAGAACCAAAAGGTGAATGTCCTACAGTGGCCCAGTCAAAGTCCTGATCTCAATCCCATTGAGAATCTCTGACACTATTTGAAAATTGCGGTCCACAAGCGTCGTCCAACCAACCTGAACAACATGGAGCAAATCTGTCAAGAAGAATGGGCCAAAATCACTCCGACACTGTGTGCAAAGCTGGTACATACTTACCCCAAAAGACTTAAAGCTGTTATTGCAGCGAAAGGTGGCTCTACCAAATATTAATGTGTGGGGGTTGAATACTTATGCAAGCAAGAAAAATCAATGTCACCTTACAATAATTGATTTTGAGTTTCAGTGTTTTAAAATAAAATATCAAACAGAACAAAATTTCAATGTACCATTTGTAATTCAGTAATATGAGAGAATTGGTCAGGGGTCTGAATACTTTTGCAAGGCACTCTATATATATATATATATATATATATATATATATATAAATAATTTTAGTGCTTTACCCAACACTGCCGTTTTGCTGTACTTGACATTACAGCTGGTTCATCTCCCAGTGGTGTCCTGTTGACATCACTACTAAGAATTTATTTTGTGTGCAGTTATGGAAGCAGCTAAATCAGCTGTCTTAGTGCCAGTAAAAATCCTTCTGGTCCTAATAAGTCTATAAGTCCATTTGTTCAGGCAGTACAATCTAATGTGAACGTTTTAAGGTACAGGGATACATAATAACACTTGCAATTAGGCAATATATAATAGAAAAGTCATTCACTTTTAAAGGTCAACGTGTTAAAAGCAAATAAACAAATGGAATGTGGTACTCAATGAGTTGGGTGATCAATAGTATTAATGCACAGTGGGCTGCCGTTTGAGTTACTGTACAGTAGCAGTAGTCTAGTTTTTGTTGTTTTGTTACTGTA
Source organism: Acipenser ruthenus (assembly GCF_902713425.1). NCBI lineage: Eukaryota > Metazoa > Chordata > Actinopteri > Acipenseriformes > Acipenseridae > Acipenser > Acipenser ruthenus. Next base: position 91,004,296 of record NC_081190.1, on the reverse strand, counting down.
GCTCTCTTTGAGCTTGCTTTTGAGTTTTTTTTTTTAATGCTTCATATCCAGCGGTATGCAACAGGCATTGTGTGATACACTGCCGTTGCAGGTTGTGTCCCCTGTTGATTAGATTAGGTTAAAAGCGTTAAAACCACGAATGCAATCCGTCCAGCTCTTTTGCATTGTGGTTAAGACGCTGGCTTGTGGTGCATGGGGTTGCTGGTTCGCAGCCAGCATGCACCTTGTTACATGTACAGATACTTGTCTAATTTATTGCAAGGTATCTAAAGAAGGGACCTCTATTGAAGCTGCATGTTTTTTAACAGACATGTCATTAGATTGGATAATGCTGCTTTAAAAAATACTGAAAGAAACTTAATAAATTAATTGGAAAACATTTTGACTAAAGTCTTTCCCAATGGGTTCAATACAAAATGTTGAATTTGTTTGTTTATTTGTGTGTTTTTGAATGTAGCATTATTGAGTGTTTAATACATAAGATGGATTTTGTTGTGCTGAAGCTGAAAACCAGCTGTGCTTACTATTACATTGCTAAAATACAGATATAGGGTTTAACAGTGGATTTGGGTCCATATTCTAAAAGTAAACAACAGTAATGTTGCAAAACTAAAAAGAAACGACTTAGGGTTATACACTTATAGTAAGGATGTTTCCCACCCACAAATGAACAACAAAAAATATTATTTTTTATATTTTAAATAGTTTTTAGTAGGAATTTGTGCAAATCTGCACTGGAGTAAAACAATATATTAGCGTGCACTTCCTGTAAAGCAAGGCTCGAAGTTAACGTATATTTGGTTGCATTTTGCTTCCCAAAACTCCCAAAACTTCCTAAAGATTTGCTGTTAGTTTTTTTTTTTTATGCAGTAGCATTTTTCTGATACCTTACGCTGCAGTTTATACAGACGTGCTCAAATTTGTTGGTACCCTTACAGCTCATTGAAATAATGCTTCATTCCTCCTGAAAAGTGATGAAATTAAAAGATATTTTATCATGTATACTTGCATGCCTTTGGTATGTCATAGAATATAGCAAAGAAGCTGTGAAAAGAGATGAGTTATTGCTTATTCTACAAAGATTTTCTAAAATGGCCTGGACACATTTGTTGGTACCCCTTAGAAAAGATAATAAATAATTGGATTATAGTGATATTTCATACTAATTAGTTTCTTTAATTAGTATCACACATGTCTCCAATCTTGTAATAAGTCATTCAGCCTATTTAAATGGAGAAAAGTAGTCACTGTGCTGTTTGGTATCATTGTGTGCACCACACTGAACATGGACCAGAGAAAGCAAAGGAGAGAGTTGTCTGAGGTGATCAGAAAGAAAATAATAGACAAGCATGGTAAAAGTAAAGGCTACAAGACCATCTCCAAGCAGCTTGATGTTCCTGTGACAACAGTTGCAAATGTTATTAAGAAGTTTAAGGTCCATGGAACTGTAGCCAACCTCCCTGGGCGCGGCCGCAAGAGGAAAATCGACCCCAGATTGAACAGACGGATAGTGCGAATGGTAGAAAAAGAACCAAGGATAACTGCCAAAGAGATACAAGCTGAACTCCAAGGTGAAGGTACGTCAGTTTCTGATCGCACCATCCGTCGCTTTTTGAGCGAAAGTGGACTCCATGGAAGAAGACCCAGGAGGACTCCACTTTTGAAAGAAAAACATAAAAAAGCCAGACTGGAATTTGCTAAAATGCATATTGACAAGCCACAATCCTTCTGGGAGAATGTCCTTTGGACAGATGAGTCAAAACTGGAGCTTTTTGGCAAGTCACATCAGCTCTATGTTCACAGACGAAAAAATGAAGCTTTCAAAGAAAAGAACACCATACCTACAGTGAAACATGGAGGAGGCTCGGTTATGTTTTGGGGCTGCTTTGCTGCGCCTGGCACAGGGTGCCTTGAATCTGTGCAGGGCACAATGAAATCTCAAGACTATCAAGGCATTTTGGAGCGAAACGTACTGCCCAGTGTCAGAAAGCTGTGTCTCAGTCGCAGGTCATGGGTCCTCCAACAGGATAATGACCCAAAACACACAGCTAAAAGCACCCAAGAATGGATAAGAACAAAACATTGGACTATTCTGAAGTGGCCTTCTATGAGTCCTGATCTGAATCCTATCGAACATCTATGGAAAGAGCTGAAACTTGCAGTCTGGAGAAGGCACCCATCAAACCTGAGACAGCTGGAGCAGTTTGCTCAGGAAGAGTGGGCCAAACTACCTGTTAACAGGTGCAGAAGTCTCATTGAGAGCTACAGAAAACGTTTGATTGCAGAGATTACCTCTAAAGGTTGTGCAACAAAATATTAGGTTAGCGGTCCCATCGTTTTTGTCCATGCCATTTTAATTTGTTTTCTTTTTTACAATATTATGTTGAATAAAAAATCAAAAGCAAAGTCTGATTTCTATTAAATATGGAATAAACAATGGTGGATGCCAATTACTTTTGTCAGTTTCAAGTTATTTCAGAGAAAATTGTGCATTCTTCGTTTTTTGTGGAGGGGTACCAACAAATTTGAGCACGTCTGTATGACCAACCCTGAGTGAACACGTACATAATTACCAGTATTAGTTTTTTTAAAACTTTCTTAAAGCGGGAAACCATTGCTAATAGAGCTTCCGATTTGTAGATGACTGAGGTTTGTACCGTCCCATGTAGATATGGGCGAGGCCCACAATTCAAATCGTATCGGACAGTGGAGTACAAATACCTACAGTACTAGAACAACGTGGATACAATTTCAAGGTATGACGTTTATTTTATAGACCAAAGGTAAAATTAAATAACTGTTAAAAACATTACGATTTTATAAGATAACAGGCAATGACCTAACAGGATATTAAGATTATTCAGTGTCTAGAAAATTCTCATTTAATCTGTCATGGAGAATGTCGGCTCCAGTTTTGTTATAATGTTAACCCTGGTTTCACCCATGCTAAAAATGAACACATAATAGGTAGATAATTTTTACTTTATCAAAATTCTGACTTTTGGAAAAAAACAAGAAACAGGAGCAAATAGCTAGCTATAACGTTACCGTGATCCAAGTAACAGCTTCCTTGTTTTATCAGTACGAATAATAGACAGAACACAATCTTGCTTACTTCTCCTGTTTAACTAGTGAAACATGTGCTTTAAAATGTGTGTGTGTGTAATATATACTCCACTGTCAAACTGTAACTTGCACGCATAGCTAACTAATGTCACTGTTTGATAAAACAAACCCAGCCGTGTTTTTTTAGTCTTGGTTGATATACCTTATTCTGTTATTATATCTTAGTTAATTTCTTCAAAATTGTACAGCATTTAAAAATGCAGTGAAAAGGCAGGGTGCGAGCAACAAACCAGAGAGTTTTTTAAATGTAGCGGTACTGTGCTGGAATTAGCTTTCATTTTCAAAACAGCTTGGTTGTGGTTGTAACCTTATAATTTATAAGGTCATACAATGCAGGATTCAACGATAATGTTACTTTTTTATTTTTTTTTAAATCTCTGTCTTTTTATAGGTGTGTATGATTTGTTAGTTACCGAAATCTCAGTCAACAACTGAAGACAGATAGAGGATAATTTCGTATCGCTTAATTTGCACCGATGAAATATAACCTGGTTTACCGTACTGATGGCTTAGATGACAGATATGGTTACATTTGTGTACAACTTAAGGTTAAAATAAAGTACATTTCGACAAGGAAATGCATTAGTTCCATTACTTAGTTGAGCACAAGGTGGTTTCAATAAATACTTTCTGATTTAAATATAGGCCTACTATGGGATATTCAGTCTATTTAAAACAGTAGGTAGGTGTTTATTGTTTAAATTATTTTTATATGTAATTATTAGTCGAATAAACTGCTTCCGAACAAGACCATTTTGCTACCTACTTTCGAGGAAGATAGCAAGTCCTCACTACTGCCTTAAAAAGTTAACTTTTGTTTGTTTGAAAGGAATGTGTGTGTTTTGTCTGTGTGGTAGTGCCCTGCCAGTCTTCCTGATTTACCTAATTACCAAATGTATTTATTTAACCATGATAGAACCATTTAGATATACATTCCATTTACAAGAGGGTCCTGGCAGGAGAAGGCAGCAAGAAAAAACATTATAAAATCAGTGGCAAAAGTAGACAAATCATCAAACAGGACAAAAACAGCAATACAAAGTAAAAGCAAAACAACAGAACCATTCCAGTTTACAGGATCCTGGTCATCGTCAGTATTTACCGGATTTACAACCCTGCTCAGATTTAAAATAAATATTTGCATGATTGTGAAGAGGCTGTTTTTATGTTTGAAGACAATGTGTTCCAAAGATACAAAGGCACGCTGACCCATAATTTAGGGATTTGAATTGTTTTGATTATAACTTTCCTTCAGCTGTGCTAAATGAAAGCTAGCACTTGAATGAGAATCTCCCTGGCGTAGGTACTGCAGATGCTGCACCCTCCCTCCCCCAGTCATATTTTTGGCTCCACAGGAATAACTTGCAGGATCAGGTTACACAGGGTATGGCTCACAGGTTAGCCTACATCTACAGCAAGGTCTTAACAATTGGCTCGAATGTACAGCTCAGGAATGGAGTTTCTGATTCAGGCTCTTGCTGGCTTTGACATTCTCCAAAACCGCATAGTTTAATTGCAGTAATAGGATCCCCCCCTCAGTTATTTTGTATATTTTTTTACTGCAGACAGTTGTTATAGTGAAGTATGCTTTTGGTTATGCAGTTCTTTATCCTCATTCGTGTCTGTCTCTGTCAAGCTCTACATGGTGAGCACGATAACTGGTTTGATTTTGCACCAATCTCCACCAAACTTGTGTCATGCTCTCCTAGCCTTGTATAGAAGTTTTGCATTGCATTCGGGTGTAATCCGATAAATATTCCATTGTATAGAAATCTTTTTAACCTTTGAGCTCCTGTGTAATTATTTTCCGATTATTAAGTCTCTCTGTATGTGCATAGGCTGGGTTTGTGATTGTATTTGCACTGGTTTAAGTAAGCAAGCTCCACAGCCTAGTCTACCTGGCGATGTTACCTGACAGCTTAAAACTTGTTGCTCAGACAGTTTTAAAAATGTCCTTCAAATCTGTACTTGAAATATGCAGAACCTGTGCTTTTTATAAAGGATCCCTGCTAATTGTGTTGAGCGGCCTGATACAAAATATGAATAGAGCAGGGGTTCTCAAACTTTTTTTTGCTGGGCCCCCCTTTGGAAATGTTTCAGGCTGTGACAGCTGTCTCCAGTGCAGGGATGGGTGGTGGTTGTGTGCAGGGTAGGTGCTCCAGTGCAGGGACGGGCGGTGGTTGTGTGCAGGGTAGGTGCTCCAGTGCAGGGACGGGCGGTGGTTGTGTGCAGGGTAGGTGCTCCAGTGCAGGGACGGGCGGTGGTTGTGTGCAGGGTAGGTGCTCCAGTGCAGGGACGGGCGGTGGTTGTGTGCAGGGTAGGTGCTCCAGTGCAGGGACGGGCGGTGGTTGTGTGCAGGGTAGGTGCTCCAGTGCAGGGACGGGCGGTGGTTGTGTGCAGGGTAGGTGCTCCAGTGCAGGGACGGGCGGTGGTTGTGTGCAGGGTAGGTGCTTCAGTGCAGGGACGGGCGGTGGTTGTGTGCAGGGTAGGTGCTCCAGTGCAGGGACGGGCGGTGGTTGTGTGCAGGGTAGGTGCTCCAGTGCAGGGACGGGCGGTGGTTGTGTGCAGGGTAGGTGCTTCAGTGCAGGGACGGGCGGTGGTTGTGTGCAGGGTAGGTGCTCCAGTGCAGGGACGGGCGGTGGTTGTGTGCAGGGTAGGTGCTCCAGTGCAGGGACGGGCGGTGGTTGTGTGCAGGGTAGGTGCTCCAGTGCAGGGACGGGCGGTGGTTGTGTGCAGGGTAGGTGCTCCAGTGCAGGGACGGGCGGTGGTTAGCTAGATCTATAGAGAAAAAGAAAGAAATGCTGTCATTTAATTTTCCCTAGTACTAGCCGATTGTATTAGATCTGGATAAAAGTGTATTAATTAATGTGTTAAGTTATTGCAAAGCCTGATATCATTAGACCCTGAGTGGTCTGTCCAGTACTTCTTTAAAGGATTTTGCATTGATCCTAATTTCAGAGAATCATAATTCCCACTTACAGTAACTTCACCCTTCACTGAACTTTTCATTCAACTCCTGACTTCCATACCTTGCTGATTGACGGTATCACTTTTGTTCACATACTGTGTCACCCAAAGCAGAAGGGCTGTTATGGTGTAATATACAGTGCCTTGCATAAGTATTCACCCCCCTTGGACTTTTCCACATTTTGTAGTGTTACAACCTGGAATTAAAATGGATTTAATTAGGATTTTTTGTCACTGATCTACACAAAATAGTCCATAATGTCGAAGTGGAGAAAAAAATCGACATATTTTTCAAAATTATTTACAAATAAAAAACTGAAAAGTCTTGATTGCATAAGTATTCACCCCCTTTGCTGTGACACCCCTAAATAAGCTCTGGTGCAACCAATTGCCTTCAGAAGTCACATAATTAGTTGAATGGAGTCCACCTGTGTGCAATTAAAGTGTCACATGATCTCAGATTAAATACACCTGTTTCTGGAAGGCCCCAGAGTTTGTTAGAGAGCATATCTAACCAAACAGCATCATGGGCTCCCGAGTGGCACATCCAGTAAAAGCACTCGCTAGAGTGCAGGATGCGCTCTATAGCCTGGACGTCGTGAGTTTGAGTCCAGGCTATTCCACAGCCGACCGTGGACGGGAGCTTCCGGGGGCGGCGCTCAATTGGCCGAGCGTCGCCCGGGGGGAGGGAGGGTTAGGTCAGCCAGGGTGTCCTCGGCTCACCGCGCACCAGCGACCCCTGTAGTCTGGCCGGGCGCCTGCGGGCTTGCCTGTAAGCTGCCCAGAGCTGCGTTGTCCTCCGACACTGTAGCTCTGAGGCGGCTGCACGGTGAGTTCGCAGTGTGTAAAGAAGCGGGCGGCTGACAGCACACGCTTCGGAGGACAGCGTGTGTTCATCTTCGCCCCTCCCGAGTCAGCGCAGGGGTGGTAGCGGTGAGCTGAGCCTAAAGAATAATTGGGCATTTCAAATTGGGGAGAAAATAATAAAAACTAATTGGCAACGACTAAAAAATTTAAAAAAAAACAAAAAAAAACAAAAAACAGCATCATGAAGACCAAGGAGCTATCAAAACAAGTCCGGGATAAAGTTCTGGAGAAGCACCAATCATGGTTGGCTTATAAAAAAAATATCCCAAACTTTGAACATCCCCCGGAGCACCGTTAAATCCATTATTAAGAAATGGAAAGAATATGGCACAACTGCGACTCTGCCTAGAGAAGGCCGTCCACCAAAACTCAGTGACCAGGTAAGGAGGGCATTAGTCAGAGAAGCAACCAAGAGACCAATGGTAACTCTGAAGGAGCTGGAGAGATCCACAGCTGAGATGGGAGAAACCGTCCATGGGACAACTATAACCTGGACGCTCCACAAAGCTGGGCTTTATGGAAGAGTGGCGAGAAGAAAGCCATTGCTGAAAAAAACCCATATCAAATCCCATTTGGATTTTGCCAAAAGGCATGTGGGAGACACAGCAAACATGTGGAAAAAGGTTCTCTGGTCTGATGAGACCAAAATTGAACTTTTTGGCCTTAGCGCAAAACAGTATGTGTGGCGCAAAGTCAACACTGCTCATCACCCTGAGAACACCATCCCCACGGTGAAGCATGGTGGTGGCAGCATCATGTTATGGGGATGCTTTTCATCGGTAGGGACTGGGAAACTGGTCAGGATTGAGGGCAAGATGGATGGAGCCAAATACAGGGAAATTCTAGAGGAAAACCTGTTTCAGTCTGCAAGAGACCTTGGACTGGGGCGGAGGTTCACCTTCCAGCAGGACAATGACCCTAAACACACAGCCAAAGCTACACTGGAGTGGTTTAAAAACAAGAACCTGAATGTCTTAGAATGGCCCAGTCAAAGCCCAGACCTCAATCCGATTGAGAATCTGTGGCAAGACTTGAAAATTGCTGTTCACCAACGGTCCCCATCCAACTTGACAGAGCTTGAGCAATTTTGCCAAGAATGGGCAAAAATTGCAGGATCCAGATGTGCAAAGCTGGTAGAGACTTACTAGAGACTCACAGCTGTAATTTCTGCCAAAGGTGCTTCTACCAAGTATTGACTTAGGGGGGTGAATACTTATGCAACCAACAAATGTCTTTTTTTTTTGTTTAATTAACTTTTGTGTCAAAATAAAAAATATTTTGCACCTTCAAAGTGTTAAGTATGTTTTGTAAATCAAATGGTAAAAATCCCAATTTAAATCCATTTTAATTCCAGGTTGTAATACTACAAAATGTGGAAAAGTCCAAGGGGGGTGAATACTTATGCAAGGCACTGTACTTCATATTACATTTGTGTTACTGTTAATTTTGTTTTAAATTGCCTGCTACTGTATGAGTGCTAATGTTCTTGAGTGGACACCCTTGACATTGTTGGAGTGACGTGTCTAGTGTCACTTTTTGAATACATACCGGAGCCTGTTTTTCTTGACTTTTCAATCAGTAATGACTTGGTTTTTTGGGTCTAATTAAATTAGCAGCTGGTAGACTGTCGGGCACACCTAGCGGCACATACCCTTCCTTTACTCGCAGGGAACTCCACTGGGGGTGCTAGAAAACACTAATTAGCTGCAAGAAGTTAACAACTGCAACTTGCTGACCCCATAGAGACAGACGCTGTACAGTACACGTAAGGATTGCTATTGAAACCAGCAGGGCAGACAGTGATCATTTCAAGAAGATGGATCTTAGTTACTAAGGGGGCATACCATCTGCATTTGAATATAATAATACTTTTAAATCTCACATACAATACTGTATAGTTATTATGAGATGATGGGGACCCTGTGTATGTGTGTACATGTTTCAGCGACCTTCTAATGAAAAATAATTGATGTATGTCTTTTGATGTAAGACAGTGAGTAGCCCCCGTCCGTCGACATGAGCTGGAATGAACCAGGGGTAATCACAGGGTGAAATCAACACTGATAATCTGTTTATATCAATCATTTTGTGGTGGTCTATTTAAAAATAACTTTGGAAATAATATTTTACTCATAATACTTGTATAATCCTTAAAATATTCTCCCTCAGCACTTTGTCGTTCAATTTCTTATAATTAAAACATGAATTCTGTTTAATATTGGTTATCAATAAAGTATAAGAACTGAATGACTCATAATTGGAAAAAAAAACCCCAGATTATAGGCCTATTTATTTGATTCTAAAGCCCAAACTTACATGTATTGTATTAAACATCTGTTACATTTGATTATGTACAGCAGATTTAAGATAATGGCCTAGTTGCCTTTTCTACTTGGAGAAGACGGTCTATGACTCCTTCAGGTGGTGGATAGATCTGGAGGTCTTGGGAATCGCAGCTCAGGGGTTGTCTATGTAACTGACCTTCTATTTATACTGAAAACGTTTTGTTTAAAATAAGATGGGGCCCCTTGGCATTTTTACCTTCTATACATAATTCACTGAGCACATAATTTAAGCTCCCACTTTGTCTCCACTATACAACTCTCTTACTCCAGTTGTGGTCCACTTGGTATACATGATGATCACATGTCTCTACGCACTTTGATGGGACACAGATATGCCGAAAAGACCCTTTACGCAGTGCGGCAGAACTCGACCAGTGCCCTTAACATCCAGAACGACCTGGTCCGATAATAATACTTTCGCAGTTAGGGTTGTAATGATGTAATGTGTCGATGTTTTACCTATTGCGATATGTGGGTCGCGATATGATATGATTAGGGTCCAGCGTTTTTCACAGCTTGTCGATACAACCTCCACAGTAAGCCACGTAATGAGCAATCATTAAACAATAATCTCATTACGTTACTGTAACCGTTTGAATTGCTCCTCCCATTACTACAAAGTACGTATTTGGGTCTTCCGTATGTTCCTATATAAAGACTAGAGTGTTGTTTTTTTTTTTTATCCGTCACCATACATGAAAATGTTAAACTTAGTTAGTTGAAGTTTAAGTAATCTGTAGTCCAAGAGCCAAGTGTGAAGTGTCAGTGTAGGCTGCCTCAGTGACGAGGGCCTGGGTTCAGAGTGTCTTGCTGGTGAATTGCAGGGAGAGACTGTGCTGTGATCAGTCATACTGCACAAGTGGAAAATGACTCATGCAGGTTTGGCTGCTGCTCATTCTCGTTAACCGTTTGGGTGCTTTTGCAGTGCTTTCTAACCTTATCTTATAATGTCTACATTATAAATTTAGCAAAGGACATTTTATTGAGAGTAACAAAACTTGGTGGTGGAATATTTGCCTGTCTGTCTACAGGGGACGAAATGGTAGATAAATCTACTTGTCCTTCTTCAAAATCTACTTGCCCCCTCCCCGTCGCCCAAAACACACACAAAAAAGTAGAATAACTTGCAGGATTTTTTTTTTTTATTTAACAGTGAACACAATCAATCAATTAGTTATTAATAACCATTTTTGCTTCATGAAATAGCCGCCGTCGTCATTGCCAGCCGGAACATAAAAAAGTAAAAGGAGAAAGATGTAGTTGTCTGTAAATGTTTGTTTATTGAAATGTGGTACTGTATTACATTTTTAACATATTACAGTAAATGATGTGAATGACTGACGATAGACAATGTGGACAGTGACTGATTGTTATACAGTATGTACTTATTGACTTATGTGAACTGCTTGGTGTATTGTTATATGTATATTGGGTAGTTAAGTCTGTACCTTAGAGAGCCTACCTGTTAATCCTGTTAATTAAGGGATGTGATAGACGGTTAAAAGGCAAGCTTACAAGCTACTTTTGTCAGTAGTTTGAGGGAAAGAGAGAGAGAGAGAGATGACAAGTAGGTCAGAGTGGCCTGAGTTAAGAAAACGAACCTAGACTGTTCAAAGTAAGTTTATTTTTGTATCCTGTATTCCCTGCAACAGGATTTCTTGGCAACAAGAAAAAAGACTTGAACTTTTCAAAATATAAAATATGTCTTGGCTGAACTTTTTCCATAAAATCTGTGTGACACCCAACTCTGTAAGGTTAATGTCTAATACATGCAAAAACAGCACACAGGCATTCCTCTTAATGGGATCCATAGCAGGTCATTCACATTTGAGGGTGGAGACCACATCACCCAGTGATATAAGTACAGCATATGAATCAAAACTCCTTTCAGCAGTGAAGACATTGTAGACTTAAGTATCTTGTCGTTTACCCTATTGAGCGTTTTATAGTTTTTTTCTTCATGAAGCTATTCTCTAAGTAAAAAGACACATGGACAGGCAGACAGGGTGCAGCCATATGCAGGGATGGAAACAAGACTCCTATTGCACAGCAGTTTCCCCCATTCCAGGTTTTACTATGAGCTTGATTAGCCACAGTGTACAGGTAACAAGCTCAGGTATGTCTTATTAAACTCCTATTAGAAAATGATTCAGTACTGTCAGCCAATCAGCTTTCAGCTATAGCGGGCTCTAATAGACAGTTGATACCCGCTAGAACGTCTCAGCACCAACTATGAATCAAATTTAAAATCAATCCGTGTGTATACCTGCTTTTTTAAAATTACATTCCTGCTTACAGCTAAACTGACAACATGACAAACTATCTAAACTCTGTATTTATGCAAATTGATTTATTTGGGCACGTATCAATACCGGAGTGGGTACATTTACCATCCTCACCTACTACATATAAACGTATCAGAGAATGAGCTTGAAAACCTAGAACTGCAAAGAAATGAACTAAGAACAAAACCAAATGGTCAGTATCTGTTTTTAAGAATTGGTAAGTGGAAAAGTATTTTGATACTGAATTTGAAACTGATGCTGGTCTGGAAACAAGAGAAATCATGTTAAATGTTCAGCAAAAACACAATGGTCTACAATACTGTCCTCTGCTGGATCCTTCAAACAACTCAAAACCAACCAATCAAGCAGTGAATCCTGTTCCTGTCACTACCGCACCAGCCAATCCACTCCCAGTCAGCTCAAATGACGCTCCAATAACAAGCAGTTTTCAGACTCCATCGTACACAGACTGTTAAGTAATTGCTGCGTTCATTTCTCAGGCAATGTGCAGATTATAAATGGGGGATTAAAACCATAACAAGGTAATAAAAAAGAAAAATCAATTTACTAATTAAAAGTGCATTGTTTTTCTCTTCATGTGTATGCCATCCTTGTTTTTTATTTAAAAAAATGTTTGGGACTATGTTCTTGGAACGTCTTTACGCAGCGCGAAGGTACCCAATGTATCAGTACAAGTTCAAGGTAAATCTAGGTTTATTTTAAAGAAAACAATGGTAAAATTGTTTTCTAATAGCGATAGTCAAAACTGATATATGACCAGGGGTGTGTTAATACAAATATCTAATTATGTTGAAATAGATACCGGTATTTCAAGAAGTAAGTACAACAAAGCCAAAAGCTATGAAAGTAATACGTTGTGTTTTAAACCCTACAGCCCGTTAAGTAGGCTAATACTTCTACTGTAGCCCAGCGGGTCTGGATTTCAGCCTCTGCTTCTCCATGACGCTGCGGATCTGAAGTCTGCTTGCCAGCCAGCCAGTGGCGCTTATCTCTGTATTTCCCAGCCGCATGTTTCCAAAGGTTGTTTTCTGAGAATCAAGCATCTTCCTGTGTGGCACCTTCTCCTGGAACAATCTTCCACTCCTTATTCCTGTGACTTCCCATGACCTTTTCATTTGGCTTTGCAAAACCAGGAAGCATGTATCTATTTCAGTTAATTTAAATGTTCTGCAGATTGTAGCAAGGGGACCTGTTTGAAAAGTTTAAAATTTAAGCAAGTCTTTTTTAAATGATTGACATGCATGTAACTTTTCTAGACTGATGTTAAATAAACCACTCATGCAGGACTGGTCTGTTTTTATGACTTATTGCTAAAATATTGACATCGCAGTGATTTCATGTTTTTTCTCTTTTAGTTATAACTTCTCTCATAACTGCTTAGAAGCCACACGTAGGTTACTACTCAAATAGAAGGGAAGCTTGTATCAACACTATGGATTTATCTGAGAGGCATGCTGTGTCCTGCCACAGATTTTTTGTGGTTTTGTTTTTGCAAATTAAGTTTGGTTAATTTGAATATTTTAGAAAATTTGGCAGGGATGGGATAAAAAACAGAACAAAAAACAGGTGGCCTATACTTGATTAATTGATTGTCAATTATCTAATCTCATGGATAAAAGAGTAGCTGAAAGCCAGTTCCTGTGGTCTGCTGCTACTGTAGGATTAGTAGGTTTGGTCAAACTGAGTTGGACAGGCCTTTACCCAAATGGACTAGGCCATCTGTTTTTTGTTGTATAAGATTTGTTTTAACAGTGTTTGTTTTACCGTTATACTTTGCCCATCGGACAAATACTTTTTTTTCTTCTTTTGTCACAACGTTCTGTTGCTTAAACTTGCACACAAATGATACTGGAATGCTGCACCTAATAAAATGAAGTCTGACATAGTTTGAATCTTTTTATAATATTATTATTATTTAATTATTTAATTATTTAGCAGACACTTTTATCCACTAGTTTATATTTAGTAGTCGCCAATTAGTTTTTTGTTGTTGTTTTCTCCCCATTTTAATGGTGTCCAATTATTTTTGTTTTAGCTCAGCTCAACGCTACCACCCCCATGCTAACTCGGGAGCGGCGAGGACATGCACATGCTGTCCTCCGAAGCGTGTGCCGTCAGCCGGCCACTTTTTTTCACACTGCAGACTCACCATGCAGCCACCCAGAGCTACAGTGTCGGTGGACAACGCAGCTCTGGGCAGCTTACAGGCATGCCTGCATGTGCCCAGCCAGACTACAGGGGTCGCTGGTGCATGGTGAGCCTAGAACACCCTAGCAGACCTAACCCTCCCTCCCCCCGGGCGGCGCTCGGCCAATTGTGCGCCGCCCCCTGGGAGCTCCCGTCCTCGGTCGGCAAAGGAATAGCCTGGACTCGAACAGACGTCCAGAACAAAACAAATTTTACATTTGTAGTTTCATTATTATTTTTGTTTTTCCATGTGCACACAAATTAGATGGGCTCAGTTTTGGCAAGTATGTTTGTACTGAATTCTGTTTTCTTTATTTAATTTCATGAAGCAAAAATTATTATTAATAACTAATTGATTGTTTATTGTTTAATAAAAGCGAAGTTGTATTCTCTGTGTGTGTGTTACAATAAACAATTTAATATAACATGTTGTGCTTGTATGAGTGAAATTCAAATACTATAACACAGCGGTGTGTAAATGCACCAGAAAGAATTGAGGTAACAACGTAAGCCACCAAAACGCTGTACCGTTATGTTTTTCTTGTGTGCTCACCGCTGTGTGTTATCTGGTATGAGCATGTGCGCTGCTGTTAAGTTTGACAGCCCTTTGAATGAAGAAGCGCAAAACTATTAAGTAGCATACTGTAACGTTAGTCACAATGACAGAGACAAATGAAGAAGTAGACAATAGGAGGGGATGGGGCGTCCGGTATTTTTGTATCTCAAAGGTGGCAAGCCTACTGCCAAGCAGTGTAGAATTTTGTGTGTATTTTATTTTCTCTACCCTGAGATATTGCACAAGATCACTGACCCACTAATCATGTAAAGGTGGGGGAGCTGGCTTCCAACCAAACTTAATTTCTCTTTTTTTATGTTATTTAAATATTATGTTTAACTGCGAAATACCTATTTTTAGACCGTGAAGTGCTGTGAAACAAACCATTTTTTACTGTGAAAAAAATGGTTACAGCACTGTAGCTGTCAGTTTCATCCAAAATACTGTCCTCTCAGACAGAGTGGTTTACCCAGAACAGCGGCTTTCCAAACCTCAGGAGCAGGAATCTCCGGCTGTCAGCGCAGGAGGAAATATTAATTTAGTCAGTTCCCGTCCGGAACGCCTCAATAGAGAAGCTGTGTGCGAGTAAACACTGTACAATTCCACACGGCTCCCTGTGCTCTGATTTAATCAGTACCCTGTGCTTGTGCACAAATTCTATTCAGGAAGAGAGATGGTTTCCTATGTTTTTCTCCTTTTCAATTTTTTTTTTTTATAAAAGATAAAGTTGTTTATTAAGAGTCCAACAGCAGGAAGAATGATGGCCGTCCTATACAAATAACATAAAGGTGGGATTTTATTCTGTTTTTCCAGAGTGGTGTTTTTTTAAATAGTAACATGCATCATGTTCTTTGCTTATTGGGCAGAACCTGCTGCTGCGAGTGACTTCCTATGTCAGCAGACAGCTGTTATAAATGTATTTAAACCCATTTTAAAAATAAACAATGAAAAACATCTCGAGTTAGTCCTTGGGGTCAACAAGTTCTAAACAATACAGATCAGTGACGCACACACCTAGTGCTCTACTTTATTTATGCAATTATGTAAAAAACAGTCTCAGTCAGAGCCAAAGCTTATAAAAGTTTACCATGGTATTTTTGCAGTTTTACCATGCTTTTCCAATAGTATACATGTACAGTACTATGAATTTACCAGAGTTTACCCTGGTTTGCCATGTTTATTAATATACTTTACCATGCCTCCCTAGTCTTTACAATGCTTACCTATGCTTGACCATGCTTTACTACACTTTGCTACTGTATGTCTGTATTATGGTTAACTTGTATAAGGAAGACTTACTCATTATTCGATTGCCTAAACATGTCATGTACATTTAATAGACAATGTACAGGAAAAAGTACATCAGGTCTGTACAACTGCACAAGCAGCATTCACTGATTCTCTTCCTTTGCTTCTGTTGAAAATCTTCGGTTGTGTTTTATACTTTAATTCTGGACTATCAAACACAGCGCAGCTGCTTCCAACTACTGCTAACCATACAAGGATTGATAGCAAGAGTGGCCTCCTTCTGGTAAACCTTCTTATATTCTTGTGTTCTAATATATTTTGCAGGTGACTTCTTTCAAGTACTTTTTCCTGCAGGCAATTAATTGTCCCGCTAAGCCGCAGCTACAGTATAATCTGCTCTTTGCAACTAAATGTTATTTGCTTAGTAACTTATTTTTCTGTAAATGGTATTTGTGGCAATCAGAGAAGCTGTAAACGCTTTCTTTCTCGGTCTTTCTCTGTATTCATTTTTTCCATTAACTAGAGGCTGTAAAACACAATGACACCTTGTTAATGGAGGGCACGCCAGCTGCTGAGGATTCAACACAGCAAACCTGCCAGTTTGTGAGTGTCAGCTGTCTGTGCTGTGACGGCTCTAACCAGCATTGTGCATCTGAGCAAAGGCTGAATGCCGAGCCAGATTTAGCCCTCTTGTGACAATGCTGAGCAACATAGGACAGTTCTGGTGCAGTTTATGGACATACTTGCAGGGTTGTAGTTCAATTTCTTATAATTACAACATTAATTCTGTTATTGTCATTATCAATAAAGTATAATTAGGGTTTCTGTTTTTCAGTAGTTTATAACTGGTAAAACACACCTGATACAAACAAAAAAATGAAATTGGTTTATAGCTAATAAACACGGGAAAAACAGTGGAAATGATTACTCAATTCACGTTGACCACCCTTTTCCCATTTAAAAAAAAACAAAACAAAAACTATTACTACTACAACAAAAAAAAAAAAAGTTTCCCAGTGCAGCAGGGCAATGTCCCTCCTTCCTGACTTGTATCTATCATTGATTCGTTTAGAATACGTTAAACCCACTCCAACTACTGAGTGGCACCACCATAGCACATTCCTACATTTCTGTTGCAGACTCCGCTTGCAAGATTTAAAGCGAGGTTACAATGAATGGAGGCTTGTTCGCAGGATTTAAAGCTGTATTACAGTTAAGATACGAAGGATTTAAAACAGAATTACAAATTGTGGCGAAATATTTAAAAAAATGCCTACACACAAAAACCCTAGAAGAATGTGCTTGTGACCATAAGGATTTCGTTCTGGAAGACTGGGGGAGGCTGTGTGGTCCAGTGGTTAAAGAAAAGAGCTTGTAACCAGGAGGTCCTCGGTTCAAATCCCACCTCAGCCACTGACTCGACTCGTTGTGTGACCCTGAGCAAGTCACTTAACCTCCTTGTGCTCAGTCTTTCGGGTGAGACGTAGTTGTAAGTGACTCTGCAGCTGATGCATAGTTCACACACCCTAGTCTCTCTAAGTCGCCTTGGATAAAGGCGTCTGCTAAATAAGCAAATAATAATAATAATAATAATAAAAAGACCGCAAAGGAAAGAAGGTACAACTTAAGTGTGCAAGTATTGTCAAGTTACTACTATACAGTACATATTTTGACAGAAAAAAAAAAAAACTGCCCAAGCATTTTAAGTAACCGAAAACAATAATTTCATACAGTATATAAAAAGCGAAAGCCCCAGGGAAAAAATGATTTACATAAAACTCGAAAATAGCTAAAAAAATAAGCTCCGAAAAATAAAATGAATAAAAACAGAAAAACAGAAGCCCTAAATATAATTAAGACTCAAATTACTCCTAATTGAAACATAACAAGATTACATTGATTCCAAAACACAAACTTAAATGTATTAAACTTCCATTACATTTACTACAGCAGATTTAAGATAATGGCCAAGTTACGTTTTTTCTACTGGGAGGCAACGGTATAATCTCCTTCAGGTGTTGGATTTTTCATACGACTTGACATTTCTGTACATAGTTCACAGAGCACATTATTATTATTTATTTCTTAGCAGACGCCCTTATCCAGGGCGACTTACAATTGTTACAAGATATCGCATTATATACAGTTACCCATTTATACAGTTGGGTTTTTACTGGAGCAATCTAGGCAAAGTACCTTTCAAACACACACTTATTGTCAATTATTCTCCACTTAGAACTATAAAACTATAAAACTACCCCAGTTGCCGGTCCATTTGGTAGACATGACCATCACATCTCTCTACATACTAAATTAGTTGTTTTTCACTATCAATAATTAGCATATATGCAAGATGCAGCCAATTAAACTGTGACCAGTTCCAATTGATAAAGTACTGTACATGATAGAAACAAAGTACTATTGAAACATTGCATTTTGACCTAAAGCTAAAAACCATGTATGAAGTGCTTGTAGATTATTATTATTATTATTATTTAATTTGTTTTATTTTTTTCTTTCTCAGATTTTATGGTTTAGTCTCTGAGGTTATAGGGCCACATTTGGAAGCAAAAGCCCATTTTCAGTGGTGGTATTAATGGTATCAAACACCTTGCATGTATATGTAAATCACTGGTCTGAGTACTTTCTTTCTATATTTATAGTGTTAAAATTATTTTATTCCTCACTTGCCTTTACGCTAGCTTCAAAATAGGGCCGATGGATGATGTACAATACAATGGAGGACTGGGCCACATTATTTTTTATGCCTGGATACAGTGTCTTTCTGCACAGTATAGAGTAGTTGTACCTTGGATTGATGAACTGCTTGAAGTTCTGGATGCAGTTTGCAGTTAAGTGTAATAATGCAGTATATTCTATATGGTAAAGAACCAGAGGCTGCTAACACGGTGTGATACTGTGGACTGTAAATGGGAGGAAAGCAGAGAGGTTCAGGTAAAGACTGGTACAGTATTTTCATTTCCTGATGCATTGTCAATTTTGTCTATAAGCCCTGGCTGACTTACAGTACAGGCTATTTCTAAACTCGTTGTTTGCTGTGCTGTGCTGTGTTGTGCTGTGCAGTGCAGTGTGCTCGCCCTGCTCATGTGAGGCGGGTGTGGCAGTCTCTCTGCTCCTGGACTCCAGCTCAGATCAGTATGAAATAACAGGGCAGGGCACGGCTGGGTGCTTATGCACTGACTGTATGAATGCAAGAAAAGAGACGGGTCCAGGTTAAAGCAAACTAGTCGCGGCCACGGGCCTTCATCACAGACCAGTCTTTTGTAAGGCAAACTTTTGGTCAAACTAGTAGAGTGTCTGTTCCTGTGCCAGCCACTGTACAGTGCTGCAGAGAGATAATGCAGCAGGCATTTAGAATACTAAAAGAATCATACAGTAATAAATACAGCACTGTATAAGAATCATACTGTAATAAATTCAATGACAAACTTTCAGACTAGAAGTCGTTTTTCAAAGTCTACAAAGACTTCTAAATTCAGCACTGTTGAGTGTTCAATAGTTATGCATGCAGCAGGTATTGCTGTTTATCTGGGGTTACAGCTTTGTGGTCATGAGAACTTCACCCCCTTGCATTTTACAAGTATAGTAAAAAATCGGCTATTATCCAATAGGATAATCGAATTGTTCGGATAATTAAATTACAAGTGTGAAATAAGATAACGTTCCCAATCAAGAAACATCCTAAAAAAGATATCGCAGTATAACCCTCAGCCCCCTTAATATTTTCAGTACGTAACATGCAGTTCTGCACTGTAATGTAAATTCCATGAGATTTAGCTCATGTTCTATGACAGTAGGGTTGAAGAGCACAGCGCACAACAAGACAGGGTGACAAGGGGGTGTTCAGATAATCTGGGTTTGGATAATAGAGGTTTTACCTCTAAGAATGTCTGTGGAGACTTCAGAAACTACTGCTGCTGCTCATTTAAAAAAAAAATACCAACCCTTTTACACCTGAAATATCTTTTGTTTGATAACAATGACTGGACTTGTCTTTTAATTAAATGCGTGAAGAATCCTGAGTGAAAAGATACATTATATGATTCAGGATAGACAGACAGCATTATCCAAGTTTGGCCATTCTGCTTATGTGTACATAATTATAGTACAGACGTCCTGTAGTCATGTCTCTGATGCCTAGCAAGGCTGAGCGTAGTTGGTTCTTCGATGTTCTGAGATAAAGAGAGTTCTCGCACTGCAGGTAAGCAGTTGACCCAGTGACCAGGGTTGCTTGCAATTCCTTTTTTCCAATTCCAATTCCAGTTCCAATTCTGTCTGAAGATGAGTGCAAACTCAAGTTAGGACTGATATGTTTTCTCAATGTGCATTGCTGCAGTAAACAACAGAATGGAAAGTTGTGGATAAAATAACATGATACATTCTTGTTAGTGGATTTCTAATAGAGTTTCACTTTCACTTAATCTCTTTTCTAAAATAGTCCAGCATAAAAGTACATTTCCACGTCAGCATTGCTTTTGAATGATTTTATTACTCCTAACCGAGCCCTGCCCTGCATCCCCCAGGTCGGTGTACGACGGGCAGGAACATGGGCACTTCATGGAGAAGCTGGAGGGGCGGATCCGCAACCACGACCGTGACATCGAGAAGATGTGCAACTTCCACTACCAGGGCTTCGTGGACTCCATCACTGAGCTGCTCAAAGTGAGGGGTGAGGCCCAGAAACTCAAGGTAAGGACGGTGCCACCCACCCACACACCTACAGACTCTCAGAGAAAGGCTGATGGGAACCCTGAAAAGAATAATTGATCTAAACTTGGGGTGGTGGATCCCAATGTTGCAGCCATTTAAACAACTGCCCAGGGTTTGGGTCAATTCCGGCTTTTCAATTCCAATTCCAGTTCCTTTTTAAAATCGGTTCCCAATTCCAATTCCAGGTCCTTTGAAGAAAGTGGAATTGGAATTGATATTTTAGAAACATAAGAAGTGTTGTCATTGTTTAAGTGCTTTCATTTGAAGCCAGTTTAATTGACTAACAGCGACTTCAATTGAAGTAATTTTGCTGCCACTGTGAGAAGCTCATTTTAACCGAATACTGCTAATTGCAATTTTCATCAATGATGTGTTGGAATTGGTTTAAAAAGAATAGGACATGGAATTGGAAATGAAAAACAGGAACTGACCCCAACTCTGCTCTATCCTATTATTATTATTATTATTATTATTATTATTATTATTTATTAGCAAACGCCCTGATCATGGGCGACTTACAATTGTTACAAGTTAACACAGTACAAAGTGTTGTATTATAAAATATCAAATTACAGATTAACCCATTATAAAATATCACATTACAGAATATCACAATAGATAAGAGCAGATATGAAAGTACAATAGTCAGTTCAAGTAAGAGCAAAATAAAGCATACAGTAACTTTATAAGTAAGAGCGAATTCGACTAAGTGCAGTTAAACCTTATAGTAACTATTTGCTTATGAGTAAAGTCCAGTAAGAGCACGTAGCAAGTACAATAAATGGATGAGAATGATTTCAAATAAGAGCAATTACAGAAATTGTGAGTACAGATATCTATAAGAGTAAAATCAAATACAAGCTGTAGTAAGTAGTTTATAGGTAGGAGCAGTAGTTGAATGCAGTAAGGTAAGTACAAGCTGTTGCAAGTACTGGTACAATTGGGTGCCATATAGTCCAGCATGGTCGAGAGTTGTAGTGTTTACAGATGCTGTCTGAACAGGTGTGTCTTGAGGAGAAAGTGGTCAGGGACTGAGCAGTCCTGATAGAGTTGCGTATTTCTTTCGAGTCGTTATAAAACCTGTTATTTGTGCAGCAGGTTTTGCGGTGAAGGCGGAGGCTTTGTGGTCTCATGCGATAACATTTGATCAGCTGAAACACAGCCTGATTTGAATGTAGCAGGGGTGTAGACGTCTAACATGGGGGTCAGATAAGCTGGGTGTCTAACAGACCCCATAGGTCCTTTTCGGAAAAATTTGGGCCTACGGAAGAAAATTAAACACAAAAAGCAAAGACAACTACTTATAAACCAGTCAAGAAGCTACAGCCTTTTTCTGAGCCAAGGTAATGAAAGTCAGCATTGTAAGCAAGCCTCCTCAATGTGTTTGCTGTCTCAATGGTGTTGACCTGGTATCTTCCAGCCTGGTATCGTACAGGTGAGTCCTTGGTCTGGCTTAATTCCCTCTGCCATCACTAGCTTCATTAAAAAAATCTTCAAGCCAGGCTGTTACAGAGTGGTGTGTAGTAGTGTGCTGCTTGCCAAACACCAACTGAGAGCCTCTTTCTTCATTTCCTCTTATTTGAGTCACACCCACTGTTCTCCCTGGCTCAAGGAACAGTGCTGCTGCAACAGGTAGCTAAGTGGGTGACTGCCTGAGCTACACAGGGTAGTTCATCTCCTGACCCAGCTTCCCATCGCTCACACCCAGCTTTTATCCTTCCCAGCCACTGGGAGGCCAGAATCCATAGGGTTGAGGTTAGGGAACTGGCTTCTGGCCTAGGAGGTTGCTGTTTTATGTCCAGCTTTTTCACAAATATATATTATATTATTTTTATTTTCAACTTTTAATATATATATATATATTTTTTTTTAACATATTAACTTTTCAGAGATTGCACGTTTGCGGAGTTGAGAATTGTAAATTGTATTTGGAGTTGCATGCGAGCAACCAAGTCCTTTTAACTAATCTTCAGAAAGTCACCTACCAGAGAGGTTCTCTCAAGAAACCATTGAGTGCAATACAAGTGAGCATAGGAGCCTAACATCTTCCATCTACTCCACTAGCACAGTGCAAGCTCCAAACACACACCCAAAACACTATATTCAACTACAGTATAACTGATCGAACTTGTTAAGGTCATTAAAGTACTATGTCATGCTGATCTGACATGTACTGTAGTGGAAGTGCATGGAGGGATTACAGTTATCTAGAGAACGTCTTATCCAATTGTGATGAAACAGTTACATTGAAGTATCTTGGAACTGGTCTGCATTGAGGGTATTTGTCCACAAGAGGTCCCCAGTCCCCTACCAAATGTTTCCAGAGTTAACAGGCTCTTTTTATGGTTTGTGTTCCATGGCAAAATTTCCAATGACTTAGTTAACAGTGAATCAAATAAAGGTGTAGTTACCACCGCAAAAGGTTTAATTGCTGAATCTGGTGTATCTGGTGTAAACACACAAGTGATTTTGAAATATACTGGGTTAATATAAATAGGGTTCTTCAGTTTCTCTGTTTTATTTTTAAGAAGCACACACGTAGCGTTATGCAGCACTCACCTTTTAGTGCAGCTGACTTTTTGTGAGCTGACATTGGTTCTTCTTTCAGACATCTTTAACCCTTTAATGTACAAGGGACATGTGTGTCCCACAAAAAAAAAAAAAAAAACCTTTCTTATTTTTGCAATGAGGTGCATGAAACAGGGTTTAAAATGTACTGACAGGTTGGATCTGGTCATCCAAATTGTCAGTTTCCTCCTGATACTTGAGTCACTTTCAAATGGATTTTAAGAAGAAACCTTTTGAACAACTGCTCAATTCCTTGTGTACCTTAAAGGGTTAAAACCTGTTTTATTGGTGTGGAAAAACGAGACAATTAACAGGTTTCATTATGTATTATGTTGTCGGCTCAAAACAAGCTCCAAAAGATGACTGCTTTCTTACAGTATTTTGTGTGCTCCTCCTTAATTAAACATTGCAGACAATTTAAACGTTTCCAGCCTGGTTCAGGCTGTGCACATTTTTGTTGCCAGCGTCTGAATGCATTCTGATTGGTTGCCTTGTTTCTCTTTGTTTCAGAGCCAGGTGACGGATACCAACAGCAAACTGCAGGATGCGGGGAAGGAGGTAGGGTGCTCCTGGAGTGTTACTGTCTCATACACAAGGAACCTGTAGCGGAGCAGTTCTCAGGCAAATGAATATGATTATTGTCTGAAATCTGCACCATCACAAAGCCTACACGTAGCTGCACATATTCCTGAAGGTGGTTCCCATACCAAGATAATGCAGCTCTAGCTGTCTCTTTCTCTCCATGATTAACTGCACGGCACATGTTCTTTATTTTATATGTTTATTTTCTTTTTCTAAATCAATCTCAGTAATTAATGTTTGAAGTTAGGTTGCTTGTCTTCTGAATATCTTATACCGATTTAGTGGTAGTCCTGTATGCTTTAGAGTCAGATGTTGAAACCTTATTAGAAATATGCATGTGATATATGTATATATAGATTTTGGCCTTTGTGGTTATACAAAAGTAACTGTACAGTGCTATTTTATTATTATTCAGTATTCCTTCCTATTCAAAATCTTCAAAGATTGTTTGTACTGTATATAAAATTGAACTTTATCTAACACCTCTGTTAGCGGAACTGTATACCTGTAGTGTTGCCTGATTTTATTTCTATTTTACATTTTATTAACTTTCTTGTTTACCCCACTCCCAATACAAGCTGGTGAATTCGATGGAAGAGCTGAAGCAGTGCCGGTTACAGCAAAGAAACATCGCAGCTACTGTCGACAAGCTCAGCCTCTGTCTCCCAGGTACTCCTGAGTTCAAATGCTAGAACTTGTACTGGCTAGAACTGCTGCTTTTACAGGAGTCTGGGCCAATAGGAGCCTTTTTTTTCCAAGGCTGAACCTCATCGTATTTTCAGGGATGGAAATAATGCCCTGTTCACACTTGCATTTTTGTACCGGTATCGTTGTGGAACAGTATCGGAACATCTGTTCACATTGGAGTTGTTACCTGCGTTGTACCAGTATAACTGTATCGATATGAAACAGATATGAGCAAGTTTCATGGACAGGTGGATCGATACGATAACGGAACGGATAAGTATGAGGCATGCGCACACTTGCACCAAAGATTTATTCTATTACCAAGATTCTCAGCTCCGCCTACTATATTTACAGATAAGTTACAGTAGGAAAAACATAAAAACTGACGGCTAATACCAGTAAATCCAAGTTTTACGATTGCACCCGTCTACTCTAGTGCTGTGAAACGCTCATCTGCTTTTTGCGCATGTACTGCGTTCAGAAAAGTGTATTTTTCATATAGATTATAGTATGTCATTACCACGGGTTATGTTTTTCGTCGACACCCTGGGCAATACAAAAAGCACCTCAATCCGACTGTGCTCCATTGACTATCAATAGAAGATCTAAGCCCAAGCTGGCTATATCCCACAACCCTTTGCGTGCAGCGTGACGGAGGTCCCCATAGAGAATCAGTGGATTGTGTAATACAGAATGTCTTTGATGTAAGTGTATCAGTATAAACCAGCTTAAATGTGGACAGGTATATCGCAACAGTATCAGTCTTATACTGGTTTTAAAAAGTGAGTTGTGACAGAAAGTGGTATCGTACCAGTATATTCTAAACCGAAACAAATGTTGCCAGTTTTGTTCCGATACAAGTGTGAACAGGCTTAAGACTCCTGTTGCCATTCCAGCTGTTGTAGAAACAGCCCTGTTTTACTACAGTGTATCAAATCTGACTTTTTTTTTTAACTAACCTAGTTAATCAGGTATTTTGTATTAAAAAAGTATGCCTTTTGATTTCAGGAATGGAAATAATACTAATTCACCCTTTCCAGGTTTTACTATGAGCTTGATTGGCCCCAATGTGTCTTATTAAACCCATAATAAAACCAGTAATGGATCAAACTGCTATGCAATGGGAGTCTTATTTCCCGGTTAGCTGGAAAAACAATACGTTGTGTAACGTATTGTACTACGTTGTTCTACTACAAATAAAAGGATTGATAGACATGAAATCAAGTTTTAATTCAGACAGCTAAATTGAGGGGGGGGGATTCAATAATAACCCACAATTTCAGATTCACCTAATCTTGCTTAATGTTATCAAAAACTATTTTCTTCAGTGAAAAAGGATGCATGGTGAAAAAAACAACAACTTGATAACCTACAAACGTTTCATTTGGTTTGTAATAATAAACAAAACAAAAAGAATCTGTGGGTTATCTAGTTACCTTAATTATGATTATCTAGAACTACAGGGTGTCAATAAAATTACTTTTTCATGAGTATCAAAATCTAGGAACATGTCAAGGAGCCGTTGTCGGTTTGTCTGTCCATACCTTTGTTTATTTTATACATTCACATACAGTGGTTGTAGAGTAGGTTACAGTGATGTTATAATATAAAGGCCGGACTAGTGATAATGTCCCTGATCCTAAGTGGCAACAAATTAGAATGCTCAGTATTTAGTCATCAGTATAGAAAAATTGTAAGAACGTAATATTTAATGCAAGTTTAACTGCAACCTTATTTTGTATATATTATTTTCCATCACACAAATGAAACTAACACACATGGAATTTTATTTACAGAAAGACTAGGGGTGGGGATTATCTTGCCCATTTTTCCTCACTCAGACCCTTTACTTACTAAATATCATGGTATCCCTGAATAGATAATCGTCTCCTCTTTAAAAAAAAAAATAAAAAAAAAATATATATATATATATATATATATATAATATATATATGCTAAATATTCTAATGAGCAAGATATCTCACAAGTAGAATGGTACCCTGAAATCTTCTCCTTCTCACTAAATATCTTGGTATCCTTGAACAGATAGGTCATTTCAGTGGTACCCTAAATATGATTAATTTACTAACAATGCAGAATGAGTGGGTGGAGCATTTGAGAGAGTGTTCCTTAAAATCTCGCTTATTTTTAAAAAGGAGATGATTTTCCATTCATGGATACCAAGATATTTAATAAATAAGTAGTCTGAGTGCAGTTATCTGGCAACAGACTTCCCATCCCAGGTGTACTGCTTTCCTGGAAAAAGGAGAGGTTTAACTATTAAGATACCAGAGATTTAGCAAGTAAGGGGTCTGAGTAAGGACAAATGGGCAATACAGATATCATTGTGTTTTCTGTAAAAGTGTAACAAAACCTCTTCACTCTTCCTCTTTCTCTCTTTCAGTCCTAGAGATGTACAATAAGCTGCAAGAGCAGATGCAAGCCAGAAGGTAATTTTCTCAATTCCTTTATTGTCTTTGATATACTTTGTTTTACGGCAGTTTCAGCCAGGGGGACAACTGCTAGTTTCGGAAGAGCACAATTTGAGACCTGATAGTGAATGGAAGTATAAATATATTTATACAATGACTTTTAAGAACGACAGTTTCTTGGAAGGAGTCAGCTCCATAGAAGACATTTTAGAGTAGATCCATAACGTTTTTCAATGATTTGAAACCCATTGAAATTTCAACGCCACCGTTTTGCACTGCTTTAAAGAAAGAACTTGCATTTCACTCCTTGTTGACCCCAATAAAGAGATGTTTATTAAATAGATGTCACTGTGTGGATTATTCAGAGGGTAGGGGGTCATTCCAGCAAGGGAGATTAACATTCAGATCGATGGTAATTAAAACAGACTAATCGTTTTATGCTTGTACTGATCCAAATGGTGCATTTAACCTTTTGAACGGTAAATTTCATTTCCAGATTGTGCAAAAGAAAAAGTTAAGCTTCCCCTGTTTATCTAACACTAGAGTGTGTCGGGTTTAAGCACCCAGGGTTAAACCACTTATTCTGCTTTCCGTTTCCAG
Source organism: Acipenser ruthenus (assembly GCF_902713425.1). NCBI lineage: Eukaryota > Metazoa > Chordata > Actinopteri > Acipenseriformes > Acipenseridae > Acipenser > Acipenser ruthenus. The sequence continues at coordinate 90,977,094 of NC_081190.1, read as the reverse complement.
CAATGCCTGAGGACTTTTATTGTTGCTTGTTTCTCTTGTTCTCTCGATGAATTTGCAGCCCAATGTTATTAACTGTATGTATCCCTTTGCGTACAGAAATTAAATGAAAGACACATGTCTCGTTTCCCCTGCCTGGCACTACAGGCTTCGGCTGCCCACGGCTCGCCGCCAAAATCAAAAGATTGTTTCAGTGCTTTTTTCCCCAACCCTGGCCAACTTCGGAAGTTCTTGCTTGCTGTCAATGGTCACTGGGGGATCATGGGGTCATATTGTTTTGTTTTAAAGAAACCAGCGGTAACACTACATTTAGAACAAAGCAGTCCGAGCCATGCAAGCTGAAGTTGGTCTGTGTGGTCCAGTGGTTAAAGAAAAGGGCTTGTAACCAGGAGGTCCCCAGTTCAAATCCCACCTCAGTCACTGACTCATTGTGTGACCCTGAGCAAGTCGCTTAACCTCCTTGTGCTCAGTCTTTCGGGTGAGACGTAATTGTAAGTGACTCTGCAGCTAATGCATAGTTCACACACCCTAGTCTCTGTAAGTCGCCTTGGATAAAGGCGTCTGCTAAATAAACAAATAATAATAATAAAAGTTGAAAGAACGTTCATTGCTATTTTCATTATGGCACGACATAAGACCTAATTAAATGAACCCTCCAAAAGAAGACGGATGGAAAGTGAAGTATAAAATAGTAACATAAACATAACATGTTTCATCATGACTGTAAACAAAGAGCTTAAACACCTCCTGGCTACATGATGACACACTTCCTTTGTAGCCAGTTTAACTACCTGGAGTATGAGATACAAAGCCTGACCAGAAAGCTGTGCTGAGCCGCTTGTTTTGTGAGCAGCTGTAGCCTGGAGCACCAGGCAGTGGAAATGGGAAAATATTTATAGTCAATTTCTTTATCTGCCAATTGCTAATTATATAGCGCCTTTCATAGCCAAGCTGTTAATTTCCTTCCATGATGACGCTTTTTCTGAATCCGTATTGAATGTCTCCTATAAATAGTAATCCTCTAGTTTATCGCTTTATGATTGATTCAATGATTTTATGAGCAAAGGCACATGTGGTAATTACAGACCCATCTATCGGCTGGTTTCACAGATCCAGTTTAGCACTAATCTCGGACTAGCTAATGTTAATTTAGGTAAAGTAGTCCAAGATTAGTGCTAATCAAGGTTTGTGAAACCAACCGATAGATGGGTCTGTAATTACCACATGTGCCATTGCCAGTCAGCTGGAGCAACTACTATTATTTTGGGTATATGGCATCTAGACCAGGGGATTTGCTGGCATTGAAAGACCCCAGTACTCTTAGTACATCTGTTTAATTTATAACAGGGAATGTATGATTTGCAAGGATGTATACAAAAAGAGAGTATGACGTAATACACACAGACTTCCAAAAGGCTATTGACAAAGTGCTACAGGAAAGACCTAAGCGTACATGCAAGTACATAACTGAAGAATAACAAAAGCATTGCAACACATTTACTCTGAAAATGGTACAGGTCTTGCTGGAGAAGGTTCCCTTAACTTTTATTCATTGCAGTTATTTATATGACCACTAGGTGGCAGATGGTGCCTGTAGTAGAACATTATGAACCTGTGCATTGTAGATTACTTCTAGGTTAAAGGCATTGAATTTTCCTTCACTAACTAAAGATCTATTCCCCTGTGCCTCCTTTATCCTTGAGCAATATTGGAATACTTTTAGTGGCTTTCAAAGTCACTGTTTCACATCAAACACCAGTGATGATGGCGGTATAGGGTCATTCCAATTGAGCTGGACCAAATTCTGTGGTTGATGATACATAAACCACATGTGATGGAGAAATTCTCATACATAGTGTTCCGCATTTTCGTTTTTCAGAGTTTATTTTACAAACATTAAAATAGGGATAAAATACGCAAAGAAAACGTTTTTCAATTGAAACATCGGTAAACATTCTCAGTATACACACTTTACATGTGGAATAGGTTGCATAGTACTTCTGGTTTCTGATTAAGTTAATCTACATTAATGATTTAGATTCTGGTACAGTAAGCACACTTGTTAAATTTGCAGACGACACAAAAATAGGAGTGGCAAACACCGTTGCAGCAGCAAAGGTCATTCAAAATGATCTAGACAGCATTCAGAACTGGGCAGACACATGGCAAATTACATTTAATAGAGAAAAGTGTAAGGTACTGCACGCAGGCAATAAAAATGTGCATTATAAATGCCATATGGGAGATACTGAAATTGAAGAAGGAATCTATGGAAAAAACCTAGGAGTTTATGTTGACTCAGAAATGTCTTCATCTAGACAATGTGGGGAAGTGTGGCAATGTGCCCCGCCCCTGTGTGCTTTTCTGTGTTGTATGTTGCGTGTGTTAATGTTGGTGTATAGATATGGCTTCACGGGATATAAGTGGGTGTGTGCAGCACGAGTTATTTAAAATGTATAGTTGTATTTAAGCACAAGGATTGCACATCACTTCACGTGCATTTAAAGTATTTAATATGTGAGCACGAGGTTGCACACAATTAATTCACGTGCTGGGATTCAAGTGAATAATTAATTAGTAATTGAATCCCGGCACAACAGTATATATAGATGCACGTTTTACTCACTCGGGGTTGTGTGTTTGGTGAGTGGAGAACAGGAGAGAGAAAAGGAGATAAATAAAGTAATAACAGTTGCTATCGCGTGCTGGTAGGACCAGCACGATACTTGTTTGTTTATTTTTACTCACCGTGTTTGTGTGTCTGTCCGTCCACCGTTTGTTAATGTTAGTCCGTTTTGTTTGTCTGTTTATTTTGGCTGAAGTGCCATGTCCTGTGTTTTGTTAAAAACGTTTTATTTGTAATAAACCGGCGCAAGCAAGCGTCTTCATCATTTAATTTCATCTGTCCTGTGTGTTATTCATTTCCTGGATCTGACAGCACCACTCAGCCAGCCTTGTGACAGGAAGCTATAAAAAAGGCCAACAAGATGCTCGGATATATTGTGAAAAGTGTTGAATTTAAATCAAGGGAAGTAATGTTAAAACTTTACAATGCATTAGTAAGACCTCATCTAGAATATTGTGTTCAGTTCTGGTCACCTCGTTACAAAAAGGATATTGCTGCTCTAGAAAGAGTGCAAAGAAGAGCGACCAGAATTATTCCGGGTTTAAAAGGCATGTCGTATGCAGACAGGCTCAAAGAATTCAATCTGTTCAGTCTTGAACAAAGAAGACTACGCGGTGATCTACATGGGACCAGGGGTCACAAATGTTGATTTAGATAAAGGAGCATTCAGAACAGAAAATAGGAGGCACTTCTTTACGCAGAGAATTGTAGGAGTCTGAAACCAACTCCCCAGTAATGTTGTTGAAGCTGACACCCTGGGATCCTTCAAGAAGTTGCTTGATGAGATTCTGGGAACAAAGCTACTAACAACCAAACGAGCAAGATAGGCAGAATGGCCTCCTCTCGTTTGTAAACTTTCTTATGTTCTTAAGTTTAATGTCCCTAGCATCATCATTTTCTGTCAAATATTTACGATTACAATTGTCTGTGTTAGGCAGTGTTTTCACTGATGGACAGTACTGTTGCACTAAGTCACCAATATGCACCTCTCTGTGCAATAAACAGTGGCTGCATAAATGGATTGCTTGTCTCAGTTCACTTTCTTGTTTTCGTTTAATGTGTCGCTTACTTTCAGTATGTTCTTTTATTCTGTCAGCGTGAACATGTACCTCAATGCAGCAGTATTTGCAACGCTATGCATCCTCTGCCTCATCTGGCCCACTTCTGCTATGTGGCTTTTTGTATACTTCGAAAAAAAATTAGTTTTCTTTTGAATATTCATAAACTGATTTACGTTTTCTCCCTATTACTCATCCATTGAAAATATTATATTTTTGTGTAAGTATTTCAATTTAGTTTTTGATCAAGCTAATTAATACGCCCAGCACTTGCCACAATAATTAGACTTTGATTGGCCAACAGATTTGATTGGCCAACAGAACCAATGTGCGACGTTTGAACGTCATTTGATGCAAAGTCTAAACGTACCTGCTGTATACTAGGATGCAATGTAAGGCTGCTTATTGCAATGTCTGAGTCAAAATAAAACAGCATTTTAATAAGAATATTGTGTATTTCCTAGAAAATAGTACCGGGAAAATATTGAATAGTAGACAAAAAATCAGATATAAATCAGTAAACCGAGGTTCAGTTTAAAAAAAATATATAATAAATCCGGAGTAAACTGGAAATGCAGAACACAGCTCCACATGGTGAGAATGTATCTGAAGTTTGCAATAAAAAAAGCATTTTGCCAATCTTTTACCTAATTATACACCTTGGGGATTGACTTGGGCAAATAATGTTAGTATAATTATACAGCTTGTTTCACTGGCTTTGAGCCGCCAGTCCCAATCTTTCCTGTGATAACCGGGACTTGCTCCCCCCAGAACGGTATGTTGTGATCCTCTACATTTATTCTCTGCATATTCAGCCCTGTGTTTTTGGTCTATTAATTGTAGGTCTTGATGTGTTTTATTTTAGTTTTACAACAGAATTGAAGATGGAGTGATAGTATTGCAAGAGAATTCTCTCTTCCATTCCCCTCCAGGAAGCGCAACAGCCGAGTTATTTGACCATGAACTGGCTGCTCTGCTCCTCTCTTAACTTCCTCAATGGGGCTAGATATTATTATTATTATTATTTTATTTCTTAGCAGACGCCCTTATCCAGGGCGACTTACAATTGTTACAAGATATCACATTATTTTTACATACAATTACCCATTTATACAGTTGGGTTTTTACTGGAGCAATCTAGGTAAAGTACCTTGCTCAAGGGTACAGCAGCAGTGTCTCCCACCTGGGATTGAACCCACGACCCTCCGGTCAAGAGTCCAGAGCCCTAACCACTACTCCACACTGCAGGAATGTCTGATATACATATGAACTCTAACCCACAGCTTCCTTCCAGGATAAACAAACAAACGAGTGTTTGATTTCTCAGTGTATGCAGAAAGGTAAACATTATTTTGAATCTCAGTTGGAAGATCAATATTAAATTCATATTTCACTGCCTGCAGTATAATAGGGCAAATCCGCTAGAGAAATGTGACCTGTAGAGCATTACAGTCTTGTATGCTGGCTAGATAACACAATCACCTCGGGTATCACCAACCAGAATGGTGTCAATTTACTGCTGGAGATCGGGGCTTACTTTGATCATTGCCACGGTATGGTAACCCTGGCCAAAAAGCCTGTGGCATAAATTGTGATTTAATGTTGTTTGTGAATAAGGCTACAAACAAGGGTCATTAAGACCCTTGAGACCACAGACTAGCACCCTTCAAAGCTCCTGTAGGGGTCAACGAAGGTTAAAAGAATATTGTGAGCACACTATAGAACACTGTGCTCATGCTCCGCTGCAAGGTGGGAGGATGTTTTTCAACTCAACCAACCCGGGACACAGAAGGAACAAGGAATTGTTAATGTGGAGTACATTTTATCTTCTGTAGAAGAGTTGTATGTTGTGTGTCTGGAACAACATTGTAACTCATGCCATGAAATTGATTGTGTTTAGAATATTGTTAGGAAAACCGTATAAGCAGAGTTCACAAAGTTCAGCTTCACACACACACACACACACACACACAGTTAGGCAAGATATTTGAGACAGGCACTGAGTGTAAGTGAGAAAAGCTACCTGAATCCTTTCCTCACGACAGACAATAGCCAAACCTGAGATTTCTCCCAGAAAATTATGTAACAGATCATTATCTGATTTTCTGTTTAATTAGGTACATTTGTTGTGTCTAAGCTGTATGTGTGTAACTTTTGAATATTTGAATTGATAAATGGAAACTTACTAACAGCAGTTGGTGTTGTGCACACAGATATCAAAATAGTTTCTTTACACTCCTGTACTGTACCTGGAACCTGGGCTCACCACTCCCGTTGCAACCACCCAGCTGCTGTCCACACGACAGCCCCGGCCTCCCTATTCATTACATTAAACATTTACAACATGGCCAAAGCCGCAAGTCCGTGCCCAGATCTTGTTATGGGATGGGAAGTGAAAGTTTAACGAAGACATGCATTTCTATAAGCTTCAGTTTTATAGGTTTCAGGAAAAATAAAAAGCTGGCCTATTTTCCACCGGTTGAGGCTTCCATTGCTGCTTTGGTCCAGGCACCTAATTTGGTGTTATTATCCATGGACGCTGTCTGTTCTAACAAGCAGTGCCAGGTTTCTGAGGTGATCTTCAAAAGGGCTTATTCAGCCGGGGCGTTTGCTTCACGACTGGGGAACTATAACAGCATCCTGGTAGCCTACCAGTCGCATTTGCTGCGGTCCCTTTCCGCGAACCACAGGCCCTCACTACAGCAGCTCTGCCTGTGGACGAGATGCTGTAGCACTCTCACCACGCGCAGGAATCCACTAAGGAGCTGAATCACCTGCTTCCCAAGCGACCACATCCGGCACGTAAACCAGCGGCCCCAAAAAAATGACACAACGATTGCACCCACTGTGCCCGCTGCCAGAGGCGATACTTGGGACCAGCCTGCGGTTACTCGCCACGGAGGCCATAATAGCTACCCTGCTCAAAGACAGAAGGTGCAGGCTAAGCCACAGGCAAAACAGAAGCCCTAGGAGTTAGCTGCCACAGGCCCAGGGAGCCTTCTGGACTATTGGCGTAGGACTTAGCTGCCACAGGCCAGGGCCCCATCTGAGGAAGCCTTCTGGACTATTGGCGTTAGTGCACCACAGACATCTGGGTGCTTACTGCCATTCAGACCGGCTATTCGCTACAATTCAAACACAGTCCCCCTCCCTTTATGGGCGTGACTACAACATCAGTCACAGACCCACAAGACACTGCTGTGGTGTCTCAGGAGAGGACAGCTCTGCTGCAAAAATCAATCAATCAGTTAATACTTCATTTACATTGTGCCTTCCATACAAAATGTATATCAATGCATTGTACAGGACAAAACAGAAGAAAATCAAAATACAATTCATGTATATAGAAATTAAAGAAAAACAGAGTTTAGAATGCAGTTTAAAATAGTTCCAAAGCAGAATGGTGGCCTCAGACCAATACACAATCTCAGACAGGTCAACCTGTATCTGAGCCGAAGGTGGTTCAAGATGTTGAGAATGCAACGGCTGTTACAGTCAGTCAGGCCAGGTGACTGGTTCACCGTGGTGGACTTCAAGGACACCTATTTCCACATCCCCATAAAACCAGCGCACAGGAAGTACAGCTCTCCAGTGCTAAATACAAACACAAAACGTATTCGCCTACCTATTTATTAAGCTTCTTTACATTATTTATTGTTTATCTGTCTAGCAACCTTCTAGTGGCTTCAGATGAAATAAAATGTGAAATGTTTGCAGGTTTGCTAATTACACTGTTCCCATTTTTCTACTCCCTCTGGCGGATTTGAACTGAAATCTGTAAGCATCGCCCACATGGTGCCCCCAGTTCCACTTGGCAAGAGCCTTAATCAATAAAATACTTACGGCTGGGCAGATCTCCCCTTCTGCTGATTTTGAACACTGCCCTTGGGTCTAGCAGTTGGGACGTTGTAAGTTCTCTAAACGGCTTGCATTACCTGATATAATTTGGGATCAAGAGCTTGGATTCAGCTTTCGAGCAGATGGGCCTTTTTAAAATGTATTTTTAGATTAGTGGTGGGAGGGGGGCGGTGAGGGTCTTTCTTGTTTGTGGTGAATCCAGATCTCTGCACTTCATTTTTTGGATAAATCTAACTGGATAATTGGGTTGGTTTAAGCCTGCATTCTATAAGCGCGGCTGAACAGAGACTTTCTGCTTAAACTGCCTTGCTAGTGAACTTCAGAGATCCAACAGCCAGATAGTAATCTTCTCTTAAAAGCTGGTTTAGTGAAGCTGCCAAGTATTGCAAGCACTTTTTTTCCCCCCTCCTCTCGTGAGGGATGTGTCCTGAATCTCTGGCCTGGATATTCAGACTTTTGACAAAAGTTTTTAAGATGATTGCAATCTAGGTCATGGTGACCCACATAAGTTCTTGTTTTTGGATTTGTTGGGCTAATAAGGCTACCGCTTGTAATTCAACAGTGAAACGGTTGGTCTAGTACTAAACCTAAGACGTTTCACCTATGTTTTATGTAACAGACCTGTAAAGTTCCAGGCTACAACCTTCTTAAGCTGCTGTGTCAGATCTGTAAGACACCATGGCAAACACAAAATAGCAACTAACTCACCTCTTTTCTTCTTCATAGTAATTCCATGAGATCTCTAAAGGGGTTCCAGCTAATGAAATGATTCATTTTACCTGTTGTGCACTTACCTGTCATGCTATGTAGGGCACACATGATCGAGTAAGGTGTACTTAATGTACAGTACATAAAATAAAGTACAGCTGATGCAGGCATTTTGATATTAAGCGGATTGTATCGTTAACCAAAGTGATATGGGTAGCTTTTGAAAGCAATTTGATACAGCTCAGGAGTTGAATCCTGGAGTGAAACATCTGCAATAAATGATGCACCGTTTATTCTTTTCAGACACTACCCGGCACTGAAGACCTTGGAGCAGCTGGAACTCATTTACCTGCCGCGTGCCAGCCAGTACCGATTCTGCAAGATCATGAGCGAGAACATCCCGAAACTGCGCTCTGAGATCAAGGACCTGTCCATGTCCGACCTCAAGGACTTCCTGGAGAGTATCCGGAAACACTCGGAGAAGATCGGGGAGACCGCCATGAAACAGGTACGTGTAAACGCAAAGAGCTTATGAAAAGTTACAAACCAGAGGAGGTCATTGAGCCCATCACTGCGCACAACGGTTCCTAGTAGCTGATTTACCCCAGAACTTTGTGTATTCAATTCTTGAAGGATCCCTATGACTCTGCTGCCTGTTTTCATACCCTCTCCACTTACTTTGTAAAAGCAGCTCTTAACCTGTCTGCACTCTATTCAAAACTGTGCCCTCTGGTCCTGGTCTCTGTACTGTGCTTAACATTGATTAGGATTTTAAATCTACAGCCCAGTTAACTTTTATACCACTGTGCCTCCTAATAATTTGTGGAGGTCCGCTTTAGTAAGTATAAAACTGAAAACTATTAACACTTTTTTTTTTTTTCCTACTCCAAACCATCTCCTAATTTCTATAGTAAATGCATAGTATAACCATGGGGAAATTACTGTGAAAATGTACAGTGGTAAACTTCTACAAGGAACTTCTAGGATTATATCAGTAAATAAGATTAATTGAGTTGTAAGGAATGCAGATTTCTGAAACATACTGTAAATAATTAATAAAGAATAATGTACAAATGCTGATAGCTGGCTGCACGTCACTGGTTTAAATCCTATCTCAAACAGGTTACAATATGTTCAAATTGAGGAGCACTCCTCCTTCTTATCTAGGGCTCTGTTCTTGGACCAATCTTGTTTTCCTTCAGTATGCTTCCCATGGTGATGATGTCCGTAGACACAGGGTAAACTTTCACTGCTGTGACGATGACACACAATTGTATCTAGCTCTGAAACCAGGTAATTACACATCTGAAAATATCTTAACTACCGGTCTCACTGATATTAAGAAATGGATGTCACATTTTCTACTGTTTAAATTCTGATAAAACAGAGGTCAGAAATTTGGGGTCAAGAAATCAATGAGAGAGATATGCCTGTACAGTTGGACAGCTACCCCATTGAGTCAAAGACAGAAATTAGAAATTTGGTTGTGATTTTTTACCCTGATATTTCATTTGAATCCCACATTAGGAAAGTAACTAAAGTGTCTCTTTTCCATCCAAGAAATATTGCTAAATTAAGACGCTTTCTCTCAGCACAGGATGCTAAGAGACTGATGCTTGCCTTTGTAACTTCTAGAATAGACTTCTGTAATGCCCTGTTTTCTGGTATTCCAAACTGTGTTTTGTCCAGATTGCAGCTGCTGTCAGGATCCTAACAAAAATAAGAAAGTTTGACCATATTACGCCGGTATTGGCAGCCCTACACTGGCTCTCAATACCATACAGTATTGATTTTAAAGTCCTGCTTTTAACCTATAAAGCCTTAAATGGGATAGTTCCGTCTTACCTGAGTGGCTTATTGGTCTCATATGTTCCAGGTTGGCTGCTCCTGTCTCAGGATGCTGGGAATCTCACAGTTACAATTTTTTTTTTTAAAGAACACAGGTGGTAGAGCATTCGGCTACAGGGCCCCTAAATTGTGGAACAAATTGGCAGTCTCTTTAAGTGGGTCACCAACTATGGCAGCTTTTAAAACTAGACTGAAGACATATTTTTATAGTCTATCATATACATGATTACTACTATTGTCTTTTTACTGTATGTTTTATTGTTGTTATTTTTTTTATCATACTTTAATTGTATTTACTGAATTTGTTGGACTGCTTCTAATACTTACTGCTCTGTACGTTTTGCCCATGTGAAGAGCTCTGTGGCAAGGGTGCTATATTAAATAACGATTTGATTGATTTGATCATCCCTACTGGTATTTACTGTACTGTGTTTCATTGCGCTTCTATGTACACCACACAGCTTGAGGTGCAGCGAGTCCATTCACACATAAAGCTCTGGTAATCTTTCCTGCCTGTCCCTTGCGGCTGCCTGTCCATGCCTGATACTCGCTTATCAGGGTTCAGTGTCACTGTAAAGTCCACATGTCCCCCCCCCCCCCCCCCCCCAGTGAAGACAGCATGTACATCCCTACAGTACAGGGGCCCTCAAATTCAAAAGATAGTGGTCATTTCTGCTCTCCTGTGGTCCAGAGCCATGGCCGATACAGTTTCCAGCATCCCGGTAACTTTAAGCCACCGTGCAGCCTGCTTCATTCTTCTCTCTGACCCCCGAGACCTTTCCCTTTTGTTGGCAACACGCTGGGCCCTGACATTTCCAGTGGTTCAGCCAAAGTTGAAGGATAATTACTTGCTTGAGCAGCGGTGGGGATGGTATGCATTGCAAGTTGCTTCCCCCCCCCCCTTCATAGCCCCTTGAGGCACAGCTTTGAATCTGGTACGGATTTCAAAGCATGTGTTAAACTTCTCTCTGATGCTGATTAAACTAGAGGGCCCCGGGGAGAATTGGCACGAGCCCCAACAAGGCATCTGTGAAGGGGCTTGTAAAAAAAAAAAAAAAAAAAAAAGACGACAGGCCAACAGATTTCAACCTTCATAATAGCTGCGGAGGGAGGAAATGTCTCCCCATAATTTTAATTCCTTTATCTGATATCCCAAGAAAATATATTCAAGCTTGCCAGACCCCCCGATTTTTCTTTTTTTATTTATTGTTTTTTCCTTTTTTTTCTCACACTTTCCAATTTTTCCAGTTTCATAAGAACATAAGAAATTCCAGAACGAGAAAAGGCCATTTGGCCCACCTATGCTCGCTCGCTTTGATGCAATGGTGGTCCGTTAGCACTCAGGAGAGAAAAAAACAAAACTCCCCTAACCAAGTTAGCAGGGGAAATGAAACCTCTGGGAATCTGTGGCTGAAGGGACCGCCCTTCCTCCAGGCGGCTTGCTTAAGGTCCTATTATGGTCACAGAGAGGGTTATACAGTATTGTTCATGGCAGCATCCAGTCTATTCTTGAAGGATGCATTAGTCTCTGCTTTAACAACTCTGTTCTGCAGCCTGTTCCAATGGCTCACCACCCTTTCTGTGAAAAAGCTCCTTCTCCCCTCGGTTCTGAATATGCCCTTCTTCAGCTTCCACCCGTTGACCCTGGTTCTCAGCAGTTACTTTGTTAAACCCCTTGACAATTTTAAATACCTCTAGATAATTAACACTCAGATCTGTAGCTGATTGCACTAAAGCCCTGAATCAATGTGGTGGCCTGCAGATTATTATTATTATTATTTATTTCTTAGCAGACGCCCTTATCCAGGGCGACTTACAATTGTTACAAGATATCACATTATTTCACATTATACAGATATCACATTATTTTTATTTATTTTTTTACATACAATTACCCATTTATACAGTTGGGTTTTTACTGGAGCAATCTAGGTAAAGTACCTTGCTCAAGGGTACTCAAGGGTACAGCAGCAGTGTCCCCACAACCCTCCAGTCAAGAGTTCAGAGCCCTAACCACTACTCCACACTGCAGCAGATCTTTGCATAGATTCTTAACCCGTTGTTAACATGTTGACCCAGAGCATATTTACTCTAGGATGCATATGTGTAGCGTGTAAAGCACAGGAAAATAATTGATTTTACTCAGTAATAAACATTGTGTCCTGTTTTAGATTTCTAGTTGGAATTCAAAGGTTTTGTAAAATAGTTTTTTTTTTTTGTTGAAGTATCATGAAAGATTAGCAGATCGGTTAATCACTTTTTAATTTTTATTCTTTAAATAAAAAGCCTAAAAGAAATGTAGGAAAGTGATCTGATCAGCCTCCCACAGTTCGTATAATTCTTGGAGCTTGATGTGCCATTTCAATTGCTTTATTAAATGTCCTCTTAATATTTCATGTTTTTTGGAGTCATGCTGTGGTTCTAGGTTCTCTTGGCCCTGTATTGAGCAATTATCATTTTTTCTAAAAAATAAATAATAATAATAATAATAATCTGCCTTTACCTGAAATCATGTGACAGTGACCTTTCAGCTCTGCCAGCCCCATGTCCAACTTGAGGCTGGTATTACGCAAGTAGCCCGGAAGTTTGGAAGGATGTCACATGCCTCATGTCTTTGATGGCAGCTTAAATTCATAATTATATAGATAATTATATACATTATGAAGCCAATTCAACTAATCAAAACACCTGAGAACCAGCTGACAACAATTCTAAAGAAATGGGTAATGGCATTAACTGTGTTTTGTTGTTAAAAAAAAAAATAAAAAAAAAAAAAATAAAAAAAAAAAAAAATAAAACACCATTTTATAAGTTCATATGTACAGTGGACACTCATTATCTATAAGTACAGTGGACACTCATGATCCATAAGTTCATATGTACAGTGGACACTCATAATCTATAAGTACAGTGGACACTCATGATCCATAAGTTCATATGTACAGTGGACACTCATGATCTATAAGTTCATCTGTACAGTGGATACTTATGATCTATAATTTCATCTGTACAGTGGTGTCATATGGTACAAGTCTTTTTTTCTTTTCTTTTTAACTTAAACCTAATTAACTTAAAAAAAAAGAAAAATACTATTAAAAGTACATTATACGTTACTCTGAATCATCCGCTGAAGGCAGTGCTATTCGCTGTGCTTGTGTGAAACTCAAAAGCACACATGAACGAAACAGGATGTTTAAAAAAACATCTTAGTAAAGCTAAAGAAATGCATTTGTCTGGTAGACAAATGTTATTACAAGTGTCTTTTTCAAAGAAGTTGTAAAAGACACTTGTCGAAACATTTGTCTACTGGACTAGGACCATTCTGTATTTTCGTTTATTGCTGCGTCTCTTATGGTCATGCATTGATGTGATTCTCCCAAGATTCCAACAAGCATGAAGTTTCAGGGGAATGTCACTTCATACAAAGTGTAATGTACTCCATTCATTTCTAGCATTGAATGTAATAAACTTGTACTATCAGTTAAATAGGATTATCATCACAAATTATGCCTGCAAAAAGGTGAAAAAAAATAAAAACTCAATTTAGTCCCCAGCAAAAAGCGTTTTCAAATAATAAATCATTTGTGATTAGCTGTGAAATTGTGTGTGAGCAGGCAATGACTCGTGGCCTCTCTATACGGGATATCCTGAGTTTATAGTTTAACTTTGGACTGAACTGAGCTGGCTGCATAGCGCTGCTTTTGTTTGTGAGAGGGGGAAATTGAAGGAGACGGTGCTGAATCCAGGGTGAGATACCAGGAATTTTTGGAAAAGTCAATGGCGATCGTAGATAGCTTTGTTGTTGTCGTGCACATATGGGACTGGCCCAGAGCTAGCAAAACAGCCTGTACTGTCCCATTTTTTTATAAAAGAAAATACAGTCCATTCTCATTAAAAATGAACTTGGATTAGGCAAATTTCCTGATGCTACAAATTTTCTACATGGTCCCGGCCAAATTTAGCAATCGCTTATGGTAAACACTTTGTCAACCATTCTGAAAAACGGGGGTACAATAATACAGCCCTATGAATAGCATAGCTTCACTAAATGTCTTCAGATACAACTGGAAACATGTGCATATTATTAAACTGTACATGGTAATATATGCATTGAGAATGTTACTATTCAAAAGCTCTTCACAAAAGCCTTCTCATAGTGCAGAAAACATGCATGCTAGTAATGTATTATATTAGTGAGGCACCAAAAAGGGCACTAGTGTGATTAATCAATCACATGGTTTCTTTTAAAGCCCAGTTTAGTATTTTTTACACCTTTTAATATCCACAGAGCAGATGGAATATTATTTTTACACTTCGTATTAAGAATGGCATCCCCACGCACATGCACATAGAGTTCTGGTTTGACAGGGAATAGAACGTGTGCCGCACACACGGTAGGCAACTGCAGTCTGTGCCTTGCTTCATTGCTTCACAAGGACAAATACCTTCCATTTCAACGAGCATATGCAGAACAAATGTTCGCTGAAATGAAACAGAGATGCAGGGTGGGGGGGGGACTCGCCCAGAATGTGATTTATTTTTTGATGTGGTAGGGAAACACTATACTGTTTATAAAGGAGAGAGGTGGGATTTTGTTGGGATAATGACAGCTTGCGGCTCTGGAGTTTGTGTGTCTTTTGAGGGCACGGGGAAGGAAAGAAGGGGTGCACGGAATCATTCTACAAAATGTTTATTTTGGGACCAGCTGCACACAATTTTGACAGATTTGTGGTCTCTAGTTCCCCAGTTCCAAAAAAAAAAGAAAGGAAGAAAAAAAGAATAGGATTTTAAAAGCATCTGTTTATATTAGCATGAGAAGATAAATAACAGGGTTAAAGAATTTACTGCTCATCTGAGATTAGCCTTCTTGTCTTTCGATGGGGCTCATGAGACACTGAGGAGCAGGGAAAGGCCATTAGGCCCAACAACCTTTTCTTAAATATCCGTATCTCCTCCTCCTGGCTTACACCCTCTACATGTCTGTGCTTCTCTGTCTGAAAGAACGCATCTAGGTCCCTCTTGATCCCATTAATAATCCCCCACTGGGGATGCAGGTCCAAGACGAACAGATAAAGTGGAAGCGCCATCTATTAGTAAATATACAAACACATTTTATTAGGACCTTTTCACCCAATTGGATCTGGCATTGCCCTGCATCATCATTATTATTATTATTATTATTATTATTATTATTATTATTATTATTATTATTATTATTATTATTATTATTAATTTCTTAGCAGACACCCTTATCCAGGGCGACTTACAATCATAAGCAAATA
The DNA here is from genome assembly GCF_902713425.1 of Acipenser ruthenus. NCBI lineage: Eukaryota > Metazoa > Chordata > Actinopteri > Acipenseriformes > Acipenseridae > Acipenser > Acipenser ruthenus. The sequence goes on along the minus strand of NC_081190.1, from coordinate 90,961,717 downwards.
CATTTCAAGTATCACAGTACAAGTAATAATACAATTAAGAGCAAGAGAAATACAATGACTTTGGTTCAAGCAAGTACAAGTGTGGCAAAATACAATTCAATAGTACAGCAGATAACAGTGTCAGTGATAGTTACATCAGGATATGATTAAATACAAAATACTACAGGTTAAACACTTGGCAGATTACAGTACTCTGAAGTACAGGATTAAATGCAGTAAAATAGGGGGCAGATAAGAGCAAAATAAAGCACATTTAAATGAAGGGTGATAGTGTCCCAGGATACAAACAGAGGAGTTCTACAGGTGCTGTTCGAAGAGGTGAGTCTTAAGGAGGTGCCGGAATGTGGTCAGGGACTGGGCAGTCCTGACATCTGTAGGAAGGTCATTCCACCACTGTGGAGCGAGGGTGGAGAAGGAGCAGGCTCTGGAGGCAGGGGAGCGTAGAGGAGGTAGAGCCAGTTTTCTAGTGCAGGCGGAGCGGAGAGGTCGAGTGGGGGTGTAGGGAGAGATGAGGGTCTGGAGGTAGCTGGGTGCAGACTGGTCAAGGCATCTGTTGGCTAGTACAAGAGTCTTGAACTGGATGCGAGCGGTGATCGGGAGCCAGTGGAGTGAGCGGAGCAGTGGAGTTGCGTGGGAGAAGAGGCAGAGAGAACACCCGGCGAGCAGCGGAGTTCTGGGTGAGCTGGAGCGAACGGCTGGCGGACGCAGGGAGGCCAGCCAGAAGGGAGTTGCAGTAGTCTAGGCGGGAGAGTACCAAGGCCTGGACCAGGAGCTGGGTGGCATAGTTGGTGAGGAAGGGTCGGATTCTTCGTATGTTGCTCAGGAAGAATCGGGAAGTGCGTGCCAGAGTGGAGATGTGCTGGGAATAAGAGAGGCAGGGGTCCAGGGTGACTCCGAGGTTCTTAGCGGAGGAAGAGGGAGAGAGTGTGGTAGATTCCAGAGGAACAGAGATGGAGAGATCAGAGGAGGAGGAGGGAAAGAAAAGGAGGTCAGATTTAGAGAGGTTGAGTTTGAGGTGATGCGAGTGCATCCAGGAGGAAATAGCAGACAGTCAGGTAGAGATACGAGAGGGGATGGTGGAGTCAGAGGTGGGAAAGGAGAGGAAAATCTGAGCATCATCAGCATAGAAATGGTATGAGAAACCATAGGATGCGATGAGGAGGCCCAGGGAGCGGGTGTAGAGAGAGAACAGGAGAGGACCCAAGACTGACTCTTGGGGAACTCCTGTTAAGAGAGGGCGAGGTGTGGAGGTTGCTCCACGCCAGGTTACCTGGTAAGTGCGGTTGGAGAGGTAGGAGGAGAATGCAAAGTAGGTTGTGATGTGGCCTATGATCTCCACAGCACTATAAAGCTGTTTACTTGTTACTTAAGCATCTGTGTCTCTGCACCAGTTGTGTGAAATAATAATGACTGAATACATAAACATCAATTGAGACACTTCCCAGCACCTAGTGGAGCCATTTTGTGTCAAGGCTGTGACCAAGGCAAATGATATTGGGTGCAGGTACAGTGCCGTGAAAAAGTATTTGCCCCCTGTCTGATTTTCTGCATTTTTGCATATTTTTGACACTGAATGTTATCAGATCTTCAACTAAAACCTAATATTAGATAAAAGGGACCCTGAGTGAACAAATAACACAAAAATTTGATACATATTTCATTCATTAATTAAAGAAAGTTATGCAACACCCAATGCCCTCGTGTGGAAAAAGTAATCGCCCCCTTAAACTCAATAATTGGCTACGCCACCTTTAGCAGTAATAACTGCAACCAAACACGTCCTGTAGTTATTGATTAGTCTCGCACAGCGCCGTGGAGGAATTTTGGCCCACTCCTCCATGCAGAACTGCTTCAACTCAGTGACATTTGTGGGTTTTTGAGCATGAACTGCTCGTTTCAGGTCCTGCCACAACGTCTCAATGGGATTTATGTCTGGACTTTGACTAGGCCATTCCAAAACTTTACATTTCTTGTTCTTCAACCATTTTGATGTAGCTTGTGTGTTTGGGAACATTGTCTTGCTGCATGACCCAGCTGCGCTTCAGCTTCAGCTCACGGACGGATGGCCTGACATTCTCTTGTAGAATTCTCTGATACAGAGCAGAATTCATGGCTCCTTCAATGATGGCAAGGCGTCCAGGTCTTGATGCAGCAAAGCATCCCCAAACCATGACACTACCACCACCACCATGCTTGACTGTTGGTATGAGGTTCTTACTGTGGAAAGCAGTGTTTGGTTTTTGTGACTTCCTGGACGATTTTACACCTTGCTCTTGGAGAGATTTTGGCAGGACGGCCACTCCTGGGAAGATTCACAACTGTCCCAAACTTTCTCCATTTTGACAATATGGCTCTGACTCTGGTTCGGTGGAGCCCCAGAGCCTTAGAAATGGCTTTGTAACCCTTTCCAGACTGATAGGCATCAACAACTTTTTTTCCGGAGGTCTTCAGGAATTTCTTTTGTTCGTGGCATGATGTGCCTCTAGAACCTGTATGCTGACAACTTCACTCTGATGGTAAGGGCCAAAGTTAGTCAGATTTATATTGGGCAGGCCTGGCTGTTAACCTAAGTACTCAAACAGCTGACCCTAATTATCCCTTTAATTGGGTTGAGTTAACTGGGGGGGGGGGGGGGGGGGCAATAACTTTTTCACACCTGACGATTGCATGTTTGATTACCTTGCACACCAAACAATTGAAAGAAGCACCAAACTTTGGTGTCATTTTTTATATACTACTACAACCCACAAAAAATCTGACCAAATACAATGTGAAAAATGTGCAAAAATGCAGAAAATCAGACAGGGGACAAATACTTTTTCATGGCACTGTACTTATAAGACCTCTTTTCCATGAGCATGGATTGACTGCTAATCCGAGCTGTTCCGGGGTCTCTCACATTGCTCCTGAACCTCCATTGATAGTACTCGAGATGAGTGATGTCTCAGTTTCCATGCAATGCGAGTTTTCGATGTTGGCTGTACTTTCCCAGCAAGCCTTGCGGCTAAGGTCACATTCATTTGTTTACAAAACTGAAAGGAATGTGATCCAAGTCATTATTTTATTACTATAACTTTTTTTATTACTCCAAAAGCTCTGCAAATGTCTGTGATATTCTTTGAGTGCTGGATGCGGAAGCAACAATTTTTTTGGTTTATGTCCGTGTTATCTCTGTGGTGCCGGGGCTATGTGTATTGCTCAGATCCGCCCCCTTTTTTTTTATCTTTGGCTTCTCTCGGCCATTGAAATTTTTTTCAGCTTTTTCTGAGAAAAAACGACTAGAGACCTGTGCTTGATGTCTTTTTGATGATGTCGGACAGGGACCGGAAAGGGGAAATGGTAATGTCGGACCATAGGACCTCAAAGAGTTAAAGCACAGAGAAACCTGCTCACCTCGAATGATGATTAAATGTTTATGCCCACTCGTCACTTGATTGTCCGGTGTTCTGACGTACTTCTACTCATCTCGCTTTTGGCAGCCAATGCGGGTTGGGTAGAAGTATTCGAAGACTGCAAGGGGTCAATAGAAAAGTCAAAGGTCAAATAAATACGGGGGGTGGATTTTGTATTATTTATAAATCTGTTGTGTTATATTACATGGAACAACTCATCATAATTAGGCAGTCAGTCATTCCACAGCTGGAGATGGATCATGTAACTAATGTTGCACACCGACTGTTTTATAATACAATTTCCATTATTCGGTGCTACCTCTGGGATCAGTTTCCCAAATATCCCAACATTGTTCACAATCGTTGAAAATAGAGCTGCAACAACATAACACTAGATTGTAGATCAAATTTCCATTCTTTTATTCTTTATTATTGAAAAAGAACAAAGTTAAAACAAAGCAATGTTTCGGCCAGGTGGCCTTTATCAGACAGAGCCAACGCAGCACTTTCAACTCCTTATATCTCCGAAACTCTTTCCAATGCAGGGTTCATTTGTATTGTCCCATACCCACAATTTAATTTGACTGAGAGAAGCACACAGTATAGCTGTGTAAGAACTTACTTAACAACGAACACTGTTAAGAAAAAAGGCATTTTGTATGGATTGGGAATCTTAGACAGATCAGCTCCTTCCATTCATAATTAAGCAGCGCCTGAAACGTCATTCTGAAGCTAGAGCTGAAGCCAGCGTTGCACTTTCAACTCATACCACTAAAACCACTTCTGATGCAGACTTCTTACACTGTTTTGTAAACAAAATGTAAAGGTGACCTTGGCCTTCACATCTATAAGATGGCTGCCAGTTTGAGGTCATGTGATTTTTTTTTTTTTTGCTTGACTTATAATAGAAACTAAACACTGTGAAATATTGTTCTTACGCAGCTGTGTTCTGTGCTTCTCTTAGTCCAATTCAATTATGGGTAGTGTGGCTCCAGCTCTAGATGTGGAATGACGACTGCTTAATTATAAATGGGATGAGTTGGTCCATGTAATATAACATAACAGATTCATAGTTCATACACATTTACCATTTTTATAGTGTTCATTTGACCTTGACCTTCCTACTGAAATTCTACCTTATCTGCTGTAGTAGTAGCAGATACAGGTGTCATGTTTTAAAGCACATGCTTCTTTCAAAATGGTGCAAATGGCTTAGGTTTATGAAATTATTTTGCTAGCTATTGTACAATTACTTGAAGGTACTTGCATAGTGGTGGTTCCTGTATAGGGGAGGTTCATGTATGTACTGTATGTTATACTTGGTGTGCACATTTCTTAGCACATGTTATCTATTAGAATACAGAATCGTACCAGTTTATGCAGAGTTTTTGCTCGGGTTATTGAAGTAATGAACTTATGTTGGCTCCATGAGCACTGTGCTGTCTAGTTGGGTCACCCCATGTCAAGTTTACAAAGGTGATGGCTTCTCGCGGATTTATTTCAAAAATAAAATCTCATACCATAAATCCAATATTTCACCTTCAGGCTGTTTTTTAATATTCAAATATATATATTTTTCTGTATTTCCTTCCCATATATATTTTTTGTTTGCTATCTATCACATTGTTAAAAACCCAGAATCTCCTGACAATGTGTCTGTTGTCCAGTCCGAGATTAGCTTCCACTTGACCTTCTCGGTCAGTTAAGAGTCCAGGGTTATTTTACATTGTGGTAGTCGAATCTCTGCCCTTTATATTGAAGCTGTTTCTCTAGAGCTTTCTAAAAATAGAACGTTTACATAATACCAGGTTCATTCTGGGTTTATTACAGGTCATGAAGAATTCTGCTGACCAAACTTTTATCAGTCCCTCACAGACTGTGTTGCAGCTCCTGAGGTTGTAAGTTGTGCCTGTTGGCAGCGTTCGTTGTTGTTGTTTGAGAAATAAGACAAATGGCCTGGCCTCTTCCCTCTCCAGGGAGGGTTTAGGTAACTTGGAAGGCAACGGGTTGCTTTAGCTGCAGGTGAGGCTGTGGCCAGAGAGTGGGGTTCACTCGGTCACCAGTAAGCTCTCCTGAGGCCTGGTCAGGAAGCCTTGGAAGGGAAAGGTTTCTCTCCTGTCATTATGCCAGGATTTCTTTCTCTCTTCAAGTTTTTTTAACTAATGTTCGTTTCAGTTCGATCACGAGCCAGTGCTACATTGTTACCCCCCCCCCCCACACACACACATGTTTTCGCACAGTATCGTTTGACTAATGTAAATATTTAAACTGGACAAAGGAGGATTTTATTTATTTTGTAATAGCTTTATTAAAGTATGATACTCTCTGCAAAGGTGAACATGTTTTTAGGTCCATATAACGTGCAAGGGGAAAGCCTTTGTTGGTTTGACAGAGCTGGAGAGCTGAGAATGGAGTTTTTAGATCTTTATTAAGCTGTAGCATAATGATATACTGGAGAGCTGAGAATGGAGAGTTTAGATAATTATTAAGATGCAGGATATGAACATAATGTAGATATTTTATTTAACATCATGTAATCAAACAAAGTACAGTATTTCTTGTTAGATTTCAAAATGTCACATTTTTCAATTTTTTTCCATTATAGATGGAAAACTAGAAAACGGCATGTAATTCCATATGTTAACGTAACATTATTCAGCAGGTTTCATTCGACTTTATGAAGCAAAATTTGTTAATTCTATAGGGTGATGCAAGACTTTTGTCCATAGCTGTAGATCTGAGACTGGCGCTCATTATTCGTGTTCAGAGTACTAGAGAACCAGAGGGTGTTGTATTTGAGCTCATCAGGGCCCTGAGCTGAGAATGGACTGTTTTTGTTCTTAATCTGTCTGATGGTTTAATCCTCAAAGGAAGATGTGTGTCCAAAAAGAGACTGTTCCCAAGTCCAATAATTTGAAAACACTTAGCTCACTCAAATAATATTTTTCTAACAGTCAGTGGATTTGAAGCTCTTTCATTTTCTCAGCAGGATATAAATGGGGGTTAAGTTGCTCTCCATGGCACTTCCATTTTAACCCTAGCTCTCCAGAAGTACAAGCACCATAACAGAAAGCTGTCACACAGGGAGTTATTGCAGGCTGGTTTGATTCTTGCACTGTCAAAAGTGGAGGTTAAAGGTTCGCTTCCCAGCAGTCCTGTTGCCTGTTCTTTCCTTGTATGCACATTCTCTGGTTATTCACTTTTTTATGTCTGATTTGTTTGTCATTCATTTTACTAAAGTCTGATAATCTCTGCTACCCTTTCTAATTCATCCCAGCCAGGAAGCTTCATAGGTACAGAGAAGCTGTAAATTGCTTCCCCACTGTTTCACTAACCGACGTGACACACCTACACACCACAGGCTCAAGCTTTGAAGCAAGCAGAACAGCAGACCAGTGCAGGAGCGAATCAGCATGTACATCTGCCTTGTGTAAAATCTACTCTGTGTGTTTTAGGTAGAGCAAAAAGAGGAAGCTGGAATTATAAACACGGGCAGAGATAATCTGAATTTAGCCAAACAGATAAAAACAAAAGCCATGAAAGGAAAAGAAAATGTAAAATAATGCTAAAGTCCCTGTTTTAGCTTTACACACACTGTCCTGTTTAACTATATTGAAATAGGAATGTACATATTAGTGTATTAGAGTAGTTAATGTTTTGCTGTTTTGTGTGGAGCAGTCTTTCCTATATTACTAGGGCGGTCTGCAGTTTTGTGTGGATAGTAATCTAAAGACTTCAGATCTAATTACTGCATTCATTACATGTTTAAATTGTGGCCCTCCTCTTTGTTTTTGTATACTTTCTTACAACAATGCAAGTCTTGCTTGTATTTTAATGAACACACAATTGCTTCCTTCCTAGCGTGGTCCTGTAAAAATGGCTCAGTTCTGCCGCCGGGATGGAAGTGACTCTGGGACTAAACCAACTCCTGAAACCAGGATTTCAGGAAAACGTGAATATTGTTTTTGATGTTGTTTACCAGTGCGTTTCTTGCACCTTTTAAATAGTAGTCTAAAAAAAAGTAGTACAGTGTGAGAATTCACCTGCAAATGTTTTTACCATAAGTCTTTTTCAATGTCTTCAACTGAGAAATAAAAAAGATGATTTTAGACTATGGTGTATAAAAATGTGATTAATTCCAGTAATTGATATGAGCTTAATTAGTGTTGTGGTGTGAGTGTGTTAATCTCATAGTAAAACCATGAGTGTCTTACCTGGAAAGCATAGCATATACTATTGTTTACTAGCAATTAGGATACAGGCAATTTTCTGGAGCAGTCATGTTTCGCTAACCTCATGGTCTGCAGGACATGTGTTGTAGCATGCAAGTGAGAACACTTCCGCAGTAAATTAGATTGCTGGAATTGATATTCATCAGCTGAGACAACTAGAAGGGTCATTTACCAAAGCAATGGTATTGTGTGTCAAGTGTAATCGGCGGAAATATCGCATGCTTAGAAGAAGTAATAGCCCTGCATCAATGTGTACTCCAACCCCCCCCCCCCCACCCCCCCACCCCCGTTTTTTTTGGATGAGATCTTTATTTTGCTTGAACATTTATCAACACTCAGCTCAGGCCTCTTGTCCGATTTCCCTGTTCTGGCTGTCCAAACAGTCGCTTCTCACGGGAGGGGTTAAAGAATCTGAACCACGCACATAGAACAGCCAGCGGGGAAAGAGCAAGGGCAGGGAAGAGGAGGAGGAGGAGGAGGAGGAGGAGGAGGGGGGCTGGCTAGCAAGTTTGTAAAAGCATTAAGGCAGAGCACATGAACAGCAGACACTGGGTTCGTTTTGATTTACTGCGTTGTTACTATATAGTCTCAGACTGTGTGAATTAATATGCTTTGTTGTTTATGTCGCTATGCGTAGTGGTATAAAGGTTTAATATGGGGTTCGCTAGAGACCAAACCAAATAATGTGAGACTCCGTGTTCAGTCTGTCACCTGATCTGACGGCATCTCAATGTAGCTATGCATTGTAGCAGACAAGAGCAAGGGAATGGGGATAGCAACAGGCAAAGAACAGCGAGAAGTTAGATGTAAGAAAATATCCAATGGAGATCTTATTGGTGGGACAGGGTGAGAGAGATTGAGATGCAAAGGAGACATTTCAGAAGGTGCTGAAGGCGAGTTTTTAAGGAAGAGGAGAGCAGGGGTTGACAGCTGTTGTTAGTGTAAAGTAGGCAGAGAACTCACAGCTCAGCTGCAGGGATGTGGGTTGGAAGGTTGGGTTGCGTGTTTCTGTGTGAGTAGGCTGGATCACAGGAAAGGAAAGGGCTCCGGTGAGAGTGAGAGCAGTTTTGACAACATAAAATAAAAAGGGTATTTTGGAGAGCTCCTGATGTAGGGGCTAAGCGCAATTACACTGTTTCCTGTTCGCTCCCCGTGTAGCACACATTGTTTTCCTAAACATTTGACTGAAAGGAGAAAGCTGGGTGTTTTGCGGTATTTTGGCCGTCGGCTTTCTCCTTTGTAGTGAAGAGCCCCCCCTGAGCTGGCTTTCAAAGAAGCTATACAAGGCTTTGCATGGTCAATAGTTGAATACAACAGCCTCCCGGTGGCTGAACGTTCTCCTTATATAGGTTTCAAATGTGCAGTTTTGAAAGAAACACATGCTATTTAGTACTACTAGGTTAAAGGAATCTCAGTTTGCAAGCCATGCTTTCAGGTATCGTTGCACTTCCTCGGGCATTGTCATCTGGGTCCCCACCCCTTCAATGCCGCCTTTCCTGTCATAAACCAACCAGCTGCTCCCCTATTGTTTTCAGATGGCATGACTGCCTTGTCATTCACATATGTATTCGATCCTCTGTCCTGGTTATTTATTGTCTGTGGCACCACATTCCAGCCCGTTCTACATACAGTTTGTAACATCAAGCCAGCCATGTTTTTGATGCCGAATCAAAGTTTTGAGATTAATCAGTTGCTAAGAACCTGGACGAGCATTGACGGGCAGAATGGCCTCATCCTGTTCATACATTTTCTTCTGATCTTCTGTTCAACTCTTCACACCACTGGCTTAACACGAATGAGGAGTTTGGCACCCCCACAGTGAGCAGAGACATGGCCCCATGATAGCAGCACCCTGTCCCACTCTGCTCCCTGCCCCCCCCCCCCCCCCCCCCATGCAGTACATGACCTCTCTTTGCCTGTAGCATGGAAACAGTATCCTCTCCTGCAGCTTCCATCTGCACATAGTTAATGACAAATTCACTCAACGTGTTACTAGGGGTCATGTGTTTCCAGTTGTTTGATCCTGAAACAGTAAATGTTGAGACCATACTTTTTACATCCAATTTCACTTGTGATTTTTGGAATAGCTCGCAGCCCACATCTTTCGCACCCCACACCAAGGCTTTGGCCTCGGAACTCGTGGGCCGCTGAAAGTCCTTCCAAATGCCCTCCAGTACCTTGTCACTTGATTTTCCATTAATGTAAAACATAAGCTCTCTTATTCTACTCTTTTCTTCTACCCCACAACTGCTTTTCCTATTTTAAATCACAAACACGGTAAACAAACAAAGCGCCGTCGGCACTGGCCAGTATTTGTCATAACACCGGCTATTTTTAATTTTGTGCAACTACAGTTTTATATAAATGGGACAAAAGGCAATGAAAGAAACTAGATTATTTCTATCCTTTCTGTTTAGCAACAAGATTTATGTTCAGCCCAAGGAAGGATCACTCCTGGACTATATCTTCCCAGGATTAGCATGTCTCCTACAGAAGTGCAATGTACAAGGTTGCAGACAGATGACTATAGTTCCCGTCACTGGCATGACAACTCGGTGGAAGCTAGGGAGGTTATAGAAGGCTCTGTAATTTTATTTGTTTAGATTATAAGGTGTACACTGGAAATGCTCCAAGTTACCTTACATCTCTGTTAGAGACATGTAATTCTACCTAAATTTGACCAGGGCTGCGAATACTGACGATGACCAGGATCATGTCAATTGGAATTCTATTTTTTATGCTTTTATTTTGTATTACTGTTTTTATGACTGATTTAAGTGTTTTTGTCCTCTTTGAATGATTTGTCTACTTTTGCCATTGATTTTATAATGTTATTTCTTGCCATCTTCTCCTGCTAGGACCCCCTTGAAAATTAGATGTATATCTCAAGGGTTCTTGTTAAGTAAATACATTTGGTTAATGTTACTATGAAAGAATACCCCCTCCACCCCTCTCAAAGTGAATTGGCTATCAAGTGAAACAGGCAGGGTGGTTTTGAAAGTTCCAATCTGTGCTAGCATGGTGACATATCTGCACAGGTCGGAACACTTGTTAGCCAGTGAGCTTGCTCCTCTCTAGTCTTGCCATTTTATAATACTTTTATATACAGTACTGTGCAAAAGTTTTAGGCAGGTGTGAAAAAATGCTGTAAAGTAAGAATGCTTTCAAAAATAGACGTGTTAATAGTTTATATTTATCAATTAACAAAATGCAAAGTGAGTGAACAGAAGAAAAATCTACATCAAATCAATATTTGGTGTGACCACCCTTTGCCTTCAAAACAGCATCAATTCTTCTAGGTACACTTGCACACAGTTTTTGAAGGAACTCGGCGGGTAGGTTGGCCCAAACATCTTGGAGAACTAACCTTCTTCATGTAATCCCAGACAGACTCGATGATGTTGAGATCAGGGCTCTGTGGGGGCCATACCATCACTTCCAGGACTCCTTGTTCTTTACGCTGAAGTTAGTTCTTAATGACTTTCGCTGTATGTTTGGGGTCGTTGTCATGCTGCAGAATAAATTTGGGGCCAATCATATGCCTGCCTGATGGTATTGCATGATGGATAAGTATCTGCCTGTACTTCTCAGCATTGAGGAGACAATTCATTCTGACCAAATCCCCAACTCCATTTGCAGAAATGCAGCCCCAAACTTGCAAGGAACCTCCGCCGTGCTTCACTGTTGCCTGCAGACACTCATTCGTGTACCGCTTTCCAGCCCTTTGGCGAACAAACTGCCTTCTGCTACAGCCAAATATTTCAAATTTTGACTCATCAGTCCAGAGCACCTGCTGCCATTTTTCTGCACCCCAGTTCCTGTGTTTTCGTGCATAGCTGAGTCGCTTGGCCTTGTTTCCACGTCGGAGGTATGGCTTTTTGGCCGCAAGTCTTCCATGAAGGCCACTTCTGACCAGACTTCTCCGGACAGTAGATGGGTGTACCAGGGTCCCACTGTTTTCTGCCAATTCTGAGCTGATGGCACTGCTGGACATCTTCCGATTGCGAAGGGAAGTAAGCATGATGTGTGCAGTAAGTTTCCTTGGCCGACCACTGCGTCTACGGTCCTCAATGTTGCCCGTTTCTTTGTGCTTCTTCAAAAGAGCTTGGACAGCACATCTGGAAACCCCTGTCTGCCTTGAAATTTCTGCCTGGGAGAGACCTTGCTGATGCAGTAGAACTACCTTGTGTCTTGTTGCTGTGCTCAGTCTTGCCATGGTGTATGACTTTTGACAGTAAACTGTCTTCAGCAACTTCACCTTGTTAGCTGAGTTTGGCTGTTCCTCACCCAGTTTTATTCCTCCTACACAGCTGTTTCTGTTTCAGTTAATGATTGTGTTTCAACCTACATATTGAATTGATGATCATTAGCACCTGTTTGGTATAATTGTTTAATCATACACCTGACTATGTGCCTACAAAATCCCTAACTTTGTGCAAGTGTACCCAGAAGAATTGATGCTGTTTTGAAGGCAAAGGGTGGTCACACCAAATATGGATTTGATTTAGATTTTTCTTCTGTTCACTCACTTTGCATTTAGTTAATTGATAAATATAATCTATTAACATGTCTATTTTTGAAAGCATTCTTACGTTACAGCATTTTTTCACACCTGCCTAAAACTTTTGCACAGTACTGTATACTTTTGACAATAAAAATAATAAATAAAACACACATAATAGATAATAAGAGCATTATATTTTTTACACTTGAATTTCACAATAATATTTACAGGCCAGTATCTTAGTTTTAATGCTAGTAAAGTAGAAAAATAAACAGGTACTTAAGGAAAGATTATTTGCACACAGGTGCTTCTGCCTGAAGTAACAAAGTTTTGCCCTGAAATGCAATCTAGGTACTTCTCAATATTACATTTTTAAAAAGTAATACCTTACTGAAATTAGTTACTCAAAAAAGTAATCAGATTACAAGTTGTAACTCATTACTGAAGACCTAAAGACCCGAAATCTGAATATTGATAAACTAAAACTGCTCAACGAGCCTGTGATGCAGTCATGCCTGGTCCCCGAAGGTACATAAGGACTGCGCTCATAGATCTCTGCGCCATTTTTCCTTTCAAAACTGACCTGATCAGAGAGCCTTGTTCTGACTGTGTAATTTTTCGTAAATTATTGTGTTTCACACTTAATTTATGCATTATTACATTAACGCTGTAATGTTTTTTTCTAATTACGTGTATATTGTGCACTACAGCCTGTGTCTTCTTACGTCCTGCTGCGACCTTGTGCCCCACAGGATGCCAGCGGCTTGAGTCCCCCCAGGCTGCATAGCTCTGGCTGGAGTTATTTTATTTCTCATTTGGGCTTTTAGCCAAAATACGAGACGTTTTTTTTATTATTTATGTAATTTTTATATTACTGTGTTTTGTTGAGAAAGATTTTTCTCTTGTGTGTTTTTCTGTTTTTTACAGCGATTACGTGCAGACCTGTCTGCAACGTGGTGGTGAAAGCTTTAGCATCATCATTACGAAGGCTGTTAGTACCTTTCTAACGAGCAGGCTTCCCTCAGTCTTGTGTGTTACTGACTGAGTGGTTTCACCAGTGGCTTGTACAGGTGGGCATCCCTGTACCTTACCACCTGCGGTGACTGTGAACCGGTGGACCATACCGGTATGGAGGTCACCGACCTGCTCTGTTCCCCACCCGGTACCGAACCGGGACTGAGATTACCGCACCGGTGCTGTCCTTGTACCGACTATGTACCGATTCGGTGCTAATGCCTTGGTAGGGTCTCCGAATCAGTGTTTTAGAGCCGCAGGCAGTTTACCTGGCCTTGCAGAATTTTTTGCAAGAGGTTTGAGGGATATGTGTGCTTATTCGTACAGACAAGGCTTACATCAACCACCAGGGCAGCCTCCATCATGTGGCCCACAAGCTTTTGCTCTGGGCACACGAGAACATCCTCTCACTGCGGGCAGTACATCTGCCCGGGGTGACAAACTGGGCAGCGGACCTCCTCTCAAGGAGAGTCCCCAGCAGCTCAAAATGGAGACTTCACCCCGAGGTGGTGATCCTCATTTGGGAGAGGTTTGGGAGAGCAGAGATAGATCTCTTTGTCTCCCAGGAATCAACTCATTGTCCCCTCTGGTTCTCCATAATAGAAGGCGGGGACCTGCTGGCAATAGATGCCTAGAGCGGCCAGCCGTGGAGACCGCGGCACGGGGAACCTTATGGCAGCCCGACCCATCGAGTCTGGAGCTCTGGGTCTGGCCCCTGAATGGCTGCATTTGAGCCGTCTGGGGCTTTGTAATAGTGTCACAACATCCTGCAGAATGCCAGAGCACCATCAACACATTCCCTGTATGGGGTGGGGTTTTTTACAAAGGGAACTCACCCTCCATATTAAAGGTTTATCTGGCAGCCATTTCGGCTTGCCACGTCAAAATTAACTCGGTCTCCCCAGGAGCTCACTTTCTGGCGGGACAATTTTTGAAAGGGGCAATGAAGGGCATTTTTCCTCGCTGGAGGCTAAACATGATGCTTAATGCACTCATGAAGCCCCCATTTGAGCCCATGCTGAAATTATTGCTTAAAGCAGCTTTATTGCTTAAAGCAGCATTCTTGCTCGCTATCATCTCTGCAAAGCAGGTGAATGAGATGCTGGTATTCTTGATACCGAAAGCTTGCTTAATTTTTTACAGAGGTCAGGACAAAGGTTACGCTTCGTACCAATCCTTACTTTTTGTCGAAGACGATCTTGGCATTTCATGTTAACCAGTCTGTGGAATTGGGTTTCCATCCACCTCCTTTCCAGTCTGACAGAGTTATTATCATAACCCCCCAGGTTCCTGAAATAGAAATGTAACCATTAACCTTTAAGGTCGCTGCGTCCATGTCAGAAGCAATAAATACAGTGCCGTGAAAAAGTATTTGCCCCCTTTCTGATTTTCTGCATTTTTGCATATTTTTGACACTGAATGTTATCAGATCTTCAACCAAAACCTAATATTAAAAGGGACCCTGAGTGAACAAATAACACAAAAATTTGATACATATTTCATTTATTTATTAAAGAAAGTTATGCAACACCCAATGCCCCCGTGTGAAAAAGTAATCGTCCCCGTAGACTCAATAACTGGTTACACCACCTTTAGCAGTAATAACTGCAACCAAACACGTCCTGTAGTTATTGATTAGTCTCTCACAGCGCCGTGGAGGAATTTTGGCCCAATCCTCCATGCAGAACTGCTTCAACTCAGTGACATTTGTGAGTTTTCGAGCATGAACTGCTCGTTTCAGGTCCTGCCACAACATCTCAATGGGGTTTAGGTCTGGACTTTGACTAGGCCATTCGAGAACTTTAAATTTCTTGTTCTTCAACCATTCTGATGTAGACTCGCTTGTGTGTTTCGGATCATTGTCTTGCTGCATGACCGAGCTGCGCTTCAGCTTCAGCTCACGGACTGATGGCCTGACATTCTCTTGTAGAATTCTCTGATACAGAGCAGAATTCATGGTTCCTTCAATGATGGCAAGGCATCCAGGTCCTGATGCAGCAAAACATCCCCAAACCATGACACTACCACCACCATGCTTGACCGTTGGTATGAGGTTCTTACTGTGGAATGCAATGTTTGGTTTTCGCCAGACATAACGGTGCCCATGTTGGCCAAAAAGTTCCACTTTTGACTCGTCTGTCCATAGAACATTGTTCCAGAACTCTTGAGGATCATCCAGGTGCTTTTTGGCAAACTTGAGACGAGCATTCATGTTCTTTTTCTTTTATTATTATTTGTTTATTTAGCAGACGCCCAAGGCGACTTACAGAGACTAGGGTGTGTGAACTATGCATCAACTGCAGAGTCACTTACAATTAAGTCTCACCCGAAAGACGGAGCACAAGGAGGTTAAGTGACTTGCTCAGGGTCACACAATGAGTCAGTGGCTAAGGTGGGATTTGAACCGGGGACCTTCTGGTTACAAGCCTTTTTCTTTAACCACTGGACCACACAGCCTCCTTCTTAGTGAGCAATGGTTTCTGCCTTGCTACTCTGCCATGAATCCCATTTTTGCCCAGTGTCTTTCTGATTGTGGAGTCATGAACACTGACCTTAGCCGAGGCGAGAGAGGCCTGCAGATCCCTGGATGTTGTTCTAGGGTTCTTTGTGACTTCCTGGACGATTTTACGCCTTGCTCTTGGAGAGATTTTGGCAGGACGGCCACTCCTGGGAAGATTCACTACTGTCCCAAACTTTACCATTTGGACAATATGGCTCTGACTGTGGTTCAGTGGAGCCCCAGAGCCTTAGAAATGGCTTTGTAACCCTTTTCAGACTGATAGGCATCAACAACTTTTTTCCTGGAGGTCTTCAGGAATTACTTGTGTTCATGGCATGATGTGCCTCTAGAACCTGTGTGCTGACAACTTCACTCTGATGGTAAGGGCCAAAGTTAGTCAGATTTATATTGGGCAGGGCTGGCCCAAATCAGGCCTGGTTGTTAACCAAAATACTCAAACAGCTGACCCTAATTATCCCTTTAATTGGGTTGAGTTAACTAGTGGGGGGCAATAACTTTTTCACACCTGAAGATTGCATGTTTGATTACCTTGCACACCAAACAAATGAAAGAAGCACCAAACGTTGATGTCATTTTTTCTCAGACTCCCTCTATATACTACTACAATCCACAAAAGAATCTGACCAAATACAATGTGAAAAATGTGCAAAAATGCAGAAAATCAGACGGGGCAAATACTTTTTCATGGCACTGTACTTATTTGAAGCAGACTCTCCGATCAGGTCAGTTCTGAAAGGAAAAATGACGCAGAGATCTGTGAGCGCTGTCCTTATGTACCCTCGGTGCGGGACATGACTGCATCACAGGCTTGTTGAGCAGCTTGTTTTGGGTTTTTAGGAGGTAAATACCCATACGGTAATGGTTGCATTTCTATTTCGGGGAACCAGGATTATGATAATAACCTAACGTTACTTTACCAACCCTGGTGGAAGCCCCACCATCGAGGAACACTGGTCAGCTCACCCCCTTGATAAACCAGTGTCTACAGTATAGCTCGTCTTAACGAGCCTGTGGTAGCATGTGAAGGTTTTTATACAGCTTTCGCACACACACAGAACGTCTTGCAGGGTCGACCCCCAGTAAACTGCTATAAAATAGGCCGACATACACACAAGGGACTCTGCAAATTATGTTTTCTCAACCAGAAGAAAACAAAATTCTTTAAAAATCTCTTGAAGTCTGTTTGTCCCCAGTGTGCTCCAGCCAAAGAACGAGCTTCCTGCCAACTTCTTCTCAAGTTTGTTGGGCACTTTCAACATTGCCCCAAGGCTGTTTTGGGTGTAGGGCATAGTATTTGTAGAGCAACTTTAGGTCAAAATGTAATGAAAAATACACAGGGGTTAGAAAAAGTAAAACAAAAATATATATATAATTATTTTGGTTCCACATTGAACCACTAGCGGGAGAAAATAAATAAATAATTGTAGACATTAAATCCGTGCATGCATGTATTCATTTACAGTATTTTGAAAATCCATATATGGATTTTAAAGTATTTTTCTTCACATGCTTGACACTTTCTTACTTTTGACCCAAACGATCAACAACAACGTTACACCTCAAGAAACTCAGTAAACCGAAATAATAAAAGAAAATTGGACGTGTCAATTTATAATATTGTCCATCTCAAAAATGTATTTGTAAAAATAAATAAACCTTTATTGTTTGCATTCTGCTAGCACCATTTCAGACTCAAATTATTATTATTATTATTTTTTTTTTTAAATCAGTATACAAACAATGTGACATTGCATCATTATTCATCATTTGGGTTTTCTGTTAAACGCTGATTTGTACTTTCAAGCCATCAAAAAGTCTGTCCTGAAAAGTGTATCCTCAGAAAGACGTCTTATCGAGACTTGAGCGAATCTTGGTCTTGATGAGAATGAGATTAATCTAATAAATCGAAAAATGTAGATTTTTTGTAAAAAGAGCCTGATGCCTGTACCACTGTTATACGCTCAAAATATATTGACAGGTAAATTCACACATATCAGTGTTATTTTAAATACAAATTCACAGCAGGGGCACATACCTGCATATTAAGATTTTAAACATAAGACCACAAACACTTTTTTAGTTATCTTTTTGTATCTAGCCTACATCCTTTTCACTAAATTTGCGTACTTTCTTTGGAGCGGAAGGAGCTTCCCCAGCTTGATCACCTGCATTGTCTGTCATTACTTGACAAACCAAGACATTTTGACAAGTCAGTTTGATTTGTACCCTTGCTCATATTCACAGTATTAGTGAATCATCTTTTCTGATAGGCGGGTGCTTTTATTACTATTTTTCACAAATAAATTGAGGTCCGCAAAAGCGCTTTCATGTGAAAGGATTGAGTCCGCATTTTTACATTTTGGTCCAATTGCAGACCGACGGACCAGTTATTTGAAGCCCTGGAAATGCATGTAGTTAAGCCTGGGGTGATTAAAAACAAAAACACTGTTCTTAGTAACTATAGCAATGGGGAGTGACTGCCAACTATCTATCTGCAGCTGCTAACTTGGAAATAGGTTATATTGCTGGACCTGTAACTGGGGAGTACCTGGAGCTGTATCACCAAGAATCTTAGCTGTCCCCAACTTAATAAAGAAAGATCAGTACTGCAGCGTTCACGCCAGTCACCTCAGAATCGACAGCCTGTTAAAAAGAAAAAAAAGTGGCTCCCTTGATGGGATTTCATAAATTAAAAACAGAAGTTTGCTCTTTTTGTTTATTATAAATTATGAAAAAAATCTCTCTCCCCGCACCCCCGCATTTCTCTGTTTTTGTGCCTTGTTCTTGGAGTGTGTTCATCTAGGCATTACAGCTCAAGTACAGAGCTGAGAATGGAGTATTTATACTAGTGCTCATTATTAAGGTGCAGGGTAATGGCAGTGCTGGGACTGATGCAGCACAGCGATAGGCACTCATAAAAAAAAAAAAAGGTTTCAAGCAAAGAAACTGGATTAGATGACCACAATAATAAAACCATTTTCAGGATATGTTAAGACTGTGTTGGTATATTGGTTTAGACACATAGTGGTTTTGGGAGCTTCCCCAAAGGTTCCCTCAAGTAGTTTTCAGCATGTATTTTAGTGGAAGATGATATCTGCAGTGTATGCAGATGAAGTTATAGGCATCTAGGTTAGTTGAACGCAGGTGACAGATGTGTCTAGCTATTCAGCTGTTTATTTTCAGTGGTAACATCAGCTGTTTTAGTGCATTCACGCTTTTTGGAGGCCCTCTAATCGGCACAGTTGTCAGTCTCTGCTTGAAAGAGATTCTGGAGTGGTTCAAATGACCGAGGCAGGGGGTCAGGATTATTGAGGTGCCCTTGCAAAGAGAGAGGGGAAAGTTCCTTGCTATGACTCTGCTCAGAGTTTGGTCTGCTGTAGAGGAGTTTGAGTGATGTTTTTTAAATGACTGTAACAACACAAACCACTTCAGTTTCCTTTTTTTTCTTTTTTTATTTGATAGAAGCAGATAAATACATACATCAATCAATAGATAAATGACTGCATTAAAGAATGCATACAAAATACACACGAAGCCAAACACATACATTATCAGTATCAGGTACTGCATTGAAATGTACTTGCCTAAAATAATAATTAAAAAAATGTGCATGCAGTATCATGTTTTTTGCAGTAGGGGTCAGTCTAAAGCAATTAAATCCCTTTCTCCTTTCTGAATTGTGTGCCTGCATGGTAGTGCACCTTTTCCTCTGAGAGTTCCTGCATATTTTCATTTTCTTGGCATTTTTTTCCCCCTGCACATGGGCGATATTTTTCTTTTTGTGCATACGGAGCGCAGCAGAATAGAGGTGCGTAAAGAAGAGAATTAGACAGATGAGCCTGGCTCTCTTCCATTTGGAGGTGCTTATAAAAGCTTACACAAAGCTTTTGAGCCCAGATAAACCTTAACATGCCTCTAGCCAGACCGTTATAAGTTGAAGCCTCATAAGATTCAAGCTTCCAGCACCTCTGCAAGACTGGCTCCATCTATCTGGTGACAACTTTTAAGATCTGCTTGTGAATTTCCAAACATACTTTAGTGGTCTCTGGAGCTAGTAGCTCGTCTATAAAGAGCACCAGAATGCAGGACAGTTTATCACTCGTACAGTGGTGTGCAATGTATTAGATTTGTCATTTATATCCTTTTATATACCTACCTGCACGAAAACCTCTGGATGTGAGATTTTCAATGTATGGTCATTAATCTGTGATATAGAAACAATAGGCACTCGTGTGAAAATATTAGACCACTTTGTGCTTTAATTAGGCATCGTAAACAACTTCTAAATAGTCTTGTGTTAGTATTTGTGGTTATTTCTCTTACTATTTAAAATGAATTGCACGTGTGGCCTGTAAGTGAACAATTACATTAGAGAATCACTGATTTGCCTATTTTGAAAATTTTCCAAGATTTTCAGTTACAGTGGTTTGATTTCACATGCACAACAAATCAAAACAACAGAAGCAATTTGGTGTTCTAATCAATTTGCACACTACTGTACATATCAGAGGGAATGTTGAGTTAAGTTAAAAAAAACAAAAAAAAAACTTGAGTACAATAAACCCAGTACCCCATAAAATATAACACAATTATGAAGGAAACACTTACTGTTATAATTTATTTCTGACTTCATTTATGCATTGGTTTCATTTGCATGGTATTTTTTATTTACAGATTCTGTGTTATGAACAAATACAAACAGAGCCATTTTACGCCAACACTACAACATACTATTTTAGTGCTCCACCTTCATAAAGGCATGTAAGGAACCTAATTTAATTTGATGTCTGCAAATGCATGTGCAATGCCAATGGCTATGTTAGTAAGTTTTCATTTATTGATTCAAATTTTCAAAACTTGCACATCTATAGCATAAGCATTTATTGTTAAACACAACAAATGTGGCACCTAGTTTTAAACAGAAATCAGGTAATGATCACTTACCTGCTTCCCTGAGAGACAGCTAGGGTCTGTCATCAGGAGAGGATTCAGGTAAGCTGGTCTCACTCCCGCTAATGGGTGCCTGTCTTCTATATCATACCTAACGGAATGTGTGCTGTAGAGCAGTATGGTTGTGGCTCCCATTAACCCCACAATGCCGTTCCACTAGCGCTTTCATTCTCGTGTATATGGAGAAACACAAATGGCACGCTGTCTTGACTGCAGCCTTATAAACTCTTATAAATACATTTATTAATCAAGCTGTAATGGGACTACACTTTTGATGTCCTTTTTTATTTATAAAATACAAATCTGTTAATAGAAATAACACATTTATCAACGCTACAGTTCAGTAAGTTATCTGTATAAGATATCCAATTACACAGGGCACAAAGGAATGCACATTAGTTGTAAATTTATTAAATCACAGTTATTCCAGTACTGTCCTCCATCAGTGGGCAGTATGGAGTGGTGGTGTCTACAGAGCCACTCTACTCTTGTACCTACCGAGCTTGTCTCAACAGTAACTGCTCTGTGTGGTTGTAGAGCACCCCACCTAGTGGAGACTGGCGGAAAAGCAGTGAACACAGAATCAGGAGGGAAAAACAACGTGATGCAGTTTCACGGTGCAGATTGCCAGGGATTATGTCCTATTTTGTAATCCAGTGCATACACACATTTACTGTAAAAGTGATTCCAACTTTGACTTTGAATCAGCTTTGCTCTGAAGCATAAACTGCCCTACTCAATGACCCTTGAGTGATAGAGATGATACTATATTTACTGATAAACTTAAATCAGTTTGTTTTTATTAATAGAGCATCTTTGATTAAAAACTGTGACCGTCACAGTTCCCGCCAACATTCAGTTCACATACAATACCACGCAGGGGCGCCTAACTTTGTTTAATGGGGGGTGGGTTTACAGTTTTTGTAGTAGTAAACCCACAAAAATGGACAGGTGTTTCAGCATAAAATATAGAATATTTACTTTATTAAGTACAAACACAAGTAGCACCAAATGGCAGAACCAGTTCCTGTGGCATATCTGCACAATGCTGTACAGTACCTATAATTCCAATGTATTAGTATTATTAGTTTATTTAGCAGACACCTTTATTCAAGGTGACTTACAGAGACTAGGGTGTGTGAACTATGCATCAGCTGCAGAGTGACTTGCTCAAGGTCACACAATGAGTCAGCGGCTGAGCCGGGATTCGAACCGGGGACCTCCTGGTTACAAGCCCTTTTCCTCAACCACTGGACCACACCACCTCCTCTATTAAAGGGAAGTGGTTAACAAACACTGTACAACATGTTATAATATGGTTTGTTTGTTGATAGATATATTGACATAACTATGTTAAGTTAAAATATTCCTTGCTCTGCTTTGTTTTAAATGTAGTGCTAGATGCTAGGGAATGTTTTTCGCGTTTTGTCAACAGACAATGCTGCGCT
This sequence comes from Acipenser ruthenus, assembly GCF_902713425.1. Classification (NCBI taxonomy): domain Eukaryota; kingdom Metazoa; phylum Chordata; class Actinopteri; order Acipenseriformes; family Acipenseridae; genus Acipenser; species Acipenser ruthenus. The sequence continues at coordinate 90,939,656 of NC_081190.1, read as the reverse complement.
CAGTTATCACAGTGAAACTAGCTGTGAGACTTTCGGAAAGTAAACACTACTGCAGGACAGTGCTTGGTGCTGATAGGTTAAAACAATAAGCACCTGCCCTCACGTTGCAATGCTTGGTGCTAATTGGATGAAACACTAAACGCCAGCCCTCACACTGCTGACTCAAGACAATATATTACAGGCAGTGCAGATCAACCATACACTGCTCATACGTTAACAAGAGTACAGTTGAGTTTGGCCGCACCGACAGCACCCCCACATCCCGCATCCTTAGGCACCAAAATAAATAAATACATAAAAATTGATGCGGCGAGTATGAGAAATTTACCTGCCCCAGACCAATGGAGTTGATGATATACTGAAACCTATATCTTGAGCACTGGCGTAACCAGAATTTTTTTGCCACTGGGGCAAAAATACAAATTATATATAGAAACTTTCAATTTTTGCCAAGTGTTCCTGTTCTGATTCAGTTTTAAGTACAGCTATGGCCAAAAGTTTTGCAGCACCTAGAATTTTAGAATCGAGACATATATATGTGAACATGATTTATATATTGTATGTGTCATGTAATCAAAAACTACAAAATGATATCGCAAAAGTCTACCGGAAGCCATAATAGTAGCACAGTATTTCATGTTAGATTTCAAAATGTCACGTTTTTAAATTTTTGTCCGTATATGAAAAACTGCAAAGCAGTGTGTAATTCAATATGTTAGCGTTATTCAGCTGGTTTCATTCGACTTTATGAAGCAAAATGTGTTAATTCTACAGGGTGATACGAAACTTTTGGCCATAGTTGTGTGTCAGTGCCTAAGGTTTAAACGTTCATAACGTAACCAAAATCCATGTCCCCAGATTAGCTTATTAAGTAGCTAATGTTTATTATACGTTCTCATATCTTGCATTAATATAGATTCATATTCATTAGCCAAAAAAAAAAAATCCTGAAAACATCCAGATAGAAAACTATAATCATTGGGTTAAATAAAGCTTAACAGTTTTATTTATTAGAGCGTGGCAATGTCGAATAACACTGTTTGTCAGCTATTCATACCTTACAAGTAATAAGAACAAAGTTTAACGAGTTGGATGGGACAAAACACCCATGTTAAAAACATTGATAATGCATAAAATTTCCAAAGGAATGAAATAAATTTTTAAATTACTGCCAGCGGGTGGGACTGTTTTAACTGTATTTTACAGTGTATGGTTTCCCTGGCTGAGACCAGGACTGCTATCCCGATCCCCTCTCCCCCAAAAAATCTCACCGGACCCTGGCAAGAGTAAATAAATACATAAATAATAATAAAATAAAAATAAATTGCATGACTCATCCTGATGTGGCAACAGCCCCAGTCGGCCACAGTGCAGCTACGCTAGTGATCATGAGCTGCATTGGTAAATATTGAGTCGCCCTTTTTATCAATCAGCGTTATTTCTACATCTTTTAGTCATTCAGGGACATACCATTACCCACATGTTTATTATTAAACGAATGTGAGTTTAAATTATTAGTAAGTACACATGTTTTGATATGAAAGCTGAACATTAACGTCAGCAAAGAACAACAAAGAGTAAAGTATATTGTTTGACCCCCCCATATTCAGTGGGTTAGGCGCTTATGATACCACACCCTAAGACACATGCTCACTCACATAAGCCACTTGGAACATAAGAAAATTTACAAATGAGAGACGGCCATTCAGCCCATCAGTGCTCGTCTGGTCCCTAGTAGCTGACTGATCTCAAAACATTGTCAAGACGGGACTTAAAGGATCCCATTGATTCAACATCAACAACATAGGTAACCCATTCCATACCCTCCCCACTCTCTCTGTCTACATCCATTTCAACGGTCGTGTGGTGCTGGTTTCTCTGCTTGTGCTTTAAGTACTGGCTAGAGGTAACTTTATCATCTACTTTTAAGATAGACATAGAATCCGAAGACATAACATAACACAACACACAAAATAAAAGATCATGTTTAACTCCTCGCTACACAAAAACAAACAGTAGTATGAATGCATGATCTCACTTGTAGAAATCAAGCATCTTTGTTTCCAGGCTCTGTATGAAGACACAACCTGTTTGGAAAGTAGCTTGCATGTTTTTTTTTAACTTCTTGGAAAGAAGTCCAACAAAACAAACTTTTGTGGGAAACTTTTTTTGTTTTTTTGTGATTCATATGTAACTCACACATTGTTCCCAGGATTTACAGTGAATAGGTTTGGCTTGGGCAGATTAATTAAAGCCACATTGCAAGCCAAGCCATCCAAGAGAAGATTGATTGCCAGTATCAAGTTTCACACACTGTACGGGGAGGGGGAAGAGGAGGAGGAGGAGGAGAAGGGGGAGGGTGATTGTTCCGATTGGTACCGCGAAGCTGATGACAGCTTGAGCCGCGCTGAGCGCCTGTTGAAGAGACCAGTCCCCGGGTACGGGGGGGTGTTGTTCCGATTGGTACCACAAAGCCGATGACAGCTTGAGGCGCGCTGAGCACCTGTTGAAGAGACCAGTCCCAATGAGCAGTGATCACAGACATCCCTGGACAGCCACGTTCTTTCGCTGCTTATCTGAAACAATGGTCTTTATGGTCTGTGCTCGGCTCCACTTAACCTATTTTCCCTTAACGGAGTGTTTTGGGTCCTGGACTGGACCAATTGCTGTGGCTTAGAATCTCCCTTTCGAAATTATTTATTTATTTTCTTGGGATTGATGATTCATCTGCGTGCTGTATGTGTAGTTTATGTTTGAATCCTAAATGGAAGACTTGGTTTTAAAAGAAACAAAACAATGTGTACTGATTGTGTGCTCAGGGGTGAGATGTGAAAGAGCAGTGCCCTTTTTTGACCCTTTTTTGATATTTTTTATTATTCAAACTATACATTTGAATTTCTAAATGCGTGAAGAATGGCTTCAATAAATGCATTAATGAAATAACAAAAAAGCTTGGTCAAAAACAAATTGCCTTTAAAAGACCATTTGAGGGGCTCCCGAGTGGCGCATCCAGTAAAAGCACTCGCTAGAGTGCAGGATGCGCTCTATAGTCTGGACGTCGCGAGTTTGAGTCCAGGCTATTCCACAGCCGACCGTGGACGGGAGCTTCCAGGGGGCGGCGCTCAGTCGGCCGAGCGTCGCCCGGGGGGAGGGAGGGTTAGGTCGGCCAGGGTGTCCTCGGCTCACCGCGCACCAGCGACCCCTGTAGTCTGGCCGGGCGCCTGCGGGCTTGCCTGTAAGCTGCCCAGAGCTGCGTTGTCCTCCGACGCTGTAGCTCTGAGGCGGCTGCACGGTGAGTTCGCAGTGTGTAAAGAAGCTGGCGGTTGACGGCACACGCTTCGGAGGACAGCGTGTGTTCATCTTCGCCCCTCCCGAGTCAGCGCAGGGGTGGTAGCGGTGAGCTGAGCCTAAAAAATAATTGGGCCTTTCAAATTGGGGAGAAAATAATAAAAAACTAATTGGCAACGACTAAGAAAAAAAAAAAAAAGACAATTTGATTTGAAGACCATGAAGACCATCACATGTATTGTGACTCGTATCGTATCGCAGTCATGATATTAGTGTATCGTTACACCCCTAACCTTAACACACCAGCACCTTGCCTGCCCTGCACTGATGTGTACACTACTGCTCTAACTACTGTATATGTCATATCACAATGAGCAGGTTGGAGCAATACTGACAGTCCTTTAAAGAAAGTATCACAATTCAACGATACACAATGAATAGTTACGCTAGTTAAGGTCAGCAGTTTTTATGATATAACAAAAGAAACAAACAGTACTGTGGCAGGGCGGAAGCTGGGGCCATAACTGAATGATTAATGGTTAATGAGGCTCTAGCCACAGGTGTATAAAGGGGGTAATCACCGGTGTTAGAGAGGTTAAATGTCGGTGTTGGTGGAGGTGCGTGTTGCTGTGTGTTGCTGTGTGTTGCTGTCCTGTTTATGTCTGTGAGTTTTTGTATTTACCTTTTATTTTGGCCCTTGTGCCTTTTTATTTGTTAATGTGTTTTTTGTTTGTCTAGTACTGTGTAATGTAAATAGTATTAAACGTACGCATTAAAGCTTCACTGCAGCTTTCTTGTCTCTGAGTCTCTCTTCCTTCTGGTAACCGTTTTGCCAGTGACGCTACCCTGTCACAAGTACAAATTAATGAAGCATGCTTTTGTGGGGATCCCTTTTGGACCTTTTGTCTTCTTATTTGGTTAAAGCAAGTCTTGAGTACAGTACCCCGGTCTGGAAGCTGAAAGCAGACCTGACCCATGTCCATTAGGGGCTGTCTATCATGTGAAGTTGCATGTGAGAAGCGGGAGGTCCTGTGTGAGTTCACTGTTCCCCCTCGAAGGGAAGCAGGAGTTACAGTGCAAACCACACCAAAGCTGCACTTTTCCACCCTACCCTACAATTCCTGTCTATGGGGGGGGAGGTGGGGGGCTGCTTTCTGGGGGCACTCTCTCGCTCTCTCTCACTCAGTCTCCCCTCCGCTTGCTTTGATGTGGGTTTCTGGAGTGTGTCTCATCTCCACTTTGGTCGGCTTGAAACACATCATCCACAATCTTTGGGGTGGGGGGTGGGGGGGATAGAGAAAAATCCAAAATGTGCCTTTCCTTTCATTTCATTTCATTTCATTTCATTTCATTAATTTATCAAATAATTTTTCTTTCCGTCAGTTTTTTGCCTTGATGTCATTTGAAGTACTCAAAGGGTTTTCAGGTTAAGGCTCTTTTCCATTGCGGGGAGGGGGAGCAGCAGTAGCAGAACGTTGTTTTCGTTGTTGCACTAGTGTGTTCTGAGACTGTGTTGTAATTTAGTTGTAGACATTTTAGCAACATCTGCTCATCTTCACACTCACACATTACTTGTAATCCCCTACATCGCCCAACCAGGTTATCAACTTGTAAGCTTTCCAGCCATTGACCTATAAGTTGACTTATGTATTTATTTTTGGTTGTTGGATTTATTATTACTGGCAGTATGCAGTAGACCAGGCTTGCAGCAGTACTCTGCTGTGCTGTCGATCGCACTGCGCTACAGTGAATTTTACTCCTTAATTAGACTTAAATAGTGCTAATTCCTGTTCATTTTGTGGAAATGATCTGGGCCCCTGACTTTTTTTATTTTTTATTTTATAAGTTTAGAATCTACAATTATTTTAAATTTTCTCCCAGTTTGGAATGCCCAATTATTATTATTATTATTATTATTATTTTTCTCCTTCACCTCGGCGATTCCCCACACTGGGACCCGAGGCTCAGTGGGCATCCTCCCATCCCATGAGCCAATCGGCATCTTTTTACACCCAGGAACATGAGCATGGATGTCCGCAGGTTACCGGCCTCTGAAGGACAAAGACCAGCCCAGCAAATCTCCGCCCACAAGCTCAGTTGGCGCCTGGCCTGTAGGGGTCACCGCAGAGCGGTGAAGAGAAACGGTATAAGCCGGATCCCACCTCCCCAACCTTGGGAGCACCAAAGTCAATGCGGTGCCACCCCAGAGTCCCCAGCGAAGACCAGCTGCTTCACAACCAGGATTCAAACAAGTGATCTGTGGTTGTATGACTCACCCTGCACGTCACGTGGCAGTGCCTTTACCAGGTGAGCCATTTGGGGACCCAATGAGTTATTATTTAAAAAAAAAAAAATGGTTGTTTATTTGTCTTTTAGATTCAGTTCTGGTTTTGGGTGAAATAAATTTAAATAAATAAATAAAGATCAGAAGTGGCTGCCGCATTTTCCTCATTAGCACCTGGAAGTCGTCTTTCTTCTCACTGAGAGGCCATGGTTTCTGTTATCCATGTGGCTGTCTGCTCTATTCCCTCGGCAGCTTGGCTGGCTGGGTGGGATGAGGGATTTGCCAGCCCACGTTGGCCTGATCTTGTGATACGTAAAAGACTCTGTCTTTTGTCTGTGAGCCTAGTGGAGAAAGCAGAGGGATGGCTGTGTGGTCATTTGCCTGACTACAGCCACCTGGTATATGCTAAGTTTGGAGAGCTCCTAAAGGAACACTTACTGTGCTGCAGTGCTTGACATGGTGCATGGAAGGGTAAACTACTTTAAATAACCTGTGCTTTGAATGATGATGTTAAAGATCCCATGACCCCAGTGGCTCACCTGGTAAGAGCGCTACTACATGGAGTGCAGAGTGAGTATTCCCAATATTGAAACTAGATACTTTTTCACTGAACAGCAACCCCTTCTGCCCTGTATAAGCTTTTGTCTTGAAGGACACCTATCCACCTTCAGTCCCTAGGTCAGTACATAACATTTTGGAATGAGAAGAGGCCAGTTGGCCCATCAGTGCTTGTCTGGTTCCTAGTAGCTGATTTATCTCAAAACTAGTCGGGTCTTAAAGGATCCTAGTGATGCAGCATCAACAACATTGCTAGGTAACCCATTCCACACCATCACCACTTCCTGTGTGAAGAAGTGCTAAGTGACAGATTTGTTAGGTGAGTCGTCATCAGAAGCAGGCATACGGTGCCACCTCTTATCTCTTCATTGTGGTTGTGTGAGGTGAGGGTTTTGTGTGTGACATTCGTTTATTGTAGAAGGGTGTCCGCCATGTAGTTGGAATGTTGGACTTGAACAAAGAAGTAGTGGAAATATAGCTTTTCTGTGGGGGAGAAATGTGCAACAAGTTGTAATACATTTAATGAACAATGAACTCACAGGGCAACACAAATTCAAAGAAATAAAGCGCTTACCAGAACCAGATACAATTACAAGAAAATAAACACAGTTGTCTAGCGGTTGAATTTCAAAAATAACAGTTTGAATTTGATGCATTCAGATGTGATGCCAATGGGAGATTAAAGTGCATGCCATTGTGAACAGTTGTGCCAGACAGCATTCAAAAAAGGGTGAACTGTGAAGAAGGCCCTGCCAGGAATATACCTAGATACCAAGTCAGTAAGCTATCTCTTCAGAGATGTTTCTAGGAAAAAAAAGAAAATAAGCTCTACAGTGCCAGGCAAAACCTGTCTTGTGTGCTGTGCTTCTGTGCCCTGTTGTCATAAGAAATTCACTAATCAGCCAGTACAGTGAAGTAATATTATAAATGTAAAGGTTAATGTTTTTTGTTGTTTTTTTAAGGTAAATTTACACAATTTCACAATTTCAGTAAGATTATCGGAACACCAGGGTTCCCAAATCTTTTGAAAATCAATTTCCAATTCAAATTGCAGTTCAGGAATTGGAATTGATATTTTAGAGACATTGTTTTGATTGTTCAACTGCTTTAGTTTGAAGCTAATTTAATTGACTGTTAACAGTGACTTCAGTTAAAGTAATGTGTTGCCACTGTGAGAAGCTCATTTTAACAGAATATTGCTAATTGCAATTTTCATCAATGATCTGTTGGAATCAAGCAAAGGAGAGCTGTGAAAGCTGAATAATTGGCTCCTTGGAACACCTGCACAGATCTTTTTATTTAGTTAAATAGCATCTTATCAAAACTATAATATACAAACAGAAAAAAAAGCAACATGCAAGTGGTTTTGTTAAGACCAGTATGACAACAATCACTACTGTAGCTACTTGGACGCATGGTTAACTGGGTATGAAATGGCAAACGACAAAGCTTCCTACTGTACAAAGTAACCCTTTCATGGAACCTTGTGCTTGGCTCTTGCTAGGACGGGATCCTTGATCTCCAGCACTGTCTTACAAGATCATATGAAACACCCTGAGAAAATAAACTGCCCTTCTGCAGAGACGACCGCAAAGGAACCTGGATTGAGTTTCACAACCAAGCTCGCACTCGCCCTCTCTAAGTGATTTCACTTTGATTTAAGTCTATATTATTTTGTATCAATCAGTATACACATACATATATAGATGTGGTTTTACGTACTGTATATGTATGTATGCACACTATGAGTGTATTTATAAGTTTAGACCAAGCAGGGGTTAAATTTGATTTTAGCACTTACAAGGCAATGCATAAAATCATACAGTAGACGCTCGTTAGTAGCAACATAACGGTGCCCTTTGCTATGTTGCTCTTAAGCGAAGGTTGCTGTTATGGGGAGTGACATCTGAACAAAGGCAGCCTGTTTTTCCTGATACTTAAAACAGCTACAGTGCATGCTACATTCTTTTCAAGTATATTTGTAGCTAAGACACGTTATAAAACATTTCTAAAAAAAAAATAATAATTATTCTCATCCTCTACCGGTACATTTATTTTCTTTTACTTTTTTAAATGTAGGTTATATGTTTACAGATAAAATATTATTGTCATTATGAAGGAAACAATGCCCAACTGCACAACAGGTACTACATAATAGCATACAATAAGCAAGCTTTGTACAGTACTTACATTCACCTCCCTTGCTCTTTTTTCATGTCTATTCTTTTGTATGATCCTTATAAAGTTTTACGGTATCTGGATAAGGGCGACTGCTGAGAATGTGACATCACAGTGACATAAATGTTGCTGTTAAGCGGTGGCTATGTTGCTGTTACGGAATGGATTTTTAATGTAAGGAAAGTGTTCCCAGAGAAATGCTGCTCGTAAGCGGCTGCTGCTCTTACCAGGTGTTGCTCTATATATATATATATATATATATATATATATATATATATATATATATATATATACTAATGCACAAAAGAAATGCAACACTCAGGTCTGGTCCCGGTTGTCTCCTGTGGATGGCACTGGCGATTTGGTCCCACAGATGTTCTATTGGACTCAAGTCAGGAGAAAAAGCTGGCCACGGCAAGACCTCGACGTTGTTTTCTTGAAGTCGTGCATTTGTAATCCTAGTACTGTGTGGTCTTGCTGGAAAATCGACACTTCCAGATTGGCTTGCAGGAATGGAAAAACTGTTGCCTCAATGACTTTGTCAATGTAACGCTGAGCAGTAAGGTTGCCCTCAATCTGCACCAAATGCCTTCTTGTGTTAAAGGATCATCATCATCACACTTCCGCTGGTTGGCTTGAACAACGCAACAGTCGACGTCTCCACACACGTTGTCTTCCGTCAGGTCAGCCATTCATCGGTGAATAAAACAGATAGCAACCAGGCGATCTTCATTACTCAAGCAGAGCTTGGCCATATCTTTTGCTGTTCTTGCGTGAATTACAATCATGTCTTTTCGAATGGCTATTTATATAGATTCTTAATCAACTCATTTTGGCATTTTTAACTCAACTCAAATACCAAACACTGAGCACCTGGCATTTTTATAAAATCACATGACTTGAGCTCAGTATTTTGTTATCCCAAGGAATAATACTACTCAAACAATCAACAAATCAATCTGCTCACTATTTAAAATGTAAATAACATGTATGTGCCCAATGAGATATTGATGTAAAACATAGACTGTTACATTTTTATTGTGCAAAACAAAGACTTTTAGGAAAAATCTTTTGTAGCAAAAGTTTTGCTTTTGTGGATGAGGAAAAAAACTTACAAGTCTACAATTTATTTATTTAAGCATTTTTTTGGAAAAACTCAAAAAATTCTAATTGAAAAGTATTCATACCCTTTGATGCTATGATAGTATTGTCTACAAGGTGCTAGACATTTCGATATGATAATGCAGAACCTAATTCTAGAAAGTGCTGGATTGTAGAGTATAAAAGGGTTAGACATAGGATGATTGCTGTCATTACCAATAGGTCAGTATGGGAAAAAGTAAAGACTATCTGAAGACCTTAGGCAGAAAATTATTTATTGTCATAAAGCTGGAGAAGGAGCTACAAGATTTCCAAGCATTTGAGTATCCCAGTTTCAACTGTTGTTTCTATTATCAAGAAGTGCAAGACTCATGGTACTGTCACAATGCTCCCTCGGTCTGGAAGAAAAAAGGCTCTTTCACCAAGAACACATAGAAGAATTGTGAGAGAGGTTAATAACAGTCTGAGATTGACTGCCAAAGATATTCAAAGTGAATTGGCTGCAAGTCGGACTGGAGTTTTCATTTCAATCATAGGTCGAATATTGCATGGTCTCAATGGTCGCAGGCCAAGGAAAAAGCCACTCTTAGGAAAACCTCACAAGGACAATCAATTAAAGTTTGGAAAATGGCATTTGAATGATGGATATGAGTTCTGGTCAAAGGTTTTGTGGAGTGATGAAACAAAAATCGAGCTATTTGGTCACACTGATAGTCATTACGTTTGGAGAAAGTCTGGTGAGGCATACAAAGAAAAGAACACCATACCTACTGTCAAGCATGGAGGTGGTAATATCCTTCTATGGGGCTGTTTTTCCTCTAATGGCACAGGAAATTTAGTTCCAATACATGATAAAATGGATTCCCTAGCATACCAAAAGATACTGGGCAATCATCTGAAACCCTCCGCTACAAAACTTGGTTTAAAGCGCAACTGGACATTCCAACACAACAACGATCCAAAGCACACATCAAAATCTACTTCAGAATGGTTAATTAAGAATAAAATCAAGGTTCTAGAATGGCCTAGTCAAAGTCCCGATCTAAATCTGATTGAGAATCTTTGGTATGAGTTGAAGAAGGCTATACACGAAGGCCTCGGAATTTGAATGAACTGGAACAATTTTGCGTTGAAGAATGGTCAAAAATCACTAAAGAATCATGACAAATATCCAAATCGTTTAAAAGAGGTTATTATTGCTGAAGGTGTCTCAACTAGATATTCATTTCATTTTTCTTGTCGGTATGAATACATTTTAATAAGCATTTTTTGAGTTTTGCAACAAAAGATTTTTCCTATAATTATTTGTTTACGATACATTTCTAGAAATTATAAATTTCCATTGGTGTATGCAAACTTTTGATTACAACTGTGTGTTTATGTATGTATATGTATGCATGTGTGATATATCGCGGGTGTCAGGGTCCAATATAAATCCACTATATATCGGGGGCCGCGATATAGCGAGAGACCCATAGAAAAACAAATAGGCTACGCAACCCGCTTTTTCTCATTTTTCATGGTCCAGTGGTTAAAGAAACGGGCTTGTAACCAGGAGGTCCCTGTTTCAAATCCCACCTCAGGCACTGACTCATTGTGTGACCCTGAGCAAGTCACTTAACCTCCTTGTGCTCCGTCTTTCGGGTGAGACGTAGTTGTAAGTGACTCTGCAGCTGATGCATAGTTCACACACCCTAGTCTCTGTTTTTTTTCTTCTTCTTTGATGTTATGTTATGAAGAGAAATCATAGCTTCATACTCCAAAATACTACATGATACTAAATAAGAGAACACTATAGAAATCTTGAAAGAATAATATATTAAATGGTCAGTCAAAAAGCATACCCCAATAGCAAAAAAACATTGCCTTAATGGGGAGGTAATTTTAGCAATGCTACTATAGGTACTGTACTGTCCCACCTGAAACACATTTCCTGTTGACATCTAATACAAGAGAGGGAGAGACCAGTTCATAGTGTTGAGTGTTGTAAACAGACAGATCCGGGTGTTCATATGTGTTGCGGTCTGTGTTCTCATGTCAGGTGGTCTCCTGTGTGTTTCAGGCCCAGCAGCAGAGGAGTCTGGACAGTATCGTTTCTAATCAGCAGAGGGCAGGCAGCGCGAGGCGGGCCAGGAAAGAGGCTGGGCTGGGCACAGAGCTGGAGGGGGACAGCAGCAGCCCCATGTCTGAACAGGACTCTGGGATACTGGATGTGGAGGACGAGGAGGACGAGGAGGTAACTAGAGCTGCTGTGCAAAGAGAAAAGCTCTTTACCATCCAACCGCGTGTTGCTTGTAATAATCTGGAAGTAACCAGGTATATGATATAATCAAGTCATTTTTTACAGTCGGGTTCGTCAAACTTTCTAGGGGGCTCGATGAGCGTTCTAATAATACAGTAAGTATATTAATGAAACAATTAAAAATATGTTTTTCCCTCAAAGTTTTATTTATTTATTTATTTATTTATTTTTAATGTTTTTATTTAACATTGATACAAGTACTTATTTAGTGTAGAAAAACAATGGTAGACGATTTTGTATTTAAGAATGTGACAAAAAAAAGCGTGATTAAAAAACCTTACACATTGTATAACAAGCCAATTGTTTCCTTGAAAAACAACCATGTTTCTGCTATTCATCTTAAAAGTACTAATAGCCTCCATTGCATCACATGTGTGTCTGAGAATAGAGTTCCATAGTCATGAGACACAGGAAGCAATACTTATTAATTTGGTGACTGGCAACAAAAACAATGTTCAGCAACCAAGTACGTGTCAAAAAGCGCAATCGCTGTATCTGTACGTGCCTGGGGGGTTATGACGTCAAGAAATGTGTTGTTCCTTAAACCCCAAAGTTAATTTTGGATCCCGGGACATTGACATACTTTGTGTTCTTTTGAGTTAAACCTCTTTCAGTCCTAGAAAGTAACTCCCTATTTTGCAGAGTAATTTGGAGCTATTTAGTGTCATTACGCAGCAGCTCAGCAAGTCCCTTTGATTTTTCCTGCTGATAAAACTGCTCTTAAGCTGCTAACAAGAGCACGTGATGAAACTGAACCTGGAGGAAAGGAAGGCAAAAAAGAACCAGCTAAATTATCGCCCAGAGTGTTGAGCGATGCGAGCCGAGCCCTTGTGTCCGTTTGCACAAGTGACTTATTATTTTCCTGTAATCATCCCAATCTTTTAAATGCAGGCATTAGCACATCTCAGACGGGTTCCCTGCCCAGATCCACAAATGCTGAGGACACTGAACTCCCAGAGTCCTGTTTGTTCCATACTGAGGTCAGGCCTCCATTTCTACACTCAGTCATGGCCTTCATTAGACCCTGTTTCCACTGTATACAGGACCAGGGACGAGCGGGGCTGGTCTGGCATGTGTAACAGCGCAAAAGCTGGACGCGAACCGGTGACTATGCGCACCACAAACAAGCATCTTAACCACAATGCAAAAGAGCCGGGCCCGTCTGCATTCGTGGTTTTTGAACTTCTAAACTCATCTCATCTCATCTCATCTCATCTTGCCAACAAGGGACACGACAGAATCAGTAAAAGCAGTGTATCACACAACACTGCCCGTTACACATATGTGACAAGGTAGCGTCACTGGCAGGTCTACCAGGAAGAGAGACTCAGAGACTGAACTTGCAAGTTTGAAGCGCTTTTGGACACTTTAAAATAAAATAATAACAAAACACAAAAAAACAGTTTAAACAAAAAGAATGTATTTATCTTTTTAAATACAGCGGTTGTAGACCGAGCCACCGCTTTCACACGATAAACACGGCTTCATAAACTCCCCTACACACCAGCAATAAGTACATATATACATTTACAGAGCACGAATACCTTCACCATGAACACCAACATTAACTCTAGCCACTAATTCCAAACTAACACCCGTGATCACCCTTCTTGTACACCTGTGGCTGGAGCTTAAATAATCATTTAATAATTTATTCAATTTACAGCTCTAACCACATTCCCTCTCCCTGCCAACCAATATTCCCCACACCTGTGCACTGGCAGGGCTTTCACCCTGCCACAACACGGCACCAGACATTCCTGGTAAATGTTTTTAACCGTTTAACCACAACAAACATCCCTCCCTGTCATTCTGAATTGGTAGGAAATGGGTAACATTTTGGGTTCCACTTCCCTTGATGGACATGTTCAAATATTTTGTTTATTGCTGTAGAGGAGAATGTTATCTATTCAGCAGTACCACAATGTGATAGGTGTTAAAAGGGCAATGAACAGCCCACCCCTAGTTGTTCATCATTCTTAGAAAATGGCACCATTGCTATTGTGAGGTGGTTTGCTCAATAAAGTCATTGGCATGTATTCTGGCATACAAAGATGTTTATTAAGCAAGCAGTCTAAGTTGCGTGAAACAGTCACCACAAACCATCAGTGGTGTTCCAATAATTCTGAACACTCATGTATATAAACACTGTTAAATGTGTCGGTGACACTGAAAACCTAGGTCTGCAGTATTGCAGTCCTGTGTGTGTGATAGAGCTGCATGAACAGGTTATTCGATTATTTGTATTGAGTTCTCTGCAGACATCAAGTGCAGACAATCAGGTGACGGTCATTGGTATTGATTGTCCTGATTGGGCTAATTTCCTATTCCAAGTGAAAAAATGAAGAAACAGCTGCTTGGGTTTGTGATGATTGCTGCTTTTCTTAGACTGTGGAGAAAAGCAATTCACTCAAATCCAAGCAGCTGTTTCTTCACTTGGAATGGGAAATTAGTCCAATCAGGACCAATGACCCTCACATGTGGAGAGGTCATTCCGAATAATCGAGTAATCGGTTTGTGCAGCTCTAGTGTGTGATGATAGATACAACACGCTTTCAGATATTGGCACCTATGTCTGCATTTCAACAGCTGCTGAATTTGCATGAAGCATAGGACATTGTAGTCCCCTAGCTGTTCTGCATTGAATAACTTTATATAGTGGTCTTCCATCTTGCTCTTTAACCTTTTAAACTGCCACTGAAATAGAACGTTTGTGTTGCTGCTGTGCCACGGTAAAGCAGGCACTTATACGATACTTAATTACATTCTTTGTTAAAGGTTGTTTTTTTTTTATTCTATATTTATTATTTATTTATTTATTTTATGAACCCACAACATCGAATTCTTAACAGAAAACACTCCAGTCTAGTGATAAAATATATTTTTTTTATCTGAAGCAAACACCAGTTTATATTCTTTGATATTATTGACTGAAGTTTATTCTCTCATTGCGTAATGCCCACCCTTGAGCATGAAAAAACGCATTTTAAATATACAAACAGTGGTGTTACAAACCCCCGAAGCCTGACAATAAGACAAGTCTGGGCCCTTATCTCAGAGTTGTTTGACAGGGTCACATCCCAACCAAGCCCTGCTGGTTTTCAGTTCCCATGCAATTTTCAAAACAATTTCAACCCCCCTAATGGCCCATTTCCTCTCACTCCCCTCATATCAGAGTGCAGGGCATTTACAGCCACGTACCACCCCCCTTCGGACCTCGAACACGCCCCCTGATTGACGTAAGCGCTAAATCTGAACGCTGGCCCCTGAGCACGTCTTGCTGTGCCCAATACGCTTGTACACGTGAACTGTTTTTTATCATATTTTGTTTTTTTTCTCCTTCAAACACTGTGGGCTGTCATTTAAGCTGTTTGTCTGGGCAATAAACAAACAAATGTCTAACTTCTGCTATTGTTAGTGGCTGGTTGGGCTTTCGCATGCCTGGAATTTTTCTGATTTGTTATTGTGCCACGAGCCAGGGATTGTTATTTTGTTTTGTTGTGTTCTTCTGCAAGTGGAGTCATGGAGTTCTTCTTGAGGTGTACATGGCAGAATGCGCGAGCCAGCTGGTTACATGTAAAAGCCAACAAGCACGACAGGGTGTGCGGGCAGCAAGCAGTTCCCCAGAGTTCATGGGTTTGAACAGGGGCATTGGCATTGCCTTGATACGACCTTGTAAGTGTTTGTGGCAAGGTAACCAAGCTGTTATTGAGTTTTACGAAAAACACAACAAAAAATTAAAATATAAACAAAAAAGCTTTAAATGTATGAGAGTTTGTTTGAGCTGTCCAGGAATTCAGAAAGCAGGCAGTGATATCCAGCTATCTGAAACCAAGTGATCATAAACAAAACATGCAAGTAAAACTCAAACACATCGAAAACAATGTTGCTGCTGTTGTTGTTTTTTTCCTTGGCTTTCATTTTCTTGTTTGGAACTGTCACTGCCTCGTCACTTGAGATTCTTTTTCTTTTTTTGTCTTTTTAATTGCTTACTGGCAACCAAAAATAAACCCACATGTGGGGTATGGCTTTGTTAATCTCCATCAGGGATGTGGTTTTAGAGATGGTCTGTGCTCTTGTGGGGTCACAGAAAGTTTAAAGACAACAGAACAACAGCATAGGGGGTTTTAAGTAAAAAGGCACACCTACATTTTGTCAAATACACAAGGTTTGAAATGTTTTAAAGGTTTTGGTTACTAGACACTGCTGATATTCTTGCGGTCCTCCACATAAGAGCACTGACCAGGCAACTTTTGCTGGCTATGTTCCTTTGCTCGATGTACTATGATGCTAGTCGGCTTGCTACAGTACCAGCTAAAACATGTTTTGTTGGTCTTGACCAAAATTATTGGTGTTTTAAGCTTTATTTCCTGTTTTAAGCCCTCGTAACACCAGGCAACTTCTCAAGCAACTTGCTGTATGGGACATTTCCAGACTTTTTTCATGGACTTCAAGTATCTTAAAAGAAGGCTGCAGCTGTTAGATTGTTGCATAGCATTTGAAATGTTTGTGTGTTTGTGAACAGGATGGCTTTGCTGGTGACGTCAGTCCAAGAAATGAATGCAATACACAGGCAATTGCAGGGCGAAACTGAGATGCAACAGTGCTCAGCTTTTATTAAATCAAATAAAAGGTATACACAAAACAATACACTTTTACAAAACAAAGGGCACGAGGGCCAAAATAAACAGACAAACAAAACACTAGCAACAAACAAGTATCGTGCTGGTTTAAAGCCAGCACGAGTAGCAATTGTTTTCATTCTAGATTTTTACCTCCTTTCTCTACTGCTGTTCTCCATTCACTGAACACTCAACCTGTTGCAGCCAAAGATGCAGGTTTGCTTATAGTGGTGACCGAGGGATTAACTAGCTATCAATTATCTTGTTAACCCCTCGGTCACATTTTGCATGGTTTTGCTAAAGATGCGTGACTGTCAGCTAATTCAATAATTACTAGCCGACAGTCGCACATTCTCACAAGGTATTTTAAAATACAAAACGATAACAGTGATGTGTGTCAGCTTTTCGTCCGCCCTGCATTTTAAATAATAATACAAAATAATACAAATCATGCACAGGGCCGGGGAGTACCCCGTCACGGTGTTGTATTGAATTTTTAGCATGCTTTGTGAATTAATACTTCACTGATAACAGTCCTTCACTGTAATAGTGACTCCTTTAGTCTTACTGGTTTGCAGTGTGAATGTGAGGTAGCCCATTCTAGTCCTAGTCACTGCCACTTAGAACATAAGAACATTTACGAACCAGAGGAGCCCATTCAGCCCATCAATACTTGTCCAGTTCCTAGTCGCTGATTGATCACAGCCTCACCACTCTCGTGTGAAGAAGTGTCTCTGTCCTTAGTATATCTCTACTTTCTTCCAATTTACCATATCCATCAATCCCACCTTTAATTCACTGGAAGTAAGTTTTGGGTTTGAAAGAAAAGGAAGTCATGTCGAAATATGTATTTAGATTTGAAAAATGGGGTAGGAAACATATTGTGCATATTTACTAAGTACAGCTCATTGAGACTGTCGAAATGCAGCCTGTTGATATCTCTATCTATCTATCTATCTATCTATCTATCTATCTCTATCTATCTAACTATATATATATCTATCTATCTATCTATAATCTCTCTCTATCTTTCTCTCCCTCTCTCTCTCTTTCCCTCTCTCTCTCTCTAAATGTATATATTTTTTGTTTCTTCTTTTTTAATGAGAACTCTCTGGTAATCAGTATGGCACTTTTGGCCAAAAAGTTTAGCTAGCTTTAAAGGAAGAATGGTTTGATTATTTTGTTAGCTACAACTTGAAGGTACCGAGGATCCAGCTAATCCTATCCATGTTCCCCTGTTGCTGCTGCTGCACTCCAAGCTGGCTGCAGAAGCTCCCAAAGGGGGTCACAGTTTGTTCTCTGCTTCCTCCACTAGATCTTGCTGTTCCTATTTCAATGGCTTACTCATTTCCTACCATTGCAACACATGTCCCTGTAGCACTCTCACTAAAACAAAGCTGCTCCTGTCTGTGACCCCGAGGGGTGGGGAGGGCAGTTTACAAGAGCAAACCCCACGAGTGTTGCACACAATGGGGTAATTTGCTTTGTAGAATGAGGCCTGTGGTGTGGATTAAACCTGACGTCCTTATTGGCAACCTCATAGCTGTTTTTTTGCTAGCAGAATAAAAATCAAACACTCACTGAAAAAAAATAAACTGTTAGTATTGCCATCAATGATAATAGATATCTTTAAAAGCTGTGCACATCTGGCAAGGCTGAGAAATTATAAAAGTGAGCCCACTGGCTTTCTCACATACAGTACAGCATATGCACCCATATTTTACCAGGAAGAAGCACAACGTGTCCAGTGTATGAGTCTAGAGTCAGGCACTCACAGCCTAAAAAGAAGCCGGTCTGAGAGCTTTCCATATTTTTAAATCTTGACTACGGTACGTATACATGCACATGGAGTCGATCCTTTTGTAATGAATTGTTTTGAATCTGATAACAAATGTTTCCATGTGAAAGTCAATGGGGTTCAGAGGAATCTGTGCCTCCTGAACCTGTGTGCGCTTGAATCTGATTGAACCCCATCCCGATTCCAGCTCTGAACTGTTTTACATTCACAATATATAGAGGGCATTGGAATCGATTCCTCAAATAGGTATCTTGGATAGGATTAGATTGTGTGTATAAAAGCGAGTTAATAGTAGCACGTTGTCAGGTGGGACGGATCTCAGGAGAGCCTAGCCAAGCGGTGTGGAAGAGAATGAGGCATCTGTGATGGAAACTTGGTTAAATACTTGCACGCAAACAAAAAATAAAATAAAAAAAGTGTTCAATAGGGGTGGATTAAAATGTATCCTGTACAATGTATAATGCGCAGAAATGCAGTGGAAATACTTTGAATTTTATGAGCTAGCACACACTTTTTTCAGTCATATGGTGGTATTTCCCAGCACATTTCCACTCTGGCATGCACTTGCCGATTCTTCCTGAGCAACATATGAAGAATCCGACCCTTACTCACCAACTACGCCACCCAGCTCCTGGTACTCTCCCGCCTAGACTACTGCAACTCCCTCCTGGCTGGCCTCCCTGCGTCCGCCACCCGTCCGCACCAGCTCATCCACAACTCCGCTGCTCGCCTGGTGTTCTCTCTGCCTCGCTTCTCCCTCGCTTCTCCCCCACTCATTCCACCGGCTCCCGATCACCGCTCGCATCCAGTTCAAGACTCTTGTACTCGCCTACAGATGCCTTGACCAGACTGCAACCAGCTTCCTCCAGACCCTCATCTCTCCCTACACCCCCACTCGACCTCTCCGCTCCTCCTGCACTAGAAGACTGGCTGTACCTCTTCTATGCTCCCCTGCCTCCAGAGTCCGCTCCTTCTCCACCCTCGCCCCGCAGTGGTGGAATGACCTTCCTACAGATGTTAGGACTGCCCAGTCCCTGACCACCTTCTGGCACCTCCTCAAGACTCACCTCTTCAGACAGCACCTGTAGAACTCCTCTTTTCCCTCTGGACACTTTATCACTCTTCCTTAATGCACTTTACTTGCTCTTATCTGCTCCCGATTTTACTGCATTTAATCCTGTACTTTAGAGTACTGTAATCTGTCACAAGTGTTATTTAATCTGTAGTATTTTGTATTTAATTATATCCTGATGTAACTATCACTGACACTGTTATCTGCTCCGTTATTGAATTGTATTTTGTCATATACTTGTACTTGCTAGAACCAAAGTCATTGTATTTTATCTTGCTCTTAATTTTATTAATACTTGTACTGTGATTCTTGAAATGTATTTTTCTGTAAGTCGCCCTGGATAACAGTGTCTGCTAAGAAATAAATAATAATAATAATAATAATAATAATAATAATAATAATATTAATATTTATGTGGTCAATGCAGCACATCTCTGCCGGGACTGGGCACGTAATTAAAACTTAATGACAGATATCATATGTCAATGAAATCTACAGCTACGGCTAAAACGTTTTGCATATCATTTTAGGATTTAGACATCATTTAAAAAAAACAAAAAAAAAACATGATGAACATAATTTAGGTCTTTTATTTAACACAATTTAATCAAAGAAACTACAAAATTATATTTCAGTCTACCATAAGCTAGCAGTACAGTATTTCATGTTAGATTTCAAACGTCACATTTTTCAATTTTTGTCAGTTTTTCATTGTGTATATGGAAAACTACAAAGCAGCATGTAATTCAATATGTTAACATAACATTATTCAGCAGGTTATATTGGACTTTATGAAGCAACATTGGTTAATTCTTCTTCATGGTCACTCTTCATAAAAGTTACCTCCGCATCTCAGCCACTTTGTATTCCAGCTGTTTGCGTCAGGCAACCACTGAATCTGCTCTCACTCTGGGATCTGTAGTCAAGGGAACCTCGAGACCCACCCTCCTGTAAAGCTCCCATAATGCATACAAAACAGCGTCACGAACAAAAACATACAGGGAGCGTAGTGTAGTAACAGAACTCTTTTTTTTATAAATACTTGTCAGAGAAAGAAGGTGAGCGAGTGTTTAAATACTGTAAGTTCATAAATGCAAACGTTTTATTTTCTTTGCACATTTATCTATCTATCGATCGATAAAAACTATAATATGAAAATCAACATTTGTCCAATTCCAGTTAATTCTTGAAAACACGTCGTTCCTTCTTGGTCCATTTTCAGTCCAGCAGCACATCATATAACCAGAATGCTCAGCGAGGTTGGTTATTCGCTATACGTTAGTCTAGCAAGCCAATAGAAAAAAAAAATAAGCTTGTGACATCATTACGTACAGCTGTTTGTTCGCTAGAATCCAAGTTTAATGGAGACCTGTTTTTGTATGATAAGATTCGCATATATTTTCGTGCGATATTTTGTAAGTTTGATAGAAATGTGTTTGCCTTGTTGATGGAAACATAGCTATAGTCAGTCAATGTGGTCTTAATTATATTGGATCACAAAACACCAAAACTTTTAAATATAAAAATAAGTCCATAACTAAAAAAAAAGTGTTATTCTGATTCATGTATGCTGACTAGTGCATTTCATGCCCAGTGTCTAGTGCTGGTGTGTCTCCAGTCTATCTCTGTCTCCAAGTTGATGGGTTTATGTTTCTTCAACAGGTGCTTGGTGCCCAGGATCTAGTGGACTTTTCCCCTGTGTACCGGTGTTTGCACATTTACACTGTACTGGTAAGTTCTCATCAGTTTGTCATTGTCGATTTGCACAGTGTCATTATTCGATTTATACAACAGTGAGGCCTTGCACTAAAGCCCATAGGTCAGCCGCTGTGCAGTGACACCTGTGCAACACTGATACTGTCTCCTACCTCACTTCCCCACAGTCAGCCCTGGGAAGTCCTTTCTTAAGGAGTCTGCTGAGATGGTAAACACAGGGAAGAATTAAATAAAAGGAAAATGTAGCTGGTATCCTTTTAATCCACATTGAGATTAAAATCTCTTTTACAAGTGCGATCTAGCCAAGAAAGGCAGCAGCAACACAATAAAACACAGATACAAAAATAAAATACAAATCATAATAATACAATCAACAATCAGTGAAATAGTCAACAATCAAATAGTAACAAACAGTAATAAGTCTACTCAATTACTTAAAACATGCACAACTCTCAAGTAGATAATCATGCAGCTTACTCTTAAATTGTACTAAAGTTATTCGGGACTGCAACTTTGGAATGTAAATCATTCCAAGACCAAGGAGCAAAATAGAGAAATGATCTTTTAGCAGCCTCTGTACGCACTTTAGGAACCGTGAAATTCAAAAATGTATGCTATCTAATACTGTAGTTACAAAAAACCACTATGAAGTATTCATTTATATATGGAGGTAATTTACAAAGAATATAGAACAGAATATACCAGTGCTTCAACCTTCGCAGAGCCAAGGAGGTCCAGCCAGCCACAATGCATAGCTCACAATTATGAGTACTGTAACTTGAATTCGTAATATATCTCAAGGCTGCATGATATATAGGCTGCGTGGTCCAATGGTTAAAGAAAAGGGCTTGTAACCAGGAGGTCCCCGGTTCAAATCCCACCTCAGCCACTGACTGTGACCCTGAGCAAGTCACTTAACCTCCTTGTGCTCCGTCTTTCGGGTGAGACGTAGTTGTAAGTGCCTTTGCAGCTGATGCATAGTTCACACACCCTAGTCTCTGTAAGTTGCCTTGGATAAAGGCGTCTGCTAAATAAACAAATAATAAAAAAAAATAATAATATAGGATCCAGTTTGTTTAATGTTAAGGGCGATGCAAACATAGAGACTGTGTCCCCATAATCAATTTCTGGTAAGAATATACAAGCAATTAGCCTTTATTTGTAACTACAGAAAAGCAAGATTGGAGTCTATAAAAGAAACCTATCATGACTTTCAATTTTTTTTGCAAGATTATCAATATGGACCTTAAAATCGAGATTACTATCCAACCAGATACCCAGCTACTTATAGTTACCAACTGTCTCAATAACTTTATCTAAAGTAACTAAAGATAATTATTTAGTAGTATTTGTCCTTGTAGAAGAAAATACCATAACTTTTGTCCTACTAGAATTTAAAAGAAACTTTAGATTAATTAAGGCTCATTGAATGGAATCAAAATCAGCCTGCAAATTATTGATTGCCAAGGAAGGGGAGGGATTACATGAGTATAAAATAGTATCATCTGCATAAAGATGGTACTTGCAGTGTGTGATGTTATCACCAATGTTATTAATATATAGGATACACAATAACAGGCTGAGAATAGATTCTGTCAGATGGATTTCCAGCTTCTAAAAAAGGAGTAACATAGGCCGACTTCCAGACATTAGGCAGTTCATTGGACTCAACTGAAAAATTATAAGTATAAGTAATAGGTTCTGCAATAACCACAGCAGCTATTTTTAATAAACAAGATCTAGGCCATCAGGACCTACCAGCTTCTTAGTCAATAGCTTGTAAAGATTTTAAAATATCAGTTACTTGAAAAGAACAAAATTGAAAGCTGGGTGAACATGGGGAGGATAGACTGTTACTATCGGAGTTGCATAGAAGTTCAAAATTAGAGGCATCACTATTTTGATCTTCAAAAATGTGACCTGCTTTAAAGAAATGCTCATTAATATATTGATCTTATCAGAAGTAATTTAATTTCCCTATACTATTTGCTGAGGAAAACCAGATGGATTTTTACATTGCAAAAGTTTAATTGTTTTCCAAAATTTAGTATGATTTTTTAAATCTTAAATCTTCAGTCGTGAGTTTAAGATAGTAATCTGATTTAGTTTTCTTAATTAAGAAGGTACACTTATTTCTGAGTTCTTTAAATGCACACTCCTGTGTGTTTTTGATCTTCTTAGCTTTAGCCCAACACTTATTCCTTCGATGAATAAATTCAGCAAGATCTTGAGAGAACCATGGATTTTCTCTGCCTTTAATTCTGAACTTCTTAATAGGAGCATGTTTATTAGCTCTTAAAATAAACTGCTGTTGAAACACCGGCAGAGCATCCTCTGCTGTTGTAATTAACATAATTCTAGCCTAGTCAACCCTACATAGATCATGTTAAAATGCCTGCTCCGATAAATGTTTAAAAAACGTTTAAAAACAATACAAGGATTTGATTTAGGAATTGTGGTGTCCCTAACACATATAATATTACAATGTTCACTCAAGTCATTTGAAAAAAATTCAGTTGCAACATATTTATGTACTGAATTTGTTAACATAACATCTAATAAGGTACCACTACCAGGTTTTTTTATCGTTAAGTCTAGTTGGGGTGTCTAATAACTGAATTAGATTTAGTGAGTTACAAAGTTCTCTAAACCCTTCTGGTTTTACAGTAAGACAGTCCCAGTTTAGATCACCAATTTAAGATCATCTCTGAATCAATTAATTTAGATAAAACATGTAATAAGGTTGATAATGTTTCACTAACTGCAGAAGGAGGCCTATCGGCCGATAACAATTACGGGATTATTGGAAGCCCTAAGATGTATAGCTAAAAATTCAAATTGATTATGGCAAAGCCCCCCCCATGTTGAATTCATAAGTAAAAAATGTAAAGTGCCAGTGTATGCTAAAAACAAAACACAACTATGCAATTCAACATTAATTTGTGTCTCATTAGCGATAGCATCCTCAGTACAAAGGTCTAGAAGTAAAAGAGATCAAAAATAAAAACAAAAGAATATACAACATAGTTAGTATTGGCTTCAACATAGTTAGTATTGGCTTAAAATTAAATAAAATAAAAATAAAAACCAAACTCAAATACACACACTCACTATTGCTGCTGCTATCGCTAACTTGGATTGAGAAT
Organism: Acipenser ruthenus; assembly: GCF_902713425.1. Taxonomy (NCBI): domain Eukaryota; kingdom Metazoa; phylum Chordata; class Actinopteri; order Acipenseriformes; family Acipenseridae; genus Acipenser; species Acipenser ruthenus. The sequence goes on along the minus strand of NC_081190.1, from coordinate 90,915,591 downwards.
TTTACATTATACTAAACATATATTCTATATAAAAACATATAAGGAACTGCTTCGGACCACGTCCAAGACACGGACAAGAACAGACAAGCCCGGCACTGCTGCTTTTAGGTATCGACCAACTCCCGCGAGATTTCAGCTGCCACCAGAGATCGGGAAGTTATGTAGTCAAGCAAATTCAAGTAGATGTAGGCCTTTTTAAACACAATCCAAGGTTTTAAACCAGAGAATAAAACATAAAACTGAAAGCAGTTTAATACAGTCCCACACAGATACGAGTTCTTGAACCAGGTGTCCAGAGGTGATGGTCAGTGTCTTTGACAAAGACATTGCACAACACAGGCTCTGACCTGTTCATCTGGCTGCCTTTGGCTGGATGTGTCTGTGGTACCTGGTCCTTGTGACACGTGCTTGACCCCAGTAGTACAGCACTGACCTGGTCATCACAATGCTGGTGAGAACACAAAGGCTGGGAAAACTATTAAACTTCCTCACTATGCTCATTTTTTGTAGATTTACCAGCTTTTATATTTAAATAAATAAATAAAAAAACTCATTGTACTTGAATTTGGATCCTATCACAGGATATACTGAGAAGTACAATTGGTCTTCAAAAAGTGTGAGTGGTGTGAAAACAAGAGGAATGGCAACAGTGCTTACAGCCCGATAGCATCTGTTTAGATTGGAGAGTTCAACAAGTCAGCGGCTAGCTGTTTACCTCTGTGCGGAGGAAAAGAAATACAAGAAGTTTGTTTTGATCCTATGTCAGTATGTACTTCAGATTGTGACTGCATGTTTACCTCACGGTTATAGAAAATGAAAAGCGCTGGAAGATGAAAAGGGTTGTTTTATTTTTTAGCGATTGTGTGCCAAGCTTATCTGTCTAGGGCAGGAGTTCATACATTGTACTGAGCCAGGGTCGTGACCTGCTGCTGGATGTGAGGGACCTGTGAATCGTGCTTTTAGCCCACTGGCACAGTGTGGCACAGTCTTGAACTTCATCAGGAAGGGCACAGGGAGGCAACAGAGAGGGCTGCTGCGGGTCAATGTGTCCCAATCAGAGCTTTGATCTTGGTCAAATCAGGCTAATTGATCTTTACAAAATTAGGGACTCAGAGGGCATGCTAATAGGACTATAATGACATTTCCAGTTATAGATGATTTAATCACAATTTATCTTTAATCATTTTTCAGCTCGTATTATTTGAGACTCTCCCTCATTATTTGTTCGTTCGTTCATTCTCTCTCTCTCTCTCTCATTCTGCTTTTTGCCTGATAGCTTTTTAACCCTTTTACTGCCCTGGTTATGCTCCCATACATCTCGGTAATATTTTTTTCCTCCGATTTTTTAAAATAATTTTTTAGTACTAATAAATAATGAAGACTTAACATATTCTCAATAATATTACAATACTTGATCTCTGTACCCCTTTTGGGTCTAAGCAGCAGCAAGCCGCATTTACTTTAATATAAAATCAATAGAAAAATTGCAGTAGCTCTAAAAATACATTGAAATCAAACACTGCCATAGCTTTGGAGATGTTTCGATCTGCCTTTTAGCTTTTGTCCTTGTCATTCTGGTTATTCCCTCTTACATTTGGACTGGCACATAATCCGCGTGTAGGTAAGAGATTCACAAATTCATCTGCTAATTCATTGATTATTGATCACCACTGTTTTGTTTTGTGAGCCTACATTAATGATAGGTTAACTGACCATGTACTGTAAGTATAAACGGCCACATATGATGGGAGCATTCTTTTTTTAAAAAAGGAGCCAACTATCTGCAGTCTGTTACTAGCTTAGCTTTTGATTATTGGCCTTGGAAGCAATTTGTAATTGATCTGATAATGCGACTGCGTTAATCTCTGATTCGAAGACTTGGATACTGTATTAGTGTGTGTGTATACAGTGCTCCCTCGCTATAACGCGGGTCTCGGGGGACACACAATATGAGCGTTATAACCGAAGAGCGTTATAAACGGGGGAGGGGGTGGGGGGGCGCCGCAGGACACATAACAACACACTGACTAAAATACAGAATAACTCCCTCTTCTATAATGCACATATAGTGAAGCAAAAATGTAACTTTCTGTGAATTAACCATCCATAAAGCACCATGTAATCACTCGTGGACCATTTTAATTAGCAGTTTTTAAACTATAAATAGCCTCGCTAAACAGCGGTCAGGAGCTCAGTTCGAAGCAACAGATAAGCAAACCAAGTGCGAGAAGGAGAGGGGAAGAGGGAAAGAGGGAATCGGCATGCCCCAGGTTTGGCTGCCGGAACGAGGCTGAAGCGAAGCCCAGAGAAAGCCGCAGCTCTTCTCGCAGCAAAAAAGTAAATAGAGTAGGAAAGATAACCACGTAATAGGCCTAATATTTATTTAGTTATAAAACTAATGCTGAATAAGATGTCTGTGTTATAAAGTGCCAGTGCAGCTTTTCTTCAGTTTAGATACTGTATCAAAAGGGAGAGACAGAAACGAAAGTTAGACTGAGAAGTTGTTTACAGTTTGAACAACACCGGTACTGCATTTACTGTAGAAATATTGCATGGATCACTAGTATAGGGTATTGGGGGACATGCTGTAGGAGCGTTATATCCGAAGCACGTTATAACCGAGAGCCTTATAGCGAAGGAGCACTGTATATATACAATAGCTATTTCAGTCTGCATTTGAGTATTGTAGAAATGCCCTGTACAATTCATAACTAAACTGAAATGATATTTCAAAAGTTGTTTTTTTAATTGATTTAGACTGTTTGTCATTTAAGTTAAATTGCATATTGAATTCAATAATATGTAATCCTTAATATTTTGTAGATGTTAACAAAGCCATTACATTTTTTCCTTTGCATTGCTTTAATCTTCAGCTGGGTCATAGAATAGAAAAGCCAAGGTCAGGGAGCAGCTTGTTTCTTTTGTGACTTTTACCCCATGTGAGGGAAAAGGCTATATAACATCACTCACTCACTAAACTAATTTAGATGATTGTAAATTTTAGTGGTGCAAGATTTATGACGGCTTATTGTATTTAAAAAAAACAAACAAAAAAAAAACACAAACATTTCTGGTTGTGCCTTTTGCTACTTGTAAGGTCATTAAGTTCTCAGAGTCTGTCACACACACTTATAACCACAGACTCGTACTCATGAGGACCTGGGTTATCCAGAGGCCAGCAGTTTTGGGTATTGTTGGCACTCTGTTGACCCAGGGTTATTGCTTTTAACTGCTGCCCACTTTAGATAGCCAGTGTATCTGGCAGGAAGCAGGCCCACACTTCAGGAAGTGCCAGACTCTCTCTTGGAAGGTCAGAGCTGAACAATAATATGCTGACAATCCATCGCTGTCAGTGGGGCTGCCTGCTCTCACAAAAGGCCTGTTTTAGCAACAGGCTTTCAGAAGAGTGCCAATGCAGGGCTTCAGATTCCCAGTAAAGAAACTCCTAGTCCCAGTGGAGGGGCTCCCAGTCTGAACACTCTTGCGTACACGTCCGTACAGGCCTGTCATGTTTCTTCTCTTCGCTAGAGGGGGCCTTTTCAAAACATTCTTTTCAACTTCGGACAAAGTTCAAGCACTGTCTTTAGAAAAAATAGTATACAGCTGCATCCCTGTCAGGGGAGCTTATATATTATGATATTAGTTGGTGTCAGAGATTATTGGTTCCCATTCCGAATATTTGTACCCCCTTATTTTTCTTAACAAAGTAATCTTTCTTTGCATACAAGTTATATACATGCAATTTCAACTAAAACCTTAATTTGAATTGGCAATTTCGCTCTCAAGGAAGCGTAAGACTGATAGGTTTGCAGAGACTTGTTTAACCAAGTATAGTACCAGATATGCTTTTTTAAAAACTAAAATACATGTTTACTTTGTGTTTTTCACAACTGTGCAGTTGAGACCATTGAGCTAAGTAGCATGAAGTAAGCAAACTGTATTGCAAGCACAGTAGCAAGTGGAACTTGCCAGATTTGTTTTTAAATTTCAGTAATTACAACCAACGACTTACAGAAATGTTCAACATGCCAGTATAAAGCAGTGACTAATATATTGCAGTGGACATATTTCTGTAAGAAAAAGAAAAGGCTTTTATTATCCATTTAGTGAACTGCATTGGAGCAGCTTTGCATTGAGTGAAAGCAGTATGTTAGAGATGTATGTTCTTGTCCGAATTGCTTTTTTTCTGTCCCTTATGTAACTCTAGAAGCTTGAGGTTCAGTGTTTTTTTTTTTCTCCAGTGTTAAAGCAATACCTGTCCTAGTTAAGCTGTGTGCTGATTCCGTAGGATGGCTAAGTGAATTCAAACAGAAGAACAAAAAACTAAACAAAAAAAGTCTTTATCTCTCTTTTGAAAACAATCTTTTAGACTCTTGTTTAAGTGGCCTTCAGCTGTTTCCTTTACTTGATGAAGCAAAGCCTTTTTAAGAGCCTTCTCTATCACTGACTCATAGGGCCTAATCGTCCGGAAAAGCACCCGAGATGTGATCTTTGGCGAGATGGGTTTCAGCACCTGTGCCGTCCCTCTCAAGTGTCTGATTGTGCTCTCGGGTTGCCTGGCTCTTTGTTCCCGCGGACGTGGCAGAGTTGGCCTGAGTGCTGTGCTAGAAAGAGTAAGAGACGGATAGCTGGGCTTACAGTGTGCCATTGTGTGTCCGAGCCTTCTGGAATCTCACTCTGTTCACTCAACGAGTACAAGGCTAACCTGAGAACTCGTTGCCTGCTCGCCAAGCCTCGCTCGCCTGCACAGCTCCACATTACAGGCTTTGTTTCCCCTCTTCTTTGTTCCCATCTCTTGGCATGTTCTTTTCTGTCTTTCTACCTTACAGTATATGGAGGAATAAAAAAAGAAATAAACAAATTGTACTGTTAAAAACAAACCCGCTGATGTATTAATATTATGTGTCATTTACTTGCCAGAGCAGTCTCTTTGCCACAGGTAGCTAATGGGTTTTTGAAACCTGGCTTAATACAGCAAAAGTATTTTTATTCGGCGTAAGCAATCCAGGTGAAAATATTAAATGAAATACAAAATCTAACCTAAAAACACATTTAATGAATTACTTTGAAGAAAAAATAAAATAATATAAATACTGTATATATTTGTTTGGTTTATGATAGCATTAAAGAGTAGAGCTGGAGAGACCGCATCACCCAGTGATTTTATAAGAATGTAAACCAAAGCTCATTTCATCATTGAAGATAGTAGGTTCAATGACAAACATTTGAAAATCTGTCTTTTTAAGGAGTTAAAAATCCTGTATAATGTCTACATGCTTTCCCCCTGCCCTCAGGGAGCCAGAGACACCTTTGAGAACTACTACCGGAAGCAGAGGAGGAAGCAAGCTCGGTTAGTGCTGCAGCCGCACTCCAACATGGTACGCTGGCCTCCATTCTCCCTTGTCTTGAATCAATAGGTTGTTTCAACTCATTGATTTACCGCATGGGTGCACCTGACAGTTTAATCTGTAAACATTAAACACATGTAGAAGTCCTCAAAGAAACTTAATACATTTAACAACTGTGTGTCTTCAGAGTCGAAACGCTTGTCACTGAAATTACTATGTTTTGTTTTTTAGTACCTGACATTTCCTTCTAGCTGGGATTAAGCTATTTATCTATTATTATTGTCACACAAATGTTGAATGTATAGTTCTCCACGCAATTAAATATGTTATCTCATTCAGGACATGGGAAAGATTCTGTGCTCTTTTTGTATACAAGTGTTGTCAGGCACTATTCTGTCCCTGCACTGATTGACATGTATATATGTGTTTGAGTGTCTGATTGGCACATCCAAAAACGAGTCTGGCAGCCATGATTACAGTATTGAATGCGCAAGCCTGTTTTGCACAATTGAACTTGTGCACTTGCGTTATGCAGCATATAGTTTCAGAAAGGTTGACTCTGTGCCGTGACTCATTTATTTGTAGCTGATTGTTTATTTTGCTTTATTTACAGCATGAAACTTTAGAAGGGTACAGGAAGTATTTTAATCAAATTGTGGGGTAAGTTGTTTTATTCTGTTTGTTTTATTCCGCCGTGTTCTGTTTTCAATAAGCTAAAAGAAACACATGGGCATGCTACGGAAATCTCAGCAAACGCAATCATCGAGAGTATTATGCGACATGGCCTTCTGTAAACAAGAGGTTCTTGCAATCCTAAATGAAAGCAGGTCTAATTGAACAGAAGTTTTGACGGAACATGAAAGAAACATTTGTCGTACGGTTTGTTTACCTAAACTTAGTTTTCTTTAGTTCTGATGCTTCTTTTGAAGATATAGCAACTAGCAATTATACTAGTGATTTTTAGCCATGGGTCAGTGTACATTAAAATTAAATTCATTGTTTTTGACAGCTCGGTAGTAAGCCAAGCTAGCTATGTGTGAATACATATGCCGCTCTCTGCTATATATCTATGTATATTACACTGAATTTATTTATACATATATACAATATGTATCTAAATTGCTACTTGATCTACTGTATGTACTTAATCACACAGAGTGGGGAGGGGAGGGAATGGGTTACCTTGTCACGTTGTTGAAGCTGAATCACTGGGATCCTTTGACAAAGACCCAACTTGAAAAAATTTTGAGATCAATCAGCCACTCGGAACTGGACGAGCAGTGGTGGGCTGAATGGCCTTTCTCTCGTTCATATATTCTCTTATGTTCTTTATATACAGTAATCACTCTGCATTTGTGCGTTGACTGAAATATTTTACTGAAGGATTTGACTCAAAAGAATTAGAAACTAAAACTGGACCTTTACATACTGTATTCTTACACGGGAAGTGTGGGCAGAGGCAGATTTGACATTTTCATGATTGGCAACACAGCTATTGACTTAGTTGTAATGCTTTGTAACTAACAAGATCTGTTGCAGGCCAACACACATGGCTTGTGGTTCCTGCAGAACAGTGTTGCCCCTAGCCCCTTAGGTATTTTCTAGATTTATCGGTGTTAGGATATAGAGGGTGGGCGTGTGTTATTCCTAATGTCTGGTACCGGATTCGTTCAGTGTCTGGAAAGTGTGTTCTGCAAACACCCCCGGACCTGTGGAATTTGTGCAGCTGATTCTTTGTTGAGGGCTGGAATGTTTTGCTTTCCAGATGCCCTGGAATTCCAGCTTTCTTTAGATGTGTGTTCTGACTTCCAGTAAGAGATGTATGGATTCGGATAATGGACGTGTTTCTTCAGAGGAGTGTGTGTGTTAGCTGAGACAGGATCGGGCCAGGGTCAAACAAATCCTTGCTGAACACACATCTCCTAAATCCTGAAGACTGAATACCAAAGAAGGGAGGGCTAGGTGGCGCTGGGACTTATCACCTTTTTGTAGATTCGGGTCCAGCATGAGTCACATGTGAAATTTAAGTTTGTTTTTCTCAATTTAAAAATAGAAAAGAAAAATATATTAGTATGATAATACTTTAGGTCAGGAATAAGATGCGGTAGTGGAGGGTTTATGAGTATTTTTTTTATTTTATTTGATTCAAGCTGTATGTTAATACATCACTAGCTAGATCCCTTGTTCTCAGTCAACACTGAGGATTCAGCCTACCTAAAGTGTATAAATAAGCCAAATGTCTTAAGCCTAATGTCTTCCTTTGTAAATATTCTTCTCCCGCACCCGGAAATCCTTGACCGCTCCTCTCTGCACCCTCTCTGGACAGGTTCTTTGTTGTGGAGGATCACATCTTGCACACGACGCAGGGCTTGGTGAACCGGGCTTACGTAGACGAGCTCTGGGACCTGGCCCTCTCCAAAACCATCGCCGCACTGCGGACACACTCGGTAAGGGTGGGGTGGAGGCCTGGAACCTGATATCTTAATGTAGGCAGGTCTCTGATTGGGGAGTAGGTTATTTATTTATTTTCTTCAGGGGGTAGGCTATTGCTGTTGCAGTTGCATTTACCTGTAGTGTACGTACTGTACGTATTTATTTTTTATCTATAGCTTAGTACAGTACCGTGGCAAAGTGGTTAACAGTGTGCAGGTGCAGGAGTGATGCGGTGATCAATGAAAGGCAGACAACAAGAATCCAAAGTGTAAGGAGGTTTGTTTATAATCCTGGTCTGGTGACCGTAAATAATAATACCAGGCAATACACAGCAATGTGTATTACACTGTTCTAAATAAAGGGCTTGCAGTCCCAAATAATAAACACAGTCCAGTTACACACACAATATACAAACACGGTCATCAGTCCTGGGTGCGTGCTGCAGTGCTCGTGGTGCTAATATAATTTATATCGTGTGTGGCAAAGTGGCTGAGTGGAAACAGGTGCAGGCGTGATGCAGTGAGTTAAAGAAGCAGGCAGAGATAATTGTAATCTGGTTTGGAAATGTTTTTATTTTATTTTCCAGGTCTGGTGACCAAAACAACAATCCCCTGGCAATACACAACAATGTGTACTGCACGTGGTAAATAACAACAGGGTTGCAGTCCCAAGTAATAAACAATAATATCCGTCCCACAATATACAAACACGGTCACCAGTCCTGGGTGCGTGCAGTAATGCTCATGGTGGGTGATACAGGTTAATTATGTGACTGTTGGTGAAGTGCCGTTCCGGCTTAGTGCTGGCCCTTCGCGACAGCTCCGGAACTGTGTTAGCTGTCTGGTAATGTGCAAGACAACACAAGACAATTACAAACAAAACACTCACGGTAAGATATATATACTGTGTGTGTATATATATTGTAAGACAGCAGGGAGGGGGTTAAAGCCTCCCTGAAGAAAAAAACATGTGCGGAATGCACATTTGTTTAATTTAAGTGTATTCGGTTTATTGTTTAATTGTTTTACTTTATTGTTTAATTGATTTGTTAATTGTTTTATTATTAATGATCCCCTGCACCTGGTAGCTATTGTTAAATTAAAACCAGGTGCAGGGTATTTAAGAGAGGCAGCTAGTCTGCTCAAGGCTGCTGAGGAGAAGGAGGCAGAAAGGTGTGCTCTGCTTCCAAGCAGTCGTCAAGTGTAGAAATCCTGTGTGTTTTGTGTTGTGGGGAAACGGCTTAGCCGTCCCACTTTATAGTCAGGGTGTTCCTGAGTTTTAGTTAGCGCTCCGAAGGAGCTAGGTGTTGTTTTTGTGTTTTGTTTGTGCTTATTAAAAATAGCGCGTAACCGCATGAAAATTCAATTCTGGTGTCCTGGATCTGGTTTAAAGGGGCAACGAACCTGTGTGAGGTGCAATCTTATTACAATATATATATATATATATATATATATATATATATATACTGGTCCTTCCGGGTCGTTCCTTAACCATAAACGAAGGAACAGATTAAGTCGCTCCGTCCCCTATTTGTACTGTCACTCATGACCCCTTGGTAAACGATTGCAGCCGCTCCTCCAATCCGCGGCTGTCACATCGTTTCCCTTCCGGGTCGATGAGTTAGTGCACCGAAGCTCCACCCCCTTTCTAGATGACCGACTTCCTTTTAACCCTGGGAATGAATTGTCAGGCCATCCAGTCCAGGGTACTCTGTTCCCTTTACTTAGCGCCCTCACAGGTCTGGAGGGAGATTTACCACCAAGAATCATTCTATTTCTGTCACAAAAAAGCTTTTGTAGTGTGTTAACCCAACGTATTACTGTGTTGAATCCAGAGATATCCAACCTTTTTGGCTAAAACAACCATACCAGATGACCAAGGTGTTCTTAAAGAGCCTTACAAAATGTTTATTAATAATAATAATAATAATAATAATAATAATAATAATAATAATAATAACAAATTGTAACCGGAAATAAGTTTAGTTTATGAAAACAAAAAATATGATTGACTAGTTGCATAGAAGTAGGAACAAAAAGATAGCGAGAAGGTTGAACCAAACCACACTAAGACTAAGATTTCAGTATTTTTGGGCTCATTGAACATGTTGCTTGTTTAAACACATCAGTTTTGTTGCATTTTGACTGTACTTACTGTACTTCCACCAAAGACAGCTGCCCTTGTAGCGTCTTCAAACATATTAACAGACTTCAATGGGATACTTCACCAGTAAAAGAGCCATGCTGGGGAGCTCAGTGAGCTATATATGGCTCAAGAGCCATCCATTGCGCAGCGCTGGTTCATACAGTTGAGTGTCTGGATATTTTGTTTGAATAGTGCCTGTATATTAATGAAATAGCAAACAGTTAATAAACCATAACTGCACTGCAATGTTTTTTATTTAATACACACCTATATTGATTAATACGAGACCATGTTTCAGTCCAGTCCCTTTCGGCGTGGTATTTATTATGTATGTATTTTACATGTTTAATTCCAGTCGTACTGCACCGACCCCAATCTGGTCCTGGATCTGAAGAACCTGATTGTTCTCTTTGCGGACACGCTACAGGTGAGTCCAGACCCTGCAGTAGTGCGAGCTTCAATCTCCGTGGTGTCAGTGTGTTAAGCGCTGAGCCCCTCTCTCTTACCTTCTCTCCAGGGCTTTGGGTTCCCAGTGAATCAGCTCTTTGACATGCTGCTGGAAATCCGGGATCAGTACAGTGAGATTCTGCTCAAGAAGTGGACTGTGGTCTTCCGGTAAGGAACTAGCACTGCTGCTCTAGGGAAGGTTTGGCAGCAGTAGCTGGACCTAAACAGATTTGGAAGACGTAACACAGCAACATTTTGATTGCAGTTCATTGATGCATGCTTTTTTGTATTTGGTAATATAAGTTGAGAAGTACAGTAGTGTATTTTCTACACATGTTCAGCTGCTCCTAATTAAAGATATCATTTAAAAAAAACTAAAAAAAAGTTGTGCTGTACAGATCTGCTTGGATTTTCCTACTCTGCAGCTAAATTGAAAAGTATTCACATACATTTTTCAGTATGCTTTAAGAACATAAGAAAAGTTTGGAAATGAGAAAAGGCCATTCGGCACGGCAAAGCTCGTTCCTTGTTAGCACACCAGTCTCCCCTACTGGGGGGGGGGGGGGGAGGATGACTAATTAAAAAGCATAGAATGTAGTCTTTTTTTAAATGTTCCCATTGTTTTAGATCATATTACATCACCTGGTAAGTTATTCCATGCATTTATAACACACTGTGTAAAAAAAGTGGTTCCATTCTGTTCTAAACTTACCTTTACTCAACTTCCATGTATGCCCTCTTGTTCTTCCCTCTGTGCTAAATTTTTAGTACTCTCTTGGGTTAATTTCATCCATACCATTTATTATTTTAAAGACCAATCGAATCCCATCTTTATTTTCTTTTATCCAGGCTGAAGAGATGTCATTATTTTAATCATTGCTTATGTCATTTAGTCCTTTAGGAGAAACCCCAATATTCTGCCCCTTTTCACCGAGTGGCTCACTTTGTAAAGGCACTACCGTGTGGTGTGTAGGATGAATTGCTAATCTTCATTTGGGCTTCCACAGGGATGCATCACATTGGCTCTGTGCTCTCACTGGTTAGGGAGGCCGAATCAGCAAGAGAATCTATGAACTACTGCATTTTTAATACAACACCCTTTCTATTTCTCATCAATCCGACTAGGCAAATCTTAGATCAGGATAACTACAGCCCCATTCCTGTTGTGAGTGAGGAGGTGTACAGGAAGACTGCTGGACAGTTCCCTTTCCAGGACCCAGAGCTGGAAAAGGTAAGAGGGCAACACTAGGCATGGAAATAAGACTCCAGTTGCAAAGCAGTTTCACCCATTCCAGGTTTTACTACGAGCTTGATCAGCCACAGTGTTTTGGTAACAAGCCCAGGGGTGTCTTAGTAAATTTGCAGTAAAACCAGGAATGGATAAAACTGTTATGCAATGGGAGTCTTATTTCCATCCCTGAACACTGCAAAACTATGAACTGGGCAGGTAAGAGCCAGCAAACTCAATGTCTGACAAGCAGCAAGTTCTGTGAATATTGCAAAGTCTGGTAGAATTCATTATAGAATAGTATAGTGAAGCCAGTATTGAGGAACTGAGCCCCGATAGACCAGACGACCTTTCTTATGTTGTCTCCATTTGTTTAGCAAGGTCTTGTTTTCTGTTGTGACCCTTGGACCAAACGAGTTCATCAGCAGCCAGACACTGTAAAACACTGTGATTGACTGCTGTGCTTTACCTTACAGCTCCCTTTCCCAAAGAAGTTCCCGTTCTCTGAGTTTGTGCCGAAGGTTTACAGCCAGCTGAAGGAGTTCATTTATGCCTGCCTGAAGTTCTCTGAGGATCTCCACCTCAGGTAAGGAGTGTCCGAGAAAGAGACCCTGGTTCCCTGAAATAGAAATGTATCCGTTACACAGTGGGTTAACCTATTATGCCCAATTCAACTGAACACTCTACCAAAGCTTATGCCCTCGACGTCAGCACGCCTCTGCCCCCACAGGAGACAAAACTGCGTGCAGGACTGCGCTCAACGCCATACATTTTCTTCAGCCTACTGTATATAACGTACACAGCGACCAAAGAATTGTAATGGATACATTTCTATTTCAGGGAACCAGGGTTATGATAATAACCTAACGTTCCCTTTCAAGTACGAAATGTATTTCATTACACAATGGGTAAGTATACCCAAGCCGTCGCAAGGACATGACTTGCAGAACAGCCAATTTGTCATCACCTCGGGTGGAGCCTCCACTCTGTGCGACACGGGACTCCCCTTGATAGGAGGTGTGCGGGCTGTGTGCTACCCGATGGAGATGGGGTGAGCGTAGGTTGCCCTGGTGGTTGATATAAGCCACCACAGTTGCGTTGTCCGTCCTGATCAACACGTGTCTCCCCTGCACCTCCTGGAAGAAACTCTGCAAGGCCAGAAAAACTGCCTGCAGCTCCAGGACATTTATGTGTAGCCCCACCCAAGGGGGCTGCCACACACCTTGCGCTCCTCATTCGTTCCACACAGCGCGCCAGCCTGAGCCGGAGGCGTCCGTGGTGAACACCTCTCTTCTGGTGATACTGCTCAATGCCACACCTGTTTCCACCACGAGAGGGCCTCCATACATATTGTATTGGGATACAGACAGGCGGAGATGTGGTTGCAAGAGGGGGTGATTCACCCTGCGATTGAACCACGCTTGGAGAGGGTGGATGCAGAGAAGACCCAATGGAAGGGTCTGGGATGCTGATGCCATCAGGCCCAGAAGCCCCTGGAAGGTTGACGACCTCCCGTGACATGCTGGGCTGAAACAGTCTCAGGCACATGTGGAGCCTCTGGATTCTGACATCTGACAGAGTGGCGATCATGCTGCTTGCGAGGGGCTAGAGAAAGGCCAAAAGGCAGAACAACTCGTAAGCAGTCCCTTGGAAGGAGAACCTCAGATATTTCCTGTGGCCGGGTCTTATTGGGACATGGAAGTAGGTGTTCTTCAGGTCCACTGTAGTCCACCGGTCTGATAGACCGCAAGAGCTGTTTCAATGTCAGTAGCTTGAACTTCCTGCTCCTCAAGAACAGATTGAACTGTCTGAGGTCAAGAATGGGCCGTGGGCCGCCATCCCTCTTCTGCACCAGGAAGTACCTGGAATAAAACCCAGACTCCAGGTCGGAGGGGTCTATTACCTGAATACCCTTCTCTGTAACAGGGTCTTCACCTCTTGGAACACCACCAGGGCATCTTGAGGGTTGGAGACAGAAGTCTAGTTGGCTCCTTGAATAAGGGCCCTGGACCTGTGGTAGAAAACCCCTAGGGCTGCTGCTGAGCCGCTGGTGGTTTCGCAGTTGCCTATTGTGCATAAAGCGGTCTGCAGTATTGGCGGCGGTGCCCCCTCTGTCTGGCTGCGCAGCCAGAGTTAAGGTAGAAGAGAGATAATAAATAAGGCAAATCCACTGCTGCCGCTGGCCAGAAGGCCGCGAAAACAGACTCACAGTAAAAAACACAAATAATTTATTTAATAATAATTTATTTATTTATCGAGGTGAATTAGCACCCACCTACACCAGCCCCATGAACTTCAAGTTGAATAATAGAATTTGTTTCCTGAAACAATTCAGATGGTTTTATATTTAGGTGTGATTTAGTATTCATTCTTCACTAATAACTTTGATATATGTTTACAGTAAAGGAACACGTTCAATTGATTTGGTTATGCTGGACTGCCTCAATGCTAATTTGAATTCCAATATTGGAGACTTTAAAATGACCAGGCCTGTGAATATGCAACACCAACAAACATTGGGCCAACCTTCTGCTTAATTTAATTATTTATTTATGAAAAAAAAGATTGAAACTGCATGTTTTTGTCAGTTCCAGAAATGTCACAATTTTTCCCAATTTAAAATGAAAAAAATATTAGAAGGTAAAGAACAGAGTATTTAAACTCATTATGAAGGTGCAGGGTAATGATAGTGCTGCTCTTCTGTACGTCCTGCAATGTTACTGTAGATCACTACCGAGAATCGTCTGTTGGCAGGCATTTAGATTCAAGTATTCACCGAAAGAGAAAGGCGGAAATCCAGAGCAATACTGTTACTGCTTTACTTGCAAAGAAACAAAAAATGGCAACTTCCATGTTTCAAAAGTCCACTGAAAACCGTGAAGCACGAAACACATTAAATTTTGACCTGACAGAGGCGTTTGTTTGTGCAAATATCCCTCTTGTAAAATTGAGCAACCAAAAGTTACGGACATTCTTCAGACTGAGTTTAGCAAATTGTGGAGTGATTCCTCCATCAGCCCAGCTGAGACATGAATACTTACCTAAAGCTGCCGAGTATCACAAACAGGAGATTATGGAATTGGTAAAACAGTCTGGTTGCTTGTCAGTGGTCATGGACGAGTTGACTGATGCCCAAGATCAGTATAGGTTACACATATTATTTGTTTTGCAAGACCTAAATGGTGAACATGCACCTGATGTACTAGAACTGAAAGCTGTCCTTGCAGATACACTTTACCTACAGGTTGTTAATTACAACATCGTTTCACAAGCTATTGTATAGTGCTTGAATAACTTTGATGTTGATTTTGATGTTGTCAGTGCATTTATCTCTATATTTGATGTTTACAAAAATAATAATAATCTGTGCACACAATTGATAAAATAGTTTTGCGCACATTCCGCAAAATACAATACTTTACCCCCGACACTGCCTTGAATTTTAAAGAGAATTTCCACGATCTTCACAGGGCCTTACTTATCACTGCCCCCCTCAAGAAACAATAAAGAACATCTCCTTGGCAGTTTATTTTGAAAAGTCCTGCTTTCTCCATCCCTCCTGTTAATTAGTCGATTATCAGCGGGGTCTGAGCTTGGCAGGAATGCTCGCTGTGTAACAGGATAGGGTAACCCTGCCTCCTAATTACAGGCTATTATCGTTATTATAAAGGTCATTATTTCATTGCAAAAAAAAAAAAAAAAGCGCAAAACGTCCTGTTTCTTGCAAGCTGCAAAAACACTGCAGCACAAATGGAGTTACAGGGATTGAATTTCACATCTAAATAGAAAAAAACTGAAAGAAATGTATCTGTTAAGGAAATTGGTTTAATGTATGTGCTCTGGGAGGCTGCTTGTGTGCCTCTCTAGTCATCTGAGCAGCGTTGAATAGTCATCCCAGTCCGGCAGGATGACAGTTTCAATTAGCTTTTATTAGGATGTCTCTCTGATTGTCAGATCTGAGTGACAAGGTCGCCTTGTCAATAGCAGAAAGCACGCAGGGTCAGGGCTGCAGTGGGAGAGACGCAATTGCGGTGCATTTTTAGGACTTTTTGTTCTGTTCAATCATGTACTGTTTATTTAAAGGGGCAGTCAAGTTTATTTTTCTCCTTTTCTTTTCATTTCAGTTTCAGTGTATTTTTTTTTTAAACCATTCTCGTATAATTAACAATATAAACACAAGATAGATGACTTGTGTGTGTCTGTCTATATATATATATATATATATATATATATATATATATATATATATATATATATATATATATATAGTAGTGTTCAAAAGTTTGGAAACAACAAATGATTTACAGCAAGACTAAGGGGTGGGGATTGTATTGCCCATTTTTCCTAACACTCGATCCTTTACTTAGTAAGTATCTTGCTATCCTCGATTAGAAAATCGTCTCCTCTGTATAGTTATGCTAAATATTTTGATTAGCAAGACATCTTACAAGTAGAATGGTCCCCCAAAATATTCTCCTTTTTCTAGGAAAGCAATACAACTGGGGATGGGATGAATGCAAAAATACAACTTTGTGTGGGTTTTATGAAATGATTTTTCCTTGTAATTTCATTTTCTTGCTCTTTTAAAAATGTCTTCTTGAAAATGACAAACAAATAACAAGGTACCTTTTCCCTATGGTGAGTCAAAGTGTTCTTCTCTTGCACATTTCTAAACTCCTAGATTTGGTTGCCAGGTGACTTATAGAATTTAATGTACTGTATGCCGGTAAGGTCTGTTTATTATGGCATACGCCCTGGGAACATGTTAAAAAGATACATTTTAATGTACTGTTTTTTATATAAAGTGAAACTTTTTGTGGAATTTGAATTTTAGTTTTTTTATTTAAAATGCTTTACCAGTAAAATCCATTTGAGATGGACATCTTGTTACGAATGGTGTCTTGAGGATAACAGCATGGCGTATTTTTGCAGACAGACATTAGACGCTACTAACAAACAAACATGCATTAAAACGCATCAATGTTACTAACGCAAAACGGGGTGGCAAACCTATTTTCGACTCTTAAGAACCATTGTACTTCCTGCACATTTTTTATTTAAGAAATACTTACTGTTTACTAGTTTAGCTTGAAAGTAATTAGCAGCCGATCAGTACAAAATAAGTGATCATTTTGAAAAAAACAACATAAAACAAAAAAAACAGGTCATTTCTCTAGTCACGAAGAATGGTGGGCATTGGTAGCACCTAGCCTCAAAAACGACACACGACCACCCCAGCCTGCCTACACAGCTGTGGTGGGTGCTGTGTTTGATCTTATATTGATATGTGACTGATTCATTCATCTTCTGAGCAGATGTAAACAGGGAAATTAACATGCAGGTGTAAATCATCATTACTGTATAACCCAAAGAGTTAAGCTTGCTATACCGTGGCAGCCGTATGCTGTTGGTTGACTGCTTGTCTGCTACCAACATATGCCCCTTGAAAATGATATGTTTACGTCTAGGAGTGTTTCCTGGAAGTAAATGAATAAACAAATACGTTAATTTATTTAGTTCAGTTCAAACCCTGCTATAATGATGCAATTTGTTAATTAAAAACAGGTTTGTATTGTGGGTTTTGGCAAGCAGGGATACAAATGTGTGCCCTGAAAATGTAATTGGCAAATGTTTACTTACATGTCTAAATTAACTTGAATTGCTGTTTTGCTCATTACCGACATTGATATTTAAAATGTGCTGGACAGTGTCCCCCTTTCTGAGGAAGTCACAATTTCAGTTCTGTAATGTTTTCTAATTAGACCTTTGGGACACAGCGCCCCTTTTTTGAGGAATGTTGTTTGTATGTTCTACTTCAATTTGGAACATGCAGATATTATAATTAAGGCTGGGATTTGATCACTGAAATTTGTATCAAAAATCACAGAGCAGTCGATAAATTTGTTCAAGATCACAGAGGAAGGGGGAAATGGTGTGTTAAGTCACGGGGATAAAAATTCAACTACTGTATGTCTTTAAATACAATACACCTACGTAAAAAAGTATACTAGTCTGTCTATACAAGTAGAGGAATAGAAAAATTCATCTAAATATAATTTTTTTTTTTATTTATTATGATTTTCACAACATCAATGTGAACCGAAGTGACAAACTGATAATTCTGTAAATCGGTGAGCTTCACCGCGTATACTACAGACAAAAAAGTTAATTTGATATAACATTCAGTGGGTTTTCGTCCCAGCATTACAAAGCATTGCACATTGAACAAAACAATACACCTCTTTTTAAATATGCTTGCTTTGTGGCAAAGTATTGAGTTAAGTTGTCAATGGCTGGAAAAAGTAAGGCAGCTGAGCTAGTTCAACATCATTCGTGAAAAAAGCTTTTTTCTTTTTTTTTTTTTTTGATAAGGTGAAATTTCAAGCAGAGTTGATAAATTTCAATGCTCTTTCTTAAAATGACAAACACCAACAAAGATCACAGATTCCTTGACACTTGCGACTTAATCCCATTATAGTAGCAGTGTTGTAGAGGTAATGGTTGCTGTCACTTCCTGTACATTTCGAGCCCTAGGAGTGCCTCTCTGCACTAGGGGGTGTGTGATAATACCAATATACTGGTATAGTGAAATATTCATCAGGCAATACAATAACCAGTATCTGAAGAACAATACCGGTATTTTTGGTTAAACTGATTCAGGGAAACGTCAACTGGAAAATGTTGGCTATTATCTCACGAGATAAACGCTTCCCGCGAAAACTCGTAATGCGAGCTGTGCTAACAAAAAAAAATTCTGCAAAGTCACATGTGCGGAATCATTTCCTCTTGAAAAAATCGAAAAAGGATGGCTGTATAGCATCAGACATTGCGATATGTTGTTTATGCAAGGCTGTACATTGAACTTGAGGTAACATTTAATAGGTAATGCATGCGCCTCGCATGTGACTTTTAGGCTACTCCCCCTTGATCAGTGCTGCCAGATTTGTTGTTTTTTCCAGCCAAATTTGGCTTATTTTGAAAGCACCTAGTAGGTAAATATTGTCTTTGGTGGTTTGATTATTTTTTGGCTGTTTTTATCATGCATGTTTTGTTTCTATTCCTTTCGATTTACGAGGTCATCACCAGCGCAGAACATCAATCCCCACAATGCCCTAGTATATCACATGTTCGCCCCGTCTTTTTTCTGGCACTCTGCATCCAATAAAAATACGAATTACACAAACGCTCAGTGATTTTTTTTATTCGTCCCCAATTTAAGAACTGTATCAGTGCACTTTTAATTGTTTTTACATTTATTTGTAAAGACTATCTGTTGACAGTTCTGGACAATGTAATTTTGCACTATATTCTGAATTTCTTTTTTTTTTCCTGGACCTACTGCATTTGATCTTATCAGATAAAAAAAAATACAGCAGTCCTTGTGAAAAAAACAAACAAACAAGTAAAGTAGTTTATAACATTACTTAGCAGTATTTTTTATTTTAAATAAATGTGTAGTACTTTATTTATGCTTTTGTAATATATATTACATTTTAAAAGCAAGGTCAGTCGTTATTCCAAACCCCAGGTCTCTGCACTGACCGACATATAAAGCAGCATTAAACCCGTGTTTATGGCCACAGTCATACAATGCACTTTTGAAAAACATGTTTAACATAAAATGAAAATAAATGTTATTTATAATAACAATTTAAAAATGACATTTAAAATCAATGTTTTTAGAGAATTTTAAATTGCTTTCAAACCACTGTTTTACTATTGTTCAGTATTGCAGTATATCACAATATTGTCTTCAGTATTGCAATACAGATCCTCAGTCCCAATACCCACCCCTAGTAAGCATGAGGGGTCTCGAATAGGTGTGGAGTGGGTTGCTGCATGTTAATATACTTTAAATCTTTTGTGTTAAAAATGTCACTGCATACCAAGATGATCATGGAAAATAGTTCTGAGCAAAGAAAGGAGAGGACAATGGGGTATAAAAGCATAGGGACTACTACTTCATCAAAGACTACTACTGTATATCAGTTACAAAAAATATAAGAATAAACTAGAGTTGCCAGCAACTTTACTGCTTCCAGTACCAGTACCAGTAACAGTAACAGTACCAAACACTTTAACAAATAGTGCAGAATGCATACATGGGGTACTGTATGTGTTCCATAGTAACCATGACCCTATCTTTACAAGGAGTTATTAGCCAGTTTTGTAAGTTGATGATATCATCCCAAGTGGCTGCCATGTTTTTCTTCCCATGAACAACGTTTAAAGACAAACACACTAGGATCATGTGTGCCAATTTTTGGTTCAATCGGAGTAGCGGTTTCAGAGACATTGAAGATGTCATCCAGCGTAAGGTAAAATTAGGTAAAATTGTTTTTTTTTCAAACCATGTGACGTAGGACATATGTTCAATTAACATCTACCAACTTGCCATAAGCATTTACCATCCTACCAAATTTCGTCAGTTTTCAAGCAACTTTTGGTGGAAAGAATAATGAGTGTAATCCTAGCAATAACAATAGGCTTCCCTAAAAAATGCAATAAAATAACCTTGAGATTCGGTGGCCCATTCTGAAGCACTGTAATGCCCTTGGCATGCCATAACAACACACTAAGACACTGCCATCAATAGGGCTGTAACGATTCGTCGTGTATCAGTGAATTGTGATACTTTCTTTACATGATACAGTATATCATATTGTAATAGAGGTATGTATTGTTAATATTGTGATACTAGACCAAAAGCACAACATCGCTCATTGCAGTTGACCAAGTGGTTCTTGAATGACGAATAAGTGTATTTTATAGTTTGTATGAAGACATACTCACAAAAGATTGGTTTTATTACAATGTTTGTCAATGTCTCGTGCCTTTAGCACCCCAAAAAACTTTACATACAGTTTTTGCAGCATACTCTTATTTCTTAACTAAACAAATATGTACTCCCCTTTATTTATTTTTTGTCTTTTAACAAAATAGTGCCTCTTTAAATGACCATTTGATTTTTATACAGCATACAATTAAGAACTTAAAGAAGTGCAAATTTAACCCCTTAAGGTACACAAGGAATTGAGCAGTTATTCAAACAGTTTCTTCTTAAAATACATGGACTCAAGTACCACAAGGAAACTGACAACCTGTCAGTAAATTTAAGCCCTGTTTTGTTCACCCCATTGCAGAAATAAGAAAGTTAGCATCATTTTATTTATGGGACCTTAAAGGGTTAAGACCAACTTTATTCTTTATTCCTGTGAATGTCCCAATAAATTCTCTTAGTACCCTAACATATCTAATGATTTAGTGTTGGATTATGGATTCCTCTCTGTAATGATTGATACATGCGTTTTTACTAATTTGACGGGAGAAATTACTTTTTTGTGGAATGGAGAAATACTGAAATAAGCTCTTTTGCTTGCTTTTGTCACACACATTGATGAATAAGAAAAAAAAAAAAAAAAATAAATACATCTTGATTGGTTTATGGAGAGACCAAATTGCATTTCTGAGCTCTAATATTCTGGGATCATACATTATTTCTCATTGGAGGTAAGGGGGTTTAGTAGAATCCTTTACATGAAAGAGAACCCGCAGGCCAAAGGACCCTTCCAATATGTTTTCTCCTGACGTGACAACTGACTTATTATGTCACCCTCTTTCATTCCTTTCATAAGGTTGACATCCCTGACCTGAGGACCTGTTACACAACGGGCATAGGTTTGGGGGTAGGTTTACGCACAGCGGTGACGTGTTCTGCTTCTGTTACCGCACTTGGCTCGCTCTGGCCAATAATTAAGTAATTAATCGCGGGGGTAGTTAATGCACAGCCCCGGGCCTAATCCATTTTAAGAGGCCACTTTCAGCATTCTCTCGACATGCATCATCTTCACTCAGTCCTCAGTGGGCAACTCTAGTGCTTCAGACTTGAGCTCAGTAACTTTGTTCTGCCTGCTTGGAAGGAGGGTGGGCGTGGAGATTGTTCAAAACCAATTTCGGTGCACTCCTGTCTAAAAGAAGGCTTGTGAAGTACTTTCAGGGGGAAGTTAATTATCTCCTTTGATAGTCAGCATGACTAGTTTATTTCAGTAGCATGTTTGCCTCTCGGAGCTCCTGCTAATATCTCTCGATTTTATCAATACCAAAAAGCAAAACCACAAATTTCAGCAATAAAGAACAAATAACAATCTTAACATTAGAGCAACAGAACTCTGGACCATTAAAGGGGATAGGAAACACTTTTCGGTTTGTATGTAAATGAGAAGATAGATGGGAAAGCAGTGTAATCTCTGGTTTGTTTTGATTGTTTTTGACATCGGTATATGTGAAATGAGCTGTTTAAGTTCTGCGGCCATTCAAACTGTAATCCGCCATTGCTGGAAATCCCTGCTGTGACATCACTGGTTGGAGAAGGCAACGGGAAAGGAATGTGATTTCTCTCATGCAAATTGTGTGGAAAATGTCACATTTTAACATGAGATTCAGAGCTTTGTAATTGTCACTGATGATGATTTTGTACAATGTCATTATAACAAAGTAATGTATATGTTACGGTTCATATATAAAATGTACACATTTACCACTTAATCTATAGGTAAATATATAGATTAAGTGGTAAATGTGTAGATTTACCAGCTCAGCGGTCAATGTATAAAATAACTGGTATATGTGTAGATTTACCAGCTCAGCGGGCAATGTATAAAATAACTAAGGAGATGGTAGTAAACTATCACATTTACTTACATCCACAATCACTATCTGGCAACAACAATTCACAATACAAAATAATGTTTTGCCGGCAAAATGACATAGCACACTGTATGATTCTCACTGAAATGAGATGAGGTGTGCACTTAGGTTATGCTTTTTTCTAAATATTTTTTTGTATTTATTATTACATTTATGTAGTCCTTTTTATACAAAAGTATCACAAAGCACTGTACAGTACATAGCAGAAAGAACAAACCACATTTGTATAGCATGTCACACATACAACAGCCAAAGTCAGACCATTTAAATAAGATACACATAATACAAAAGCAGCAATTTTTTAAAGTTACATTAAAACCCACTAAGATAAGAAAGCCATTTTATAAAAGTGTGTTTTTAGTCGACTTGAAAACTGTAATGGTCCCAGCTTCCCTGATAAACGAAGGCAGAGCATTCCATGATTTAGGAGCTCTACAAGAAAAAGCCCTACCTCCCGTGTTGCTTTTGTTGACCCTAGGAATAACCAGCAGCCCTGCATCCTGTGATCTCGAGAGTGCGGTTTGGAAAATACGGGGTCAGTAACTCCTGCAAATAACTAGGTGCTAATCCATTCAGGGCCTTGTAAGTTAACAGCATAATCTTAAAATAAATGTTATACTGAACAGGGAGCCAGTGTAAAGAGGCCAAAACAGGGGGTAATATGTTCACTTTGACTGGTTTTAGCCAGAATTCTAGCAGCGGTATTCTGAACAAGCTGCAAGCGGGATACCACACGTTTTGGGACACCAGAAAAAAAGTGCATTACGATAATCAATTCTTGATGAAACAAAGGCATGCACTAGTCTCTCGGCATCAGATACAGAAATAATTGGTCTAAGTTTGGCTATATTTCTCAAATGGTAAAAAGATACTTTAGTAACTTCCCTAATATGATTCTCCGATGACCCCCAAACTCTTAATTTCTAGTTTACATTTTGATGAGAGACTGCAAGGGCCGAGCTCATGTAATCCCACATTTCCTTTTAGTTGGTTCTGTCAGCCCACCAGCATAACCTCTGTTTTATCTGAATTCAACATTAGAAAATTCTGTGACATCCAATGCTTGATGTCTGTAAGGCAAGTAGCTAATAACACCCAGACAGAAGAAATTCCTGGCTTTAGGGACAAATATAGCTGCATATCATCAGCTTAGCAGTGGAAGTTCACTCCATGTCTGCGGTTAACGTCACCTAACGGTAGCATGTATAATGGAGTCAGACAGCAAGGGACCTAGAATGGAGCCCACAGACAACTTCCGATAATGCCGATTTTACCTCCCCAATAGAGACGAACTGAAACCAGAAAGGTAAGATTTGAACCAGGATAGGACAAGACCAGACAGGCCTACTGTACTTTCAAGACGATTCAGGCGATCGAGTAGGGTGGAATGGTCTACCATATCAAAGGCAGCATTTAGATAAAAAATAATTAATACTGATGGAAAGCCCAAGTCAGAGTATCAGCAGATTGTTCACAACTCTGACAGGGCCCGTCTTGGTGCTATGTGCAGCATGAAAACCAGTCTGAAACTTCTCAAATATACCATTAAGAGTTAGAAATGTTTGTAATTGAATTGCAACAACTCTCTAGAACCTTATCTAAGAATGGTAGGTTGGAGATTGGCCTATAGTTATTGAGGACTTTAGGTTCCAAATTGTGTTTCTTAAGCATAGGCTTTACCACAGCTGAGGGAACTATACTGGAGGAAAGTGAACCATTTATAATTTTTAAAATGTGGGTATTAGTAACACCAAAAACTTTTTTTAATAGTTTTGTAGGATTAGGATCAAGAGAGCATATAGTAGCTCTCATATGTCAAACTAACTGTTCCTGTAAGGTAATCAAAGAAAAAGCTCACATAGTAGCCTAAGTAGGTGTAGTTGGTAAGAGTCCTCCTGGATTCTCGGAGCGTTCAAAATGACTAACGGTTCGCTGTGGTGGATGCAGATATATTCTAAAACTGTTTTTATTATTTATTTCTGTATTTGTCATTTTAATGTTTTTTGAGAAAAAAATGATATTCCACATATTGTAAATTTGGGTTTTATAAACCAGCCGGTCCAGTGCTCCACCCAGTGCCATCTCAGGTAAACCGTCAATACGGCAGAACACATCAACATTTAAGTGCCAGTTCCCGTAGTTTTAAAAGTATTTTTATTGTGTTATATGATAAATACAAGAGTGTTTGAGTGGGAAATGTTATCTTTTTAGCACTTGATGAATAATATTCCCTTCCCCCTTTAAGAATGATTTATTAATTAATTGATTGAACTCTGAACCATTAATAATGATTGATTAAATTCTGAACCATTAAGAATGACTGACTGAACTCTGACCCATAAAGAATGACTGGTTGATTGATTAATTGATTGCAAACTCCATAAAAATATATATATTTTGTAATGAGCTGGTCCCGGGGCGGGCTGGTGAGATGGGCGGGGCTGGCGTGCTGACTGCTTGACCCAGAAGAGCGCATTCCGCGGGTCGGGGGCATGGTCGGCACGCTGGAGTGTACGGGAGAACTCGGCCTGTACTTTGACATCCAGTGATGTTACCCACAGTCAGGCTGGGGCCCCGCTCCCTTTCGTCTAGAGCAGGGCTTCTCAAACTCGGTCCTGGGGACCCCCTGTGTCTGCTGGTTTTCATTCCAACCGAGCTCTCAATTACTTAACTAGACCCTTAATTGAACTGATAATTTGCTTAATTAGACATTTTTACTTGTTTTCAGCTCTTAAACAGTTGCAGTTCAAGTTACTTATCAAATGTTACAGCTAACTTGAAATAAGCAACTGATTAGGAGCTGAAAACAAGTAAAAAGGTCTAGTTAAGCAAATTATTAGTTCAATTAAGGGTCTAGTTAAGTAATTGAGAGCTTGGTTGGAATGAAAACCAGCAGCCACAGGAGGTCCCCAGGACCAAGTTTGAAAAGCCTTGATCTAGAGTGTTCCGATCGCCAGACTGAGGCACCTGTGCTGGGGGATTTCCATACAGCTGTCATTCTAGAACCTTCCAGTAGGGTGAGGTGTCCGTTCTGGATTGGCTGGAATGGGCACCGCCTCCATCCAGCTCTCCTATAAAAAGAGCTGAGCCCTGCATCCCGGGGTCGCACTGAGAGAAAGAGAAAGCTCTGAAGAGGGAAAGAGCTAGAGAGAAGAGAAAGTCGACTTGTGGAAGCATGAGCTGTTGCTGACAGCAGCTTTGTAAAAGCGATTATTAAGGTTAAAACAAATAGTTTAGCCTTGAAACCTTGTCTTGCGTCCTTCTTATATACAGACAGTATATACAGTACATCCTCGCTATAACACCCTTCATTATAATGAACCTGGCCCCTGGACCCCAAATTAATAAAACCAAAAAAGATAATATAAACAAATACTGTCAACATCCCAGCCTGTAAGCACGGGATGCCACCTCCGCAGTGAAGTCAGCTCTTTTGTCTTAATAAGAAGCGTGCACTGTGTAACTGTCTCCGAAATGAGCCATTTTATGTTGCAACAAAGCTGGAAACTAAGTAGTAACGCAGGCATATCTCTGTCGTGAGTATAGATTGTCAAAAAGCACTCTGTTTTTTGGCTTGTTCAGCAACCATGCGGCAAAGCAAGATTAAATAAAACAAAAACAACGAAAAAGAAACTTGAGGATCTGATTTAAGTTTTCATGTCGGGTTGATTTGGAATATAAGATCAGTTTGGGATTCTTGCATGTTGAATTAAGATTTGTGCACTTTGAAACGATTCATGTCAGATTGATTTTGAATAACATTTTAGCTTCAGTTTGATATTTTTGCTTTTTGTACTGTGTTTGAATTCCTTAACAAATTGGATAAAGCAAAGGCAGAATACTGCATATATGAAATGAACAGGTATATGTAATTCTACTTTTATTCACAATGTCATCTCATTAACCTAATCCAATTTTGATTGTACTTTTGCTATAATGAACCCTTTGATATAACGAACAAAAGGCTTGGACCCCAACAGGTTCGTTATACTGGGTGCACTGTATACATACATATATGTGTGTGTGTATATGTATGTAACAAAAGAGTCATTTGTGCAGTACAATGCTTAATATTGAAGAGGTGCTGACCAGTATAAGGTGAAACACGTTGTTTGTTTTACTATCATGTTTTTAAACAAATGAAGAATATTTTGATGAATATAAACCAGCAGGAGTTGTGCTTTGAATCATTTTGAAAAAGAAAATGTTGGGAGTGAGACTATGAATGTCCTTACGGAAACTTTTTTGGTAAGCCATTAAAACTGAATGTTTGGCTCAAAGATTTTTGTATTGCCAAGAAACTCTACCTTCACTAGAGAGAGAGAGAGAGAGAGAGAGAGAGAGAGAGAGAGAGAGAGAGAGATTACCGACCATTATCTGACTTTCTTTCATAAGATTTGTCAAACACCACTTGCGTACATCTAAACATGAAACACACATGTGACAGTTTATCAGCAGCTGTTCCATAGAGCTCAAATCCAGTTCAACCGGCAACAGGAGACTTAAAACAGTTCTAATTTCATGAATAGATTTGCCAGTATGTAATCAAAGCTCGTGAAATTTAAGGGCAGATGATCAATAATCGATGCATCGGTTCATTGTTGCACCACTAGACCACCACTGCACCACTAGACAGTACTTGCACACTTAAGTTGTACCTTCTTTCCTTTGCTGTCTTCCACAGTGAAATCCTTTTGGACATTAGGCACCATCTTCTGGGGGTTATGTGTGTCTTGGCATTTTTTTACATTTCACCACGATTTGCTATTCTGTTTTAAAATTCTCCCTATCTAACGTAATATAGCTTTAAGTCCTTCTAATTGTAATCTCGTTTTAAATCTCGCAAGCAGAGTCTCCAGTAGAAATGTAAGAATTTGCTGCCATTCGGTATTTGGGGTGGGTTTAAAGTATTCAAAACAAATCAATGATAGATACGAGTCAGAAAGCAGGGACATTGCCCAATCACAATATTTCCCACTGTTGTTTTTTTTTTGGGGGGGGGGGGGGGGGGGGTAGAGGAGTAAAGTCAGTATGAATTGAGTAACCATTTCCAGTGTTTTTCCGGTGTTTATTGGCTGTACATCGATTTCATTTGTTTTGTATTGTGGGGGGGTATCGTTTATCAGTTAAAACCGAAAATCAGAAGCCCTATGTATAATACATGTTTGAAATGGGAGACAGTTGATAAAATATTAGTATTTTGAATTGATCCCCCCCCCCCCCCATCCGGCTGTGTTTCTGGTGCCGTGTCGTCATCTGATGAATTCTTTTATTTATTTATTTTCATCCAGTTCTACAGAGATTGATGACATGATTCGCAAATCAACAAACCTGCTGCTGGCCCGAACTCTGAGCAACTGCCTGCAGAACGTCATCAAGAGGAGGAACGTGGGCCTGACTGAGGTACAGTGCGGGGTTCAAAACACACACGGTCTCAGCATGGGTCACCTGCAAATAAGTTGGTGCTGTGTAATAGACTCTTCACTGTCAGTGACCGGCAATTGAAAAGGCACAGAATGCTTGGGCATATAGTTGAAAGTATAGAGTACAAATCAAGGGAGGTTATCATGAGCTTTTAAAACTGGTGCGACCATACTTACTGTACTGTGTTCAGAGCCAGTGTTCAACAAAGAGCAGCCCGACTAATCCTGTGGTTTAAAGGCGTGAGCTGTTGCACTTGAAGGTAGACAACAGTTACATACTGGGATGAAAGATTTGGGTGTTAAGGGGCCTTTGTCCACAAATGAGGTTGACTGTGCTTAGAAGCCATTATGGTTTTCTTATAGACAGTACTGTATATAATGAAACATTCCATGTTTCTATCATAAAAAAAGAAGTAAATGGAAGTAAATGGATAGGATTTCTGTTTAATCTCTACACCTGGGGGCCCGCTGCTGTCAATATGGATTTCAAAGCTCTACTCGTTCAAGGCTATCAGTCAGCAAGGAGCATTCATTATTATGTTCATTATGTTTTCATTATATATTTTTCTTTTTGTGACTTGCGAGCATGATGGTTTCAAGAGGTCCATAGCTATCTTCCCCTACCCATCATTGCAGGTGTTTTTGTGTGTACTGTGCTTCTTGCAGATTGAAACTGCTTACCTATCTCTGGATCAGAGATTGCTTATAATTGAGTGGACAGTCAGATTTGATTACCTGGACAGGTATGCCTTGTGCTGCAATTGGCATTATATAATGAGAATGTGATGAGGCTCTAGACATTTCTCTAGCTGCTGTAGTTTAAATTCGAGAACCTTTTGATTCTTGGTATTATTATTTATTTCTTAGCAGACGCCCTTATCCAGGGCGATTTACAATCGCAAGCAAATACATTTCAAGTGTTACAGTACAAGTAATAATACAATTAAGAGCAAGATAAATACAATGACTTTGGTTCAAGCAAGTACAAGTGTGACAAAATACAATTCAATAATACAGCAGATAACAGTGTCAGTGATAGTTACATCAGGATATGATTAAATACAAAATACTACAGATTAAACACTTGGCAGATTACAGTACTCTGAAGTACAGGATTAAATGCAGTAAAATAGGGGGCAGATAAGAGCAAATAAAGTGCATTTAAGGAAGGGTGATAAGTGTCCCAGGGGAAAAACAGAGGAGTTCTACAGGTGCTGTCTGAAGAGGTGAGTCTTAAGGAGGCGCCGGAATGTGGTCAGGGACTGGGCAGTCCTGACATCTGTAGGAAGGTCATTCCACCACTGCGGAGCGAGGGTGGAGAAGGAGCGGGCTCTGGAGGCAGGGGAGCGTAGAGGAGGTAGAGCCAATCTTCTAGTGCAGGCGGAGCGGAGAGTTCGAGTGGGGGTGTAGGGAGAGATGAGGTCTGGAGGTAGCTGGGTGCAGTCTGGTCAAGGCATCTGTAGGCTAGTAGGCTTGAACTGGATGCGAGCGGTGATCGGGAGCCAGTGGAGTGAGATATGTAGTGAAGTTGCGTGGGAGAAGCAAGGCAGAGAGAACACCAGACGGGCAGCGGAGTTCTGGATGAGCTGGAGCGGACGGGTGGCGGACGCAGGGAGGCCAGTCAGGAGGTAGTTGGAGTAGTCTAGGCGGGAGAGTACCAAGGCCTGGACCAGGAGCTGGGTGGCGTAGTTGGTGAGGAAGGGTCGGATTCTTCGTATGTTGCTCAGGAAGAATTGGCAAGTGCGTGCCAGAGTGGAGATGTGCTGGGAATAAGAGAGGCAGGGGTCCAGGGTGACTCCGAGGTTCTTAGCGGAGGAAGAGGGAGAGAGTATGGTAGATTCCAGAGGAACAGAGATAGAGAGATCAGAGGAGGGGGAGGAGGAGGAGGGAAAGAAAAGGAGGTCAGATTTAGAGAGGTTGAGTTTGAGGTGATGCGAGTGCATCCAGGAGGAAATAGCAGACAGACAGGTAGAGATACGGGAGGGGATGGTGGAGTCAGAGGTGGGGAAGGAGAGGAAAATCTGAGCATCATCAGCATAGAAATGGTATGAGAAACCATAGGATGCGATGAGGGGGCCCTTCAAGCGGGTATAGAGAGAAAACAGGAGAGGACCGAAGACTGACCCTTGGAGGACTCCTGAATGATTTTGTTGTACACATTTAAAGTCTTAGCTGAATTAGAGGTGTTTATTTAAAGACCTACTGGTAAAGTCATTATCGATTTTAAAAAATACACTGTCTACCGGAATAGGGGCGTGCAGATTCACACAGTGAACCATGATATTTTTCTTGGCGATACGATTACGATACAGTGACCCCTGTATTGACACTGTGTTTTTTTTTTATTATTATTTTTTTTTTAAGTCAAATTCAATCTGTTAACATAAACATGAGCATGCATTAATTTGTGTTTAGACTGATAATTAGAGAATAGTATTTATTAGCATACACTTCAGCAGACTCAACTGGTTTAAAATCCAGTGTGAGTTTTTGTGAACTAGAACATATATATCTCTTAGTGTTCCTCCAAGAAAAAACTCAAAATATATAATAATTATATTTGTTTTAAAAATAATCTGCATTTGGAGAACTGTTTTTGTTTGTTTGTTTGTTTTTTTGTCAGATTTGTCAGAACTTTTGAAATGTTTTTGTTTCCAAGAACTGTGCATATTTTTCTTTTAAGTTTTATTATTATTTATTATAATTATTGTTGTTGTTGTTATTGTTATTTACAGGGCTGCAGGGTGCAAATGGTTGCAAATGTGGCAACAAAAATTGTAAACAGTTTTTTCAGGGTTAGGCGCATTGGTGCCTGTAACTTAAAAATGCTGCCTGCCCTCTCCCTTTTAAAGCATGTGTCAATATTTATGAATGTGCTACGATGTCGGTATGTAATAAACTGTTTTAATAAACTGAAGCGTGAGAATGACGGTAATACGTAAACTAATAATAATAATAATAATAACAATTTCATCTAATACAAATGTTTGTAAGCGCAGATAGGTGCTGTGTTAACACCAGCAGAATACGGTAACCCCAGTTTCATGCAACAGTTGTGATGGTGACCAAACGTGAGTGAGTGTTGTGTAAAAATTTAGTATGTAATATCGTTAATAGCAGAACCAACTCACTGCAATTTAAACTTGTTTTTACTGAAAAATAAACAGTAACATTTAATCATAAGAGCTGTCTGTGTTACATGCCATCAGTCACCAATTCCAGACACAACACTTGCAAAATATTTAAAATACAAACATGCTGATTTCATTGCAGTCATCAGCTGCATAGATTAACCATTCAGCAGAATGTGGCAACAAACAAGGGAGTACAGACATTAAGTTACCGTTTTAGTATTATTTTAGTGTCTTAGCAAGTTGTTGTGTTTTAAGCAGTTGAACATGATAGCAACCACCTTGCCCCTAAGTGGCACCCAGCAATTGGATTTGACGACCTTTTTTTTTTTTTTTTTTTTTGGCTTATGAGCCATTGGCTCCTAAGGCAAAAACTTTGTGGAGCCCTGATTTGTAATTTTGTTTTAAGTAAATGTATTTTAAAGAATGAACAGGAAACCAAAGCAAAACAGGCCATGAAGCTTATTTTACCAAAAGTGCTTTACCAGTGTTATTGCAAACACTTGCACAAGCAAATGAGATAATTGTGGAAGGCTTTTCAAAGGGTCCCCATAAAAATTATGTATGAGAATGTAATCACCGTTAAGGATTTGTTAAAATTGCAGTACATCCTATCTTGAGTGCAGATTTCATCCTCTGCATAGAACATACGGTAAAAAGTAAAAAATAAATAAATAAAAAAAGACAACAGATCTGTTCATAAAGACAATCATTGTTTTTTGGTGTGCAGTGTATAATAAGGGAACATGTTGTGGATAGGGGAGGCAGTGTGGTCCAGTGGTTAAAGTCCAGGGCTTGTAACCAAAAGGTCACCGGTTCAAATCCCACCTCTGCCACTGACTGACTCACTGTGTGATCCTGAGCAAGTCACTAGCCTCCTTGTGCTTCATCCTATGGATGAGATGTTAAATCAATGTCCTATTGTAAGTGACTCTGAACATAATTCACAGTTCACAGCCTACCTCTGTAAAGCGCTTTGTGATGGTGGTCCACTATGAAAGGTGCTATATAATTATTATTATTTATTTCTTAGCAGACAATATAAAGATAAAGATATAATATAAAGATATTATATTATTATTAGAATGCCCCAAAACTGCTGGTGATGACCTCTCTTTCTAATAGCACAGAGACACCTCACACCTGGTGTTTTAACGCGTCTCCCTGCATGCTTTGACCTGCAGCTGGTCCAGATTATTATCAACACCACACATTTGGAGCAGTCGTGCCGCTACCTGGAGGAGTTCATCACAAACATCACCAATGTGCCACCAGAAACCGTCCAAGCCACCAAGCTGTATGGCACCTCCACCTTCAAGGTGAGCCCACAGTCCTCACTCCGCTTGCCATTGGTTTTCCTTTTAGTTCCAATTTATTAATGGATTGATCCTTTTATATGCACCTTGTGTTCCTCTTTCCTACCCAAAGTACTGAAAACCATAAGAGAAAGTGTACCTTACTTCTCAATGAGTGTGTGTGTGCGCCTGCATGAGCGTGTGTGTGTGTGCATGCGTGCGTACGTGCATGAGCGTGAGTGTGTGTGTGTGTACTGGTTTCTTATGTTTCTCTCTTTTCCCATTGAAGGATGCTCGGCACACTGCCGAGGAGGAAATCTACACCAACCTGAACCAGAAAATTGACCAGTTTCTGCAGCTGGCCGACTATGACTGGATGGCGGCACAGGGGAGCTGTGAACCCAGCGACTACCTGAGTGACCTCATCGCTTTCCTCTACAGCACCTTCACAGTTTTTACACACCTCCCTGTGAGTACCTACCCTGCCTGCTGCTTCCTAGCTTAGAAAGTGGTGAGAGTATGGAATGGGTTACCTGTTTAGCTATGTCATTGATGCTGAATCACTGGGATCCTTTAAGACCCAACTTGAAAGTTTTGAGGTCAATCAGCTATGAGGACGAGCACTGGTGGGCCAAATGGCCACCTCTCGTTTGTAAATTTTCTCATGTTCTTGTTTTTTTTTCAAGTCAACATACGTGAGAGAAAGTAATTTGAAATTTCTCTAGATGATTGTAGGATGGAAGACAGCTTTGGAAACCAAAGTGCTTAATCAAAACCAAACTTATGCAGAAACAAAAACATCTGAACATTCTCATCCCTTCAGCTTCTAGTACATTTCTCAGTGCTGTTGGTTCAAACACATTGGCCATGAGGTTCTGCTGCATGTTTTTAGTGTTATATTTAATTAATTTTACAACATTTTCCTTGGTTTGTGCTGCCTGCATGCAGTTGGCGTGGTGCGTGTGTTTCTATTTATACATAATTGAAAGTAGATAAAATTGTAAGTGTGTTCTGTGTGCATTATATTGTCTAATGCGCAGAATCCTGTGGTGAAGAATTCAAAAGCATTACTACGTGGTTGGCTATAAAGGGAAACAATTGGAACAGGACAGTCCATCTAAATATAAAATAAGGTTAAGTAAACTCATTGTGCTACGTTTTTTGTATTTTTTATTAAAGGTTTTGGATCTATAAAGCCCAGTATATGAAGTCCTCAACACATACTGAGATACTGCAGTGTCCTCGCACACCGCAGACTCCCCCATATCACTGTCAGACATGGGGTATTTAACTGTTTTGTAATAATTGATAATTTCAGTGCTTAATCTTGAAAAATAAACTTTATGGGTACATTGTGTACATGGATTAGCTCGATCATAGTGTAGGGCGAGTTTGTCGTGTGGTCTTTCACTGGACTGCCACCAATAATGTGGAGCTCCTAGATGGTAAAGGGGAATATATTACCCTTCCTCTTCAGTACTGTCTAGGCACACACACCTTTTTGAAAATGTGCCTACAGTAGGTGCATTACTACCATGCAGGAGGAAAGGTGTAGTCCTGCCCAAATTGTGCCTAACATTCTGCTGTAAGGACGACGTTCAATTAATTTAGAGCAGCTACAAATGTTTGTTAACCCAGGGATGGCAGTAAGGCTCCCATTACACAACAGTTTGATCTATTCCTGGTTTTACTATGTTTAATAACATGCTCTTGAGCTTGTTACCCATACACCATGGCTAATCAAGCTTGTAGTAAAACCTGGAATGGGTGAAACTGATACGCAATAGGAGCCTTATTTCCATCACTGTTAACCAGAGGGTCACTGGAGTTATTTTCCTGTACAATCCAGGTTAGGTATACAAGACATACCCATCGAAAAAAATCATTGAACTCGATCTAGTTCAAAAGTGAAATGCTATCATGCGCACTTAACTTCCCCATCCCCTGACTACTATTGTGTTTACTGTTAACTAATAATGTCTCCCTTGGACACATACGTCAATGCTTCAATTTGATTGTCAGCTTCACAAAGCAAGGAAGTTTTTCTCTTCCATTCCCACTCTGACTACTACTCCAGGCTCATTAGTCAGATAACGCTAATGGTACCAGCAGTGGGCCTCCATTTCAAAACCACGGTTGCTATTGGGTCAGGCTGGGGACAAGGGTCACTGTGGCTCTGAGTGCTGGAATAATGCTGTACTTATCTCGGAGTGAAAATAGGTCATTACTTCCCTGATAACAAGCAAAAAAAAAAAAAAACTCTCGATAACCAAGTTGTAATCTACCTAAGATTATGGACAGCATTGCGCCATTTGTCTAAAGTAGAGCTTGACCCAAACTTGACCTGATCAGTTCTCACAGTTTGAGCTTTTTGTAGTTGAAAAGCTCACTGATACTTACAGGATGTGGTACGTTTTCCACATTCTTTTTTTAAATTGTCCACTAGTATAATCAATATAATAATTTTTTCATGTATCACCTTTGTGTTATGTGGTTGTGAAGGCTACTGTTTATCCAATTGTGATGAAACTTAATAGGGAATCTTTAGCACATGAAAATATGAGCATCTGGAGATTTAAA
This sequence comes from Acipenser ruthenus, assembly GCF_902713425.1. NCBI lineage: Eukaryota > Metazoa > Chordata > Actinopteri > Acipenseriformes > Acipenseridae > Acipenser > Acipenser ruthenus. The sequence continues at coordinate 90,880,854 of NC_081190.1, read as the reverse complement.
AAAAGTGCTTGTTAGCGTGCTGTGTCTCTATGTCCATATGTCACAATCAAAGTTTGTACTTTTATCTAAAGAATCACTTACACAGTTGTGATGAAACTTGGTTAGGACATTTTTACCACAAATTACTGCGATTATCAAAATCTAGGGATGTACAGTGTGGCTGCCGTATGTTACTATTTAGGTTCCGGCACTTTGAGGTACCTTCACATCTGGTACACAGCTGTATTCTATGATTTTCTGTTAGCTGCATTTTTAAATGTCCAGAGAAACACTTACCCAATTGTGATGATATATGGAGACATCTGTCCGTCTGTTTTGTACTGTATGTCAAACTTACACCTGCATGTGCAGGTTCATGTGGTGGATGTTGTTTTTAAGTGACAAGTAGCATTAATTTTGCATTTACAGCTGTGGCTGGAAATGTATTTTGCTGACACACGTGTTATTATTATAGCAGTAGGTATTGTCATAAAGCAGATTCATACTGTAGTAGTATAAATAGTAGCATGCAGTATTCTATTTTTTGCAATGGTTTAACCAGTAAGCTCCCTCTCTGCCTGTGTGAACCTCACTCGTTGCCATTGCCCTGTCCTCTGTAGGGTGCTGTGTATGAACATGCCGCCATGCCGGTGAGTACCGTGCCTAGCTCAGGTCTGTGTGTGTGTGTGCGCACGCATGCCTTGGATTGGTCAAGCCTGCAATGGGCTCCGTTGATCTGCATGCTGACAGCAGGTACAAATCAAGACTGCCTGGTCTTTGGACCACTCACCTGGAAAACTGTCTTCCATCATGCAGATATTGACTGGAGTCAAGACTTAGTGGAAAATCTTTGCCCCGAGAATTAAAGTTACAGGCAGTGGGCTTTATTGCAACTGGAGGTTGCTTTTTTCAACCCAATGTGAACAAAACAAGGTGAAAACTGCAGTCAATATCTGTTTTATTAAACTTGTGATGTCACAGAGCAGTGGTGTTTTGACTATTGACTACTGAGTGAGTCAGAGGGCAATAGTTCTTGACTACTGACCACTAGAGTGACTTTTTGGTCAAGTCGTAGTTAATCTGCATGCTGACAGCAGTTTCTTAATGGGTTTCAAATATATGCTGAAACTACAGTCATGAATTAGGTAGACTTGAATATCAACTAAACATAGCTTTGTAGAATGTGAAATCACTCACTAAAACCTCACGCATATCCATTTAGCTGCATTTAAGCAACCATGGTAACGCAGGCCAGGCATATTGGATCGCAGGTTCCCCCCCATGGATAAGGCTATATTTTTTTTCACAGATTTCACCATTTCTATGAAATGTACCATTGCTGTGTAATATGTAGTTTCTTGTGAAAATTTCCATTTCTGAAAAGTGTAAAAATATATATATTTTTTGTCACTTAAAAATAAATGTTTTTACGCACTTCCTGTTACACAGCATTTAGACAGCCTGTTTAGTTTGCTTCCAGTAAATGATTGAACACACTGCATAGAGCTGCATGATGTCTTTAAAATGTCTTCAATGAAATTGACACCAACTGCATCAAAGATGGGAAATAGTTCTGCTAAAGATCACTCTGGCCAGTATAAGAAGGGGACATTGTACGTGCCCGTTGTATTTTTTCGCTTATTTATGTTTTTATTTTGTTTGATAATTCACTGATGGTGAAAGTTAAGCATTTTTTTCCAGTGAAAAAAATACAGCTCTACCCATGGATGATTAGCACACCGTCCAAGCATTAAGGCAACCCATCGTTACAGAGATAACTAATACATCACACATCAGTCAAGACAGCCTGGTCCTTTGACCGCTCCCCTGGAAAACTATCTTGCATTGTACAAGTATTCACTGGTCAAGTCTACTTATGGAAAACTGTTGCTGGAGCAATAAAAAAGTCACAGAAGACACTGGCTGATTGAGCTTTATTGCTCAATAGAGAGTGCTTTTTCAATCCAAGAGGAACTGTTTTCATTTTTCTACCTTGGCCATATTTGCTCCTGTGTTTGAGTGTCCTTCTCTTTGCAGTGCTGCAGTTGTGTTCTGAATGTTGTATCTCTGAGGCTGTTTGTTGGACTGACTTGAAACATGGAAGGTGTAGCTGCCAGATTAGAAAGGTTTGTCTTTAAACAGCTCTGGTCCTTAGATCCACTGCTGTTCATAGCAGTTGAATAGACAGGGTTTATACAATACTGTACAGTCCTGTCCAGTACTGCATCCTGGCAAACATCATGTACACTTTCCTGTTACCACGATTGCTTAAGAACAGCGGGGTGGATTTTTTTGAGTGATTTATTTGTGACAGGCTGCTATTATAATGGCTGCTTTTTTATGTATTTATTTTGGTAGGCCAGGGTATGTACAGTTTGAACAATTTGACACTTTTTCTTGTTTTGGACATATCTGTAATATATCTTTGTGTGACACAACTCTGTATCAACTTCTAATGCAGTCATTGATTTGTGTGTGTGTTTTAACTGCTGTGATTTGCAATGATTGCTTTGCTCTGCTCTGCTCATTAGACACGTTCTTGACTTAAGGCACTTGTGATGAGACAGGCCAGATGTCCATTAACAAGCGATCCCCCTTCAACAGCCAGTTAGCATGCTGAAGAAGGGCTTGTTTAAAACACAGCTCAAAAGGACTGTCAAACAAACTAAAAACGATGCAAACAGCTCTTCTGTTTCTTAAGTTTAAGTTTGCCGAGGGTATCTGAGTTCTGAATGAGAACCCTGTTTGAACCAGGAACATCTCTAGGCTGTTTTGCTAGCTGTGAAAAGGCTGAGCAGATTGAATTGTGGCATCGATCTGTGTTGCCCAAACAATAGCAGGTAGACAGAACTCTTTTCTCCAGGGTTGGTATGAACATGCCAAAAAACCATAGCAGCTGCTACTACAGTGCAGTGCCAACCAATATGGAAGGCACACAGAAAGGAACTTGGTTTCTCTCATAAGTTTTACCTTAGAATTCAGAGCTCTAACCATTACGGTATGGGAATTTACCTCTTTGAGACCCTGGGTTTTATCCCTGCAAGGCCAGTCTACCTGTTGAGGACAAGCACGGCATAATAGCTTCCTGCCTGGGGCCAGAGCACGCCACGGAGACACTGGTGAACCGCAGTTTCTGCAAGTTTTGTGCACATTTCTCGAAGCGTACGCTGGAAAAGTGTCTCTTCTGCAGCTCTACAGAGCGCTCTGCGTTCCTTACTCCTGCAGAGCTCTCTTCCCTATCACCCTCTGTTAGAAAGGTGGCTACGTCCTCACCCCATGGCTCTGTGCCCAGGGAGATGCAACCGGTAAAGTAGCCCACGCAGGAAACCGTCTTTACAATCTTCCTCTGCTTCTCCTTCTCCTCCCCCGAGGAGGAAGAAGAAGAGTCGCTGTTCCAAATGATCCGCAGACTCAGAGTAGATGGAAAAGCTCTGGGCAGCTGTATCCCACCAAGGAACCGTTCCAGCAGAATTACTGCATGAATGTTCGACACCACCTGTCCCCTTGTGGCCCCAGGGGGTTACGGATGCAGATTGGCCACAGGAGGACATACTGTCCATCGCTGCCTCTCATGAGGTGGGCGAACAGGAGCTGGCTTTCCCGTCTGAGGATGCGGAGTCCAACGGCACGTCCCCTGCGGTTAAGCTGTCCCTGTCAGCAGAGTTTCTACCGCTGATTAAGAGGGGCCACTTCAATCTTGCAATTGCCCTGACCTACAGAAGGTGAAACGAGGCAGTCCATCTTTAATGATGAGCCTACCATCTCTCCCGTGCCCTCCTCAGTGCACCCGGATTTTGTTTTTGAAATCCAATCGTCCTGGGATCATCCGGCTACAGCTCCTGCTGTTTCCCTGTCGAGGGATGCCTATACAGACTGCATGATGCGGAGAAGCTGGGCTTGGGAGACTCTGCTGCCTTGGTACAGGCGCCAAATATAGTGCTCCTGTCCAAGGACACTACCTGCTCCAACAAGCAGTGAAGGGTATTTTGGTAGCCTACCAGTCCTATTTGCTTAGTTCCCATTCTGAAAGTAACAGGCCCTCACTGAAACAGCTGGATGAGCTGCGCCTGGTTAATAAAAATCTGCTCCGTGTGTCAAAAATCAGAAACCTGGCTGCGCCGATAGCTACACACATGCCCGACGGAGACAAAACACCGTTGTTGGATGCCCCTTGCACAGGGGCATACGTTTGGTCTCATGGTGGACGAGATGTGCAGGAATGTAGGCGGTGGTTCACAAATCAGCGGCAAGCTAGCGCCCTAGGCCCCAGCAGCCTCAAAGACTGGCACAGCTGGCTACGCCTGCTGCCAGAGGTGGTGTTCAGAACCAGCCCGCGGCTGCTCGCCACAAGCAGAGCAGCAGGCCACAGGCCCAGGGCCCCTTTTCAGGGAGCCATCTGGAGTGACGTCCGTGCACCACGGACATCTAGGTGCTTACTACCATTCAGGCTACTCACTGCAGTTCAAGCATGGTCCCCCTCCCATTCGAGGCGTGACTACATCGTCGGTCACTGACCCACAGGATGCCACGTGGTGTCTCATAAGGTAGCAGCTAGTAGCTCTGCTGCAAAAACAGGCTATTCGCATGATAGACCCCCTCCAGTTGGAGGAAGGGTTCTACTCCAGGTACTTGCTAGTGCCCAAGCGGGCTAGTGGCCTCAGACAAATCCTCAACCTCAGACAGGTCAACATGTTCAAAATGTTGATGATGCGACAGCTGTTGCAATCAATCAGGCCAGGCGACTGGTTCACCATGTTGGACCTCAAAGACGCCTATTTTTACATCCCCCTAAAACCAGCGCACAGGAAGTACCTGCGATTTTCTTTTCAGGGAAGAGCGTACGAGTTCCATGTCTTCCTAGTTCCCCGTATCTACTCAAACTGCATGGAAGCTATCCTGGCTTCTTTGAGACTCAAAGGCATCAGTGCTTAATTATCTGGACAACTCGCTTATTTGTGCCTAATCTTCAGCACAGGCAGAGGACCACAAGGAACTTGTTACTGGCCACCATCAACGGTTGGACCTTACGGTGAATCATGCGAAGAGCCAGCTCATGCCTTCTCAGACAGCCTCCTATCTAGGAGAGTGCTTGGACTCCAAGTCCATGCTGTCCACTCTGTCGGACAACAGAGTGCAGACTTCTGCGCTTGATGACAGCAGCTTCCCAGACCCTTCTTTTGAGTCTCATGCGCATGCAACCTCTGCAGGCCTGATTCAACAGCAGGGATTTTCAGCCCGTGTTGAACCGCGGCCGCCTATTGACAGTGTCTCGTCACTGTCTAATGGCGCTGTCTTGGTGGAAACAGCCTAAGTGTCGTGGATCCTCAAAACCCTGGCTTTGGAACTAGAGTGTTAAGGGCAGTATCCAGTCGACCCTTACAACACAGGCGTAGAGGTGAGTTTCTCCCTCAGTTTTTTAGCCATGGCTATTTGTTAATTGGGTTCCGTATGATAACGCACAAGGCATCCTCTTGGCTTAGCCTTGTAGCATTCCAATCGTTCTGCAATATTGCCCTTGTGATGGATTTGGTACACTTGCCCATACGGTAATGGTTACATTTCATACTTGAAAGGGAACGTTAGGTTATTATCATAACCCTAGTTCCCTGAAATAGAAATTTAACATTTAAACTTCAAGGTCGCTGCGTCCATGATTGCAGCAGGCTTTAACTTTCCTACACCTAGCTTAGATCGTTATTGGACGTGCTTACTAATTATACCAGCAGGCAGCTGGAGGCAACATTGTCTTCAAATCCCTTCTGTAAAAGACTAGTTAAGGATGGTTGTGGGAAAGCATGTTCAAAATGCCACTGTGCACTGAAGCCTCTGCAACACTGACGTGCTGGCTTACAGTTAAGGTTGAGGTCTGGAGCGATATTTTTTCCACACTGGCCCCTATGCCAGATCCACTAAAAGGGCATGCATAGGTACGTAAAAAAGCTATTAACCGTGTTGACATGTTGGTCTTTAATTTAAATATGGTTGCACATCTCTTTGTGTATTTCCGTTTTTTTTATATATTTTTTTATTTTAGAAACTTGCATAACTGTCCTTCCTTGCAGCCTGCCTCCTGACAGTTCCACTATTCTTCCATAACAGCAGCAGCAACACTGAACTATTGTAATTTATCCATTTCAGGTTTGTGTTTTATATGAGATCTCTGCTGGAGTTTATCCAGGGAATTAAAAATACTGAGCAGCTCCCAGGATCTCAGTGTAACATCTCATCTGACTGCATAGCCATGAACACCACCTCCTAGAGCACAATGTGCATGTGCTGGCCTGTCTCAGCCCTGCGTAGCATCTTTGAAAAGATTAGAATCCATGTTTTGAGAGCCAGAGGTCAGCCTCCTTCACAACACACATACACAAACAGCCATGCAGCAGTGTTCGATTTATGTTTGTACCATTCTCTTCTCTTTACATGTATACACACACATGCCATCGTCAGCTTCTATGCAAAGACTAATGGGTGTTTATTTTTACAGCCGTTTGGAGTTGAGTACTTTTTAATGAGAGCTTTGAGGACCGGTTTCTTAATTAATGAAGCCTGGCTCCCAAACCCCCTCCCCCTGCCCTGGGCTAATTGTTAACATACTTGTCCAGAGCTTGAAAACAAATGTGCTACTGTGAACAATGCACAGCCTTTTTTTATTTTATTTTATTTTCATTTGGCAGCACAAATCATACCACCGGTCTTATTAGCCTCCTAATTTTTCTGTTTCCTGTGATCTGAGAACTTTAATTTATCAGTCAGGGTTGGATATATAAATACAATTATACTATTTCATGCTCAATTTCCTCTATCTTGATTGACCCAAAGATGTTTGGATTGACTGCCGGTAGTGGGGAGGTGGTGGGGGACGTGGGTCAGGGTCTTTTGAACTGATGTCTTTCAATTTCGCCTATTCCTGGATGTGGGGCGTCCTTTGAGTGGATGTCTGGGGTCAAAGCACAATTCTAGATCAAACAGACTGGCTGCCTTGAGTTTCCTGTTGGCTGCCAAACATGAGCAACAGTCTGACGACCTTGAAGGCTGGAGAAACCAGTTGGTTTGATCTGTTCGATTTGTTTGTCAGTTTAGTTGCTGGCTTCTGGAAAAGCATTTGCCAAGGGTACATGTCGGTAACAGGCAACTGTCTAAAAATTTAAAATATTTTTATGTGTATAATTTTGTAAAAACAATCCCTGCAGTTGGGCACTACATACACTATGGTACACTGCCTCTTTAAAAAGAATGCCACTGTGATCAGTTGTACTTTCTGCATAAAACCAGCCCATGGACTGGCCAAACATGTCTTTGCTTCCCAGAATGGTGCTTCCACGGCTTGCCTTATAGCAGGAGTGTCCAGTCACGGTCCTGGAGGGTCATTTCACTCCAGGTTTAACAGGTAAAATTAGATAATGAGGTACATCAGGGTCTGGAAACCTTGGCCACACCAGCCTTATAGTTCCTGTCTGACACAATGACATCCGAGGTAGTTTCCCTCTTTACAGCCACCATTGAAAAAGGAGCCTGTTTGCTTTTACAAATTCTCATTTTCGGGTTTTAGTTTTGTGGAATGCCTGCTATAAATCTTAATTAAAACATCAGAAAACTAGATTAGCACTAATCTTGGACAAGCTAATGTTAAATTAGGTAAAATAATCCAAGATAACTACTAATCAGGGTCTGTGAAACCAGCCATGTAAAGTAAACAAATCAAAGGGTGTTTTGACAAGACTGTGTAATGCACTGGTTCACTTAATGTTCAGTTTTGGCCCCTGCAATACAAAAAGGATCTTGTGAACTTGAAGGGAGTCCAGCGAAGAGCAGCCAGACTTACCCCGAGCTTAAAGTGGCAATGACACCCTCTGAACAATTTTTATGAAACATAATGTATGACTAACAAGTATTCCCAAAAGAGATTTAAATTGTTGGTACTGACACAGTTTTTTAATAAAATGCAAATTTTAATGTGACGGACACAACTTCCTGTTTCGGTTTTGAAGCAGCCTCAGGATACCGGTAGTGACATCACAGAGGGAGAAGGTGAACAAAAGACAGATTGACATTCACAGAGAGGCCAATTTTTTTTTATATATAATAAAATGCCTTGTATTTGTGTTGTAGCTGGTTGCTCCAGTCTGGCAAATGAACAAAAGAATATTAGTATTCACCGTTTTCAGAAAGACACAAAAATGTAGTGCATATGGGAGAAAAAAATTCAAACACTCCGAGCGAAGTGGTATGTGTCAAACTGGCAGTACACCTATGTAGTGTGCATTTCGCGCCAGATAGTTTTGAAGAAATCCGATGATGGTGGCAGAGCTGGGCCTGAATGTAAAAAGAAAGCACATTCTGAAGCAACAGCAAACTGCTGGCATTGATGTGGGGCCCCAAGCGAAACACCCAAGAACGGCATTTGAGAAACGGGAGGTCTCTTGTAAGTTTTGCGTTATACACTACCGGTGCAGCAGTTTCAGTTTGGGTGCGTTGTTCAATTCACCGCTGCATGCACTGATTTGTAATATATCAATCTGTTTGTACCACTGAATCACAGAAATTTGAAATTATGATGCAGGGCTCCAGACTGTGGCTAAAATGGTTGCAAATGCAACAATAAAAACGTTTTGACAACAGTTTTTTCGGGGTTAGGCACATGAATCTTGCCTCTCCCTTCAATAGCTTGTGTCAATATTAATGAATGCGACATGATGTTGGTCTGTAAACAAAACACATATCACATGTTTTCATAAACTGAAGTGCGAGAAGCACGGTAACAATTTGATGGAATACAAATGCTTGTAAGTGCCGAGAGGTATTAACACCAGCAGAATAAGGGAACCCAAGTTTCTTACCTCGTCTGATAAACTCCACACAGAGTGAACTCCTGGTCTCCATGTTACCTGGTCAGGAAGAACAAACTGATCTCTTACCCAGAGATCATTGATGTATTCCATTTCAGTGCCAAAGCCCGTACCACTTCCTCCATAAAAGCCCACGTCATAACCAATCATTGTCCAAATTTCTCTTGGATTTGCTTGGTTACGGAGGAAGTATAGGCATTTGCGTTTTTGGCTTATTGTTTTTTTTTTATTTATTTATCAAAGTGGTTTAAAACATATGTGTGTGTATGTATATACATACATACATACATACATACATATATATATACAGCTCTGGAAAAAATTAAGAGACCACTGCAAAATTGTCAGTTTCTCTGGTTTTACTATTTATAGGTATGTGTTTGGGTAAAATGAACATTTTTGTTTTATTCTATAAACTACTGACAACATTGCTCCCAAATTCCAAATAAAAATATTGTCATTTAGAGCATTTATTTGCAGAAAATGACAACTGGTCAAAATAACAAAAAAGATGCAGTGTTGTCAGACCTCGAATAATGCAAAGAAAATAAGTTCATATTCATTTTTAAACAACACAATACTAATGTTTTAACTTAGGAAGAGTTCAGAAATCAATATTTGGTGGAATAACCCTGATTTTCAAACACAGCTTTCATGCGTCTTGGCATGCTCTCCACCAGTCTTTCACATTGATGTTGGGTGACTTTATGCCACTCCTGGCGCAAAAATTCAAGCAGCTCGGCTTTGTTTGATGGCTTGTGACCATCCATCTTCCTCTTGATCACATTCCAGAGGTTTTCAATGGGGTTCAGGTCTGGAGATTGGGCTGGCCATGACAGGGTCTTGATCTGGTGGTCCTCCATCCACACCTTGATTGACCTGGCTGTGTGGCATGGAGCATTGTCCTGCTGGAAAAACCAATCCTCAGAGTTGGGGAACATTGTCAGAGCAGAAGGAAGCAAGTTTTCTTCCAGGACAACCTTGTACTTGGCTTGATTCATGCCAAAGCTGCCCGATTCCAGCCTTGCTGAAGCACCCCCAGATCATCACCGATCCTCCACCACATTTCACAGTGGGTGCGAAACACTGTGGCTTGTAGGCCTCTCCAGGTCTCCGTCTAACCATTAGACGACCAGGTGTTGGGCAAAGCTGAAAATTGGACTCATCTGGGGGTGCTTCAGCAAGGCTGGAATCGGGCAGATTTGTCTTTGTGAAAAGACTGGTGGAGAGCATGCCAAGACGCATGAAAGCTGTGCTTGAAAATCAGGGTTATTCCACCAAATATTGATTTCTGAACTCTTCCTAAGTTAAAACATTAGTATTGTGTTGTTTAAAAATGAATATGAACTTATTTTCTTTGCATTATTCGAGGTCTGACAACACTGCATCTTTTTTGTTATTTTGACTAGTTGTCATTTTCTGCAAATAAATGCTCTAAATGACAATATTTTTATTTGGAATTTGGGAGAAATGTTGTCAGTAGTTTATAGAATAAAACAAAAATGTTCATTTTACCCAAACACATACCTATAAATAGTAAAACCAGAGAAACTGACACTTTTGCAGTGGTCTCTTAATTTTTTCCAGAGCTGTATATATATATATATATATATATATATATATATATATATATATATATATAAATAATTGTGTGTGCCCTTCTATCTTTCAGTTAGTTATGCTTCATTTATGTAGCTGCCCCTCAACTCCGGTGGACAATGTGGTGTCCTGCTCAGTTGTAGCAGGGATCTGTGTTCAAGTGTGTTAGATATTGAGATCACCAGCACAGAAGGCAAGAGCTCCATTGTTCCAACTACAACCAGACAAAGATGGTCATCCTCCTTAAACACAAGATGCTGGATCAGAACTGCAAGACGAGATGACAAAATAGTTTTTATACCGGCTATTCCAATGCTCTACTAGGACACACTCATCTTTCCCTGTGGGAGTGTTTTAGTATGCTTTCCTGCACAGCGGGAAGAGAGAAAAAAAAGAAAGAAATTTCTTGCCTACACTTATCAGCTGCCATTATTTCTTATTTCTGTAAGAAATGTGTAACAGTGGTACCGCGACAAGCACAGTAACAGGCGATCAGCTGTACTCTCTACCTGCAAGAGGCCGGTCCGGATGACGTCGCTGACTCCTGCTCTGAAATACACACTCTGTTCACTCTGTGTGGGGTTTATCAGACGAGATAGGAAGACGAAGATTAACTGTAGTATGTTTTCTTCGTAGAATGATGAATTCCACAAACCTATATCCCACCCTCCTTTCCCCTCTTTTTCTTTACTGTTCTTATTTTTGAAATTTGGACAATGATTGGTTATGACGTGGGCTTTTATGGAGGAAGTGACATGGGCTTTGGCACTGAAAAGGATTACATCAATGATCTCTGGGTAAGAGATCAGTTTGTTTCTCCTCACCAAGCAACATGGAGACCAGGAGCTCACTGTGTGGCGTTCATTATCCTGTGAAGAAACCACATTACAGGTAATCTTCGTCTTCTTGCAACAGTTGTTATGGTGACCAAATGTGTGTAAGCACTGTTGTGTGCAATTTTACTTAAAATGAACAGCTGTATTTAAGAAATGTAGAACAAGAACAGTGAAAAATAAAAATGCATTTAAGGTTTGTGTATTGCACACATGCCATGAACAAAATGCCCTGGAAACTTAGTAAGGCAAAAGGTTCAACAATTAAACAAAAAAGGAAGTGAAAAGGTTGCCGTACTAAGCTGAAATAAGTTATCTTTGTGAACTCCAATCATCCAGCGTTACCTTTTGCCAATCAAATCGTACAGTGCCTGATATCTTTTTGGCCAAAGAAGCAGGCACAGTTATTAAGAGTACTGTTACCAGAACGCACAGAAATACTTGGGACTGTAACTTGGGCCTGTTTACAATGAGATAGTGTGCTGCGCTTTGTCAACAATATGATAATAAAGTATGTAAGGTTAGGGTAGTCTTTTTTCCTGAACGTTTGTGTTTTAAAAGTGGGTAGATTCTTTAACGCTAACTGAATTGCTCTGCTGCCAGCTTCCGATATCACAGTTAAGTATAAATGTAATCAAATAGCAGTACAACATCATTTTTAAAAATCGTTTTACAGTCGCTGCTAGTGACATTAGACTACTTTTATTTCATGTATTGCATGGGCTTTACAAAAAGCCAGGGGTAAGAATGCAGTCTAACTCTTTATTTTAGAGCGTCCATCTGAATACATCTCACCAGATTTGATACATACTTACAACATCGAGTTAAGTTTGATGCATTTCAAATATGTATTGTATCAAATATAAATTTGTCAACACCAGCCTGTAAGTCTAATGTTTTTATTTTGTCGGGTTGGCTCACAATAACCAAAAGATCGCTCAATCTCTCATCCCCACTAGATGTACGCAGGTTTGTTTTGACCCCTTTCATGCACAAAAAGAACCTTTCATTTGCTGAATTAATACCAACATTTGCCTAATAATTTCTTTCCATAAAATTCATATCTAAGCAATGTAATATTTTAAAATGGTAATTCTAACAGTAAATGTCAACCAGAATATATCTAATACTGTAGTGTACCACCTTAATATAATTTACTGCAGATCCACTGTGAAAAATACAATGATGAGTTGATAGAGCAGCTCTGCATTCCGGTACCATTCTAAACTAGTGCAATGTGCCACCATGTTTTTTGGTGTTTAAATGATATTCTGAGAGAACAATGCCATATAATACTATTGATAATTTAAATAATGCCTTATTCACCCCGATCAGGCAAAGGATCGGCTGTGTGAATGATATTATTTTTTAAAGAAAACCGGAATTTAAAGAAATTACAAGAATCTAAAATCGAAACATGAGCCTAAATCTCGTTTTCAAATCTGTGGTACCTTTTCTTTAGAGCATGTATAAATAATTTTACCTGAGCATAAGCAACTGCACCCTCTGCCCAATAGCAAATGACACCCCTGGTGCTAATGAAAATATATCAAATATATGACAATGTGCTTGCTGTGGTGTATTTAATATCATAAATATATGACAATGTGCTTGCTGTGGTGTATTCAATATCATAAATATATGACAATGTGCTTGCTGTGGTGTATTTAATATCATAAATATATGACAATGTGCTTTCTGTGGTGTATTTAATATCATAAATATATGACAATGTGCTTGCTGTGGTGTATTTAATACCATAGATATGGCAGAATGAACTCACTGCAATTTAAAATTGTTTTTTTGTGAAAAATAAACGGTAACATGTAATCATAAGAGCTGTCTGTGTTACATGCTGTCAGACCAGGACTTCACTGACACTGAGCATGGGAGCTGCAGCATGCTATTTCCCATATTACAACTGTACACAGTTAAAGGTGCGGTCACCAATTCCATACACACCACACAAAACATTTCAAATATAAACATGCTGAGTTCATTGCAGTCATCAACTACATAGATTAACCATTCAGCAGAATGAGGCAACAAACCAGTGAGTTCAGATGCAACAAACCTGGTTGTAATGGGGTAGGGCTCGGTTTTACAACAACCGTTTAAGATTGCACACAGTTACTGGTACACCTGGTGGTCCCTGCTGGAAACACTGGTACCTAAAATGAAAAGGTTGAAAACCACTAATATAAACATTTAACCTATTCTCAAACTTGCATGACGCCAGTATACTAATTCATGATCCCTCAAGCTCTGCTATAAATATATCCTTCCTAATGAGGAACACAAGCAGAATCACTCAGCCAACCTATATGGTAATGTCTTCACTTATAAATGAGAGGGGGACACTTTGGATTTGGCATCTTGGTGGAAAGCTAATAATGAAAATGAATGAGTCTGTTGTTAGAGGTAAATGTAATTCTATTCATTATTCATGTATTTCCTCTTATTAAGGCACAAGGAAATAGTAACCTTTTTATTAAACCAGTGTCAAATGTAATTACGATCACTGAATTAAACTCTGGCAACCCCAAGTAGATGAAGTCCAGCTTTGGGAAAGCAAGTGGTATGGGATGTCTAGGATAGCTTCAGTGGAAATGGCATTATCCACGATAAAAGCTATATTTATTGGTGCTAATTATCTGGAAACAGCTCTGTAAGGTTTAAAAATTAAGGTAAACATGGAATTAACTATTTTGTTATGCTATAACGTTGAGAGCACACCATGTTTCAAATTGTAGCAATGTGAACCATTTGTTAGTTCCAAATGCCAAACATTACTTTATACATTGAGCATTATTGTTTAAATACAGTACGTGCCACCAGTATTAACAGCGATAAGCAATTGATCAGATTACCTCAACCGCTGGAGAGACAGCCTCAGATGCTATACCGATGTTCTTGATGATCTGGAGGTATTGGAAGCTTCTCATTTGTATATACCTGGTATTTATACTCTAGTAGGCTCAGAGCCTATGCGACTATAGTTGGTTTCTGTTGTCTTATCAATTATAATTGTCAGCAGTAGAGATGAGTTACTCGGCTGTTAATCCATGCAGGTGCAACCAACCACAAACTACTCTCTTTTATAAGGTTACTGTGGTTAATTCTTTACCATAGGTCTTTTCCCCCATATATTCTTGCACATGCCTTATCAATCAACATTCTAAGCCTAAGGCCGTTATACCAAAGTCACTTTCAGCAAACTGGTTTCTGACATTCAGTCGAATCATTAACATTTCCCTACACCTCAAGAGTTAATTGTGAATCATTGCCTATAAATGCCAGAAACTAATTGTGACTAGTAGCTCCTGAACTCCTACTCAAAAAAGCTTAACATAGACTTCTAAAAAACTTAACATTGAAAAAACTAAGTTGATATTTCAGTATTGGCAATAGGTACTACTAAGAATGATTTTGCAAACATAATATAAAGACAGCTGGACGTTACAACGTAAAATAATTAAGTCATTTTAAGCAATTTACACTTTTAACAGTTTTCAGCACTATACAGTAAAAGTAAAAACATATTCATGCTAATAAATAAAACTTCCATTTGTTGTATAAAAGTTCTGTTTTATGAAACTTTTAATGATTTCCCACTTACTGGGTCCAAAAACAAAATCCTGCTTCTCTTCTCCATGGTTTAAAATGCATTCACATAACTGGTAACAGTATCCAGATGTCCAATGTTCATATTCTGTAGAGTACCTTTGCATAAGGGAATCGAGGTGTTCTGCATAGGACAAGAAATGCTAAAATTAACATTATATACTGTGTGTATAATTGTACCATGTTATGTTTCCTGTCTATATATCTGTTTTTGGCCGGTCAAGTTTTGGCAACTCAACTTCCCGAACTCCATAGAGTTCATACAGACCTGTTTTCAAATTTCAAAAAATGTATTAGAAAAATTGTGTGTGTGTGTGTGTGTGTGTATATTAGTATATATTAGTATTGATGACTAGAATATAAAGGTTTGGCACAGTGCGATAATGCAGGAGCTGTTCTCTTCCGGAGGCCCGGGTTTGAATGCTCCTCTGTGAGGAGTGAGAGTGATGGCCCCCATGCTCTTTTCCTCGTGCCAGCAGCTTGTTTTGCTGTCGCTCTGGCGCTGTCTGATTTTGGCACGGTGCATTCGGCAGGCCTGCAGTGCACATGTGCCGCACTGAGAGCCTGATTGCGGCGCAGTGCTCCATAGCTGTGTTTATATAACCCTAGAAACCAAATATACCAGTGTTTGCATGCCAGCATCCAGAACCAGCAGTTAAGACCTGCCCCTTTCTCGCTTACGGGGATAGGAGGGAAATTTGGCATACAGGATTCAGACTTGACAACAGATTTGAGTGGTATTTGACAGTCGTTAACACTAATGAACTTCTGTGGAACAGTGATATGAGATATTTAGTGCCTGTAAAGTAGACTTTACAGTCAGTATACTCAAAGTGTATAGTATACTTTATATAGTTATATTATGGTGTTTTTGAGGAAACCTGTACATTTGAATTGTGTGGTGTCTGCAATAATGGTCACCAAAATATCCTGTGTGCCACCTACCGGCATCTATTGTTGGATTTTCATTATAGATCTCTCATCCAAGTGCTAACCTTGCTCATCAGCACTAATTGATTTCCATTACATGAGAGTAGATGTTAAAACTTCATGCTGATTTGAACTTGGCTCTCGCCAAGATAAACACCAACTAAGACGTAGCTTCACAGTAAACTAATGTGATCCATATGTGTCTCCATCCATTTGCGCTTCCTTCCATATGATGATGTAGATATCCTTTTGTCTGGTGTTGATGGCTGAAGTGTAATGCTGGCTCCAGGGATCAGCTTATTGCCTTCCTAGCGCATCAGCACACATAACGGCTGCGATGCTGGCTCCGGGGATCAACCATAGTGCGGTCTCCCCAGCGCATCAGCATGACAACCGTCTGGATTGAGCTAAGTAGGGTACAAAATACTCGGTGTTTCATCGACTAGCCCACGACACCTCAAGAGGGCTTGACGGTGATTCTGGCGTCCCAGCATCACCCCCCTCCGTCCCCCACTCAACTCAGCCCAGCTTACTTACCTGTACATCAGCGTTTCTTTCTTTCTATTGTCTTTCTAGTTCTTTCTAATATGTACCAAGGCACTTAATGGTGGTCAGTGTACAAATGGATGAGAACATTCAGCTAAGTGACCCCCAGGACTGCATCCAGATACCTCTTGAAGGATTTCAGTAAAGCAGCAGCTATTTTTTTGCCTTGTCAGTGCTCTAAAAGATAAAAAATGATTCAGCAAACCATGTCATACCCTAACCACCCTTTATGTAAAGAAGTGTCACCTACCCTCTTTCGTAGTGTGTGTATGTGTGGTGGGGGAGGGGGGGTCGTTGTTGTAAAAGACACGACCCTCCTTTAGCAATATGGAAACACTTGCATGAGTACCTGTGTTGCAAATCTTCCACGTGGATAAATAGAAAGATACAGTTTCTCTGTTTTCCAGGAGAGAGAGAAGAAAAGCTTGTCCCCCTATTCCAGCCCCCAGCCTCTAGCCCCCACCCTCCATTTTATAATAAGCCTAGTCTACAGAAAAAACTAAGCAATTCAGCATATGGTGCTTGGCCAAAGGAAAAGAGAAAGAGATAGTTTTGAAAAATGAGTGGACAGGGATTACATACACACAAATAATAATAACTTACAATTCAGTGGGCTGTCATGTTCGTTTGGCTTCCAGAGTTGGAGAATGTCTACTTTCTCTGTGTCCTATTACCTGCTAAATGAGATTTGAGAAGAGAGGAAATTCTTTAATTTGAAGGAAAGGGGACAGAGTGGGGTACTCCAGTGGATATAGTTTAGAATCCAAGGCATTACACTCAATGGGAAAGTGCAGGAGATGATGGTCTACTTGACACAATCGCTGCAGTCAGACCGCGGAGGGGGGGGGGTCTGCAGATGAACTGGCCTGTCTGTTCTATTAAGGGGGGTCGTAATAAAGCACAGCTCAGTTTATTAACTCACGGAGACCCAGCAAGGGAAGAGACCAGTCTGATAATTACTCCCAGAGACTAAACGTCTCATTTTCAGTGAAGTCCCAAGAGGTCCAGCATGACGATAGTTTCCTGCTATAGTTTCTTTAAACATAAGTATTCCTCGCTGCGTATGTGGTGGAGCTGCCCTTACATACTGATGTCACCCATTTGAGGTTTAACTAAATATAGTAGATAGAGAATTAATTAACCATTTGTTATGAAAATTGGTTAGTAAATTGTTCAGGACAATTTATTGAGAGTATCAGAATCTGTGTTGTGTGTGTGTGTGTGTGTATATATGTATATATATATATATATATATATATATATATATATATATATATATATATATATATATATATATATATATATATAGTAAATGTGGACTGGAGAGGAGGCTTGTTGTGGGAAGCTATGGCCCCCGAGGGAAGAACTGTAGTTACCAACAGGGGTCAATAATGACCCAAAGCAGCAGGCTGAGGCCATTGTTCCCTGGAGGTAACTATAGTTCTTCCTGAGGGGCCTTTAGTTTCCCACTATGAGCCGAGGTCTGCAGTCAATATTTGTTTTCTGAATCAGTCAAGAAAGTGAAGCAAGTTTGTGTACTAAATATGATTTTATATATTTAGTTTAAATGTAGCTGTTACAGAACAAATACATAAATAACATCAATAAATAAATACCATGAACATGATAATTCATAAGTATTGCATTTAAATAACATTTGAAGTACATTCTAAATTGCAATAAATAATAAAGCACATAAAACAAGTAAAGGTGTTTTTTTTTAAATCTTCAGGTGGCAGCGGTTCCTTATGGTGTCTCCTTTCCCTTCTCTTTAGTTGTGTAAGCATAGCGGTGAACATTGTATTGGAATGCGGGATTCTTCACTGTCTTTATTTGCAACTTGTAAAATGTCCTTAATGTCCACAGCGCATAGTTATTAAGGTTTTTTTGGCACTGAATTGTCCATCTGAATTTATCACTGCAGCATTGAATTCTAAAGTCTGTTGAGTTTGTGAGCGTTGTATTTATTTACATCAAGTTGGATTTGTTTGAATTTTAGGAAGTCAAAAAACACTGAAAGCAAAGTTTTTTATGGCTATTTTATTGTTTGAAGCATCTTTGTTTTGTATTATATTTTGTAATTAATTTTCTGTTATGTCACAAAATTGCTGTCAAGGAGGTTGAGATGCCATTTTGCTTTGTTGTGTGAAAAGAGGAAGGACGCTCAGCATGAGGACATAATTTGAGGGAGTTTGTAAAAAGAAAAAAAAAAACAAAAAAACCTATAGACCGTAACAGCGTCACAGGGGTAATAGTTGGATCTATTTTTGGTCATGTGATGAGGTTTTAACCAGTCACATGCCAGAATTTCTAAGGACTGATTATATATATATATATATATATATATATATATATATATATATATATATATATAAATAAAATCAGGATCCTCTCCATTGGTCTGTCCATCCATAAGTACTTACACTGGATGTAGGTCATGGGTCATATACTTTTCCCTGAGGCTGATTTCAATACAATACACAGAAAATGGACTGTGCACTCAGAATTTCAGTTCCTACAGAGACTATTCAAGGTCTACCTTGAGCCTTGGAAATTAATTATTTAGTAGTGAAAAACATAGATTAGGTCCACAGCTCTATTATCTTTACCAGCATAATCACAAATGTTTTGATATTTTTTCTTAAGTTCAGGTCAGTTTAGCACCAGAATTTTGGTTCCTATAACCTCCATAGGAACTTGTATTCCAAGGGCACAGTTGCATGAGGAGTGGTATCATGTAACATGCCGCTAGCAGAAAAAACTGAAGGTAATTTAATTAATTTTAGAAGATGTTTGTCATTTAATTTATTACGTTTCTTTTCGTATTTTCATGGCTACAACCCAGGCCTGTGGTGGCGTGCAATTTGTTGTGTTGCTTATGAAGTGATTCCTGTCTTTGCAGGGTAAAGTGGCCCAGACTGCTTGCATGTCTGCCTGCAAGCACCTCTCCACATCCCTGCTGCAGCTGCTGCTGGAGTCCGAGGTGAAGCAGATCTCCATGGGTGCCTTGCAGCAGTTCAACATCGACGTCAAGGAGTGCGAGCGTAAGTACTCGCCATTGCCAGTTCCACCTGCCCCAGTGTCTCAACATCCCCAGATTTATAGACAGAGAAGGGACCCAGATGATATAAAATACAGCACAGGGTGGAAATGCAGAACAGTTTGTCCATTCTTGTTTTTACTATGAGTTTAGTAAGACGTACCTGAGCTTGTTACCTTCACACTGGGGCTAATCAAGCACGTATTAAGTTCTGGAATGTGTGAAACTGCTGTGCAATAAGAGTCTTATTTCCATCCCTGTAGCATGGAAATTGAATTGTTTGAAGATTCAGAAAGTAGTAATGGTGTTAGCAGCTCCATGTCATTTTAGCACAACTATAATTTATCAATATATTGTGTTATTTGGTTTCTTGACATAATTGTACAGAAGTATGGAAAATGTAGGCAAGTCACCTAGTAAACCCAATGTAGTGTAAATCTGAGCATGTGTCACTACGTCTTGGAAGAATGCATGAATGCCTATCCCCTACCATACTTGCCATTTCTGTTCCAGGAAAAAAAAAAGTGGGGGAGAGGTTATACAGTATTGTAGCGATCTCGGTTAACGCAAGCAGGCACATCACACAGGGCGAGGCAATCCACACAGGCGGAGGGCAGACGCGAACCCGGGACCTCTCGCACTAAATCATGGCGCCGATACCGATGTACAAAATGTCTAGCATTGAAACATTTATTTTTTTGACAATGGTGGACCATGTTTTAACAATAATAACTCTGCCACTGGGAGCCTGATAACGTGACAGACTGACAGACAGACGTGAGTATAGCCTTCTGTCAGCCCAGCATCAAACTGGAACGTCAGATCATCTCTTTATTTGAAATGAACTAAGGGAAAATATCAGTTCTCTTTCTTTTTGCTTTTGTTATTCCTGTCTGGACATCTCAGTTTTCCATGATATCCCTGAGGCCAGTTGAAATTAAGTGAATGGTTTTCTTTCAGGCAGGCAGACCAAGAAAAGAGAGCAAAGGGGATGTAATTATTTTCATTACTAAAAAGGTTACTTAAGAATTGAGGCTAGAGACTTAAAGAAAATGATTTGTCCAAAGGATAAAAAAACCAAAAAAAAAAACAATAATAATATTATTCATTAAGTGTTGGAGAGTGTGATTAGCGCTTAGGGGGCTAATGAAAATAAAGCAGGTTTTTTTGTTGTTGGATCTGCAGATTCAGTTAAGCAAACTTGCTGACTTTATATTCACTCTGTTTTAACCTCATTCAAAAAAGTCAGGGGAAAGTCAGGTTATTCATCAGAGACCGCAGAGTGGAGTCTGGATTTTAGGCACCACTGCTGCTGTTGCTGGATTTAGTTGCAGAATATGCTTTAGCAGAGAAGCTGCTGTGCTTCTGCTGGTCAGTGCCCTGGTCAGCTTGCTTGTTAACTGGCTGATAGAGTCCTCTTTCTTACAATGATTGTCACTTCAATGCCATGTTTCTTGTTAGTTTTGTTACGTCAACAGTATGATTTTACTTTTAAGAACATTTCATAGCACTTTGTGAAATGGCATGTACTATCATACTAAGATTTAGTCAGGTTTATAGACAGATATTTCTGTAGAAGTATTAAACTCTTTGTCTACATATCTGTCTAATGATTTTTCCACATATTTTTCTATTTAGAAAACACAGTTAAATAAACTTAAAAACGGACACATTTTCTAAGGAAGTCTAAAATAAATGTTAGTCTGGAGCCAAACTAAATGCCTATATTTGTCTAGCACCTATCTATGTGTGGTGCACTGATATGTATGTCAAGCTGTATTATATTTAAATATGTTAGAGTGACTAGCTTCAAAAGTGTTTACCGTCATTCTTGATAAATCAGGTCTACATGTCTTATTTATTACACATAATTGCACAATAATTAGCCTCAAAAGTAGATACAGGTTGTTTCTTAAGAGTACTTCAATATTGATTCCATATTTTTTTTCTTTAAAGTTTAGTAAATCTGTCCCGGTGAAAGTTGACAGGATCCCTCCAAACGAGAGACATTTGAGAGCTCTCCTCATGACCCTCACAGAGGTGGGGCAGAAACTACTCTCGTCTCCAAATGTGCACTAACTTTGCCTTAGAACTAACCCAACACAAGACCCCTCTTGTATCATCACTGACCCTGCCCACTCCACACATGAGGGGAGGGGTCAACACCATGCCCTACCCACTCCTGGGCCATCCCACCCGACCTGACTATCTTGATATTGAGACTGATAAAGGCACCAGTGACCGAGTGATACATCATTGTCATCCATCCCGTTGTCTTCTCAGGAGAAAGGAAACAGCATACACAGCCATTTCTTTTATGATGCCCCCTTCTATTCCCTCAATGTAATTATAGAGGCTTTGTCTTGAGTTCTGCTGATGAGTCCAGAAAATTAAGAAAGCGGGGCCTCAGAAAGGGGGTCCTGGGGCAAAGCAGTTAAAGGTATCTGATAGTAAGCAATACTGCGTATAGACTGACCCCACACGAGTCAACACCTCCATAGCTTTAGAAGGTCAGGTCTCCACATCTTGATTCTTGAGCAGTCTCCATCTCTGATTCAACATGACTGTTAGCAGTTATGCCATTCTATGCAAACAGGTGGTCAATCCTTCTGACCCTTTTTAGTTGCCCATTCACGTAGGTCCCAAGTTTTATCAACAGGAGGGGAGGGGAGGGGGGGGGGAGCAGGGAGGGGAGGGAGGAGGGGACAGAGGTGGAGGGAGGGGGAGAGGGAGGAGGAGGGGAGGGGACAGAGGTGGAGGGAGGGGGAGGGGGAGAGGAGGAGAGGGGGAGGGAGAAGGGGAGGGGAGGGGAGGGAGAAGGGGAGGGGAGGGGAGGGAGGGAGGCGAGGGGAGAGAGGGAGGCGGAGAGAGGGAGGCGGGGGGAGGGGGGCGGAGAGAGGGAGGCGGGGGGAGGGGGGCGAGGGGAGAGAGGGAGGCGGGGGGAGGGAGGCGGGGGGAGGGGGGCGAGGGGAGAGAGGGAGGTGGGGGGAGGGAGGCGAGGGGAGAGAGGGAGGTGGGGGGGGAGGGGAGGGGTACCCCCTCTTCCTCTTCCTCTTCCTCTTCCTCTTCCTCAAGAACATTTTGGACAATGATTCATTTGACCTAAATTATTCAAATTATATAATTTGCAACTTGAATTAAGAACCCATCAGTGAATGGAGTGTACATACAATCTGAACTCTATAAACAAGACCATCTTGTGCCTGATAACTAGGGGGACGCACTGAGGCTGGGAACCAGTCAAGATTGACCTTAAATCAAATCTTGCATTTAAGTTTTATTTTGCAGGTTTCACAATGACTGTCACTGCTCTGCGGGTATTAATTTCTGGGTCACTTGGGTGGTCTGATTCAGCATTTCATTTTGTAAGATGAAAGTAATGAAAGCTCATCCTGAGTTTAAATTGCGTATTATACATGTATCTATGTATGTATGTATGTATATTACATATATCTTATGAAGCGCATATCCAATTGAAACCACTTATCCTAATGTACTTGGTTAAATCCTCATGGCAAAATAAAATCCCTATTATAAACATTTGGGACAACACTAGATTGTAAACTGGGTTGTCATAATTGATCTTTAGTTTCAAGCTGAAACCCATTTACCAGACCAGCCTTTAAATAATCCCTGTATTAGCAATGTTCTTTTGGTTGGGTCTGATAGCTCAACAAATTGTGCCATCTGATGCTTATATTAAAGTCAGCCACACAGGTCTTAGTGATCTCTCATTATTAAAGTGCAGAGTACCTTGTCTGTCCCCACAGATGTCAAAACATCCTTTTCCAACGTGGTTCATGGTGTTGCGGTTGTGTCCTGTAAGAAGCACATAAGAAAGAAGCACATACAAAGACCATGTGAATAACGTGACAAGCAAATAAATCTGTCATTACACCCACATGTAAGCCAGAAAAGCATTATGAAAATAGCTTCCAGTACAATGGTCATGATTTGTTTAATAGAAGAGCTGTATAATATTCAAGGGAAAAAATCCCTCAACGATGTAATCACTTGTTTACACAGATTATCTGTCTGCACCAGAATCGTTCATTAAATCTATGTGAGCTGTAGTACTTTACAATGCAAGGCTAATTGCTTGAGTTTCACTCGTTAAAAGCCATGAGTATTAGCTGTTGGCTTATTCCTGGAGCTAAGATCATGGTTCAATCAACCAGTTAACTACCCTTACTGTAGCAGGCATTCCCACCCTTATATTTACTGTTCATAAATTCCTCACTTTAAGGAATACCCATGGTGTACTGTTGAACAGATTGAGGTTTCTGCTCCCAGGTCCCATGCACACCAACACTTTCAATGACAAAGGCAATGCAGGTTAAACATTTGTCTACTTGACTTTCTGGATTTGATCAGCCTTATACCCACTAAGATAAGCCACAGCTAGATTTTTTTTTTGACATTTTACTGGGGAATCACCCTGGATTCTGCGGTTATCCCGGGGTTAGTCCTAGAAATAAGTGGTTAATGCACTCAGAGTGGATTCACTGGTATGTAAAATGCTCTTAAAAAAATAAAATAAAATAAAAAGAATCAGTCTGTTAGTTTCTTATTAATTTTGCTTTTCAATATGGGATTTGAATGTTTAAAGTTGTCAATGAGGTTCTGCTAATGCTGACCAGGATTAGAAGATCTCTTAGTGCTGTAAAGAAATATGTAGTCTGATTTCCGTCAAATGGATCATATATGTTGTTAAACCCCATTGATAGAATTTATTTTTTATATCTTTATGCACTCCCCTATAAACCTGAAATAGCAAATAGGCATTTACACTGATGGCTGCAATGTCCAGAATGTTTGTCTACTTGACTTCTATTTTGATCTAATACAAAATTTGATCCGCTAGCATTTCTGTCGCCTTGAGGACCAGCGTTGCGGCCCCAGTCCCTCTTTGTTCCAATAGGTGGCAGTGCTAGACTGCTGTGCCAAATATAATAGAACGCACAAGAAGATAATTGGCCACAAAGTTTTCCTTTTAGTTTATTCTCAGTTGAATCCTCAGTA
The DNA here is from genome assembly GCF_902713425.1 of Acipenser ruthenus. Classification (NCBI taxonomy): domain Eukaryota; kingdom Metazoa; phylum Chordata; class Actinopteri; order Acipenseriformes; family Acipenseridae; genus Acipenser; species Acipenser ruthenus. Next base: position 90,856,432 of record NC_081190.1, on the reverse strand, counting down.
AACAAATCCAGGCCAAGCTGTAACCTACCTGTCAGACCCCTGAATTCAGGAAGCAAGTACAAAACACCACTGTTTATGTTTTTGTGTTTGTTGTTGTTTTGTTTGTTTTTTTCTCCTCCTAAAAGGTTCTGGTGGGGTATTTTTTGGAGACTTTAATAGACTATAATAGGCACCCAGAAAGATGTCTGCAAAAATAACAAAAAAAAAACAAAAACATAAATAAATAAAATAAAATAAAATAAATTTAAAAGGGCAAGCATATCCTTTGCAGACTGTGGAAACCAAAAGCTTTTGGGGAAAAATGAAAGGGATTTTCACAGATTTATGTGCATTTTAATTTTTTTGTTTTTTGTTGTATGACTGAACTTGTTTACCCCCTTCTTTTCAAGGAAAACACCAAGCCAGAACCCCCCTGCCTGCCCGCCTGCTGAAGGGCTAGGACATTGCCCATGGGAATGAGATTCAGGTCGAATTGGTACAGCCCCCCCTCCCACACACCCCACCCCTCAGCTGTCAAGGCGGCTGGGAATTAATGCCGTTTTGATGACACAAATTTTGAAGGGTGAACAAAGCGGTGGCAGGCCCGGAGACATGACTCCTTAGTACGGCTGCCCTTCTCTCCCCCGGCCTTCGTTGTCCCCGCTGTCATCCGTCTGCCAATCTCCCTGTCCATGCTATTTAATGTCCCTCTTTATCTTCTCTGCTTTCCCACAGGCTTTGCCAGATCGGGGCCAGTGCCTGGGTTTCAGGGGGACACTTTGTTGTTGGCCTTCATCGACTTGAGACAAGTAGGTCTTTGTCTTTTTGCTCCTTTTGCTTACCCCCCCCGAGTTTTGTTTTGAAGTTTTTTTTTTTTTTTTTTGTCTGTCGTTTATGTATAAGACTTGCTTTTGAGCAGTTTGGTACTTTCATACACAAGAAAAGCCTACCCCCCCTCCCTGCCTTCCTCCCTCCACTCCCGTTTTGAAACCTATTTTGCGTTTGCATAGCTTTTCTCTCTCTCATTCCCCCCTCTCTTGCTCTCTCATTCAGTCGATCTCTCTTCTGTTTATGAATTTTGATTTGGCTTTGGAGTGAGGGGTTAAAGGTACAAACCCCTAGTTGACCCCCAGCTATGGCTAGTGGCTGAAGAGCCTTGAATGTGATTCCACTGACTTAGTGAGGAAAGACTGAGCATGTGAGGAGCCCTTTCTGTGTAATAGTGCTTGCAGAGAGAGAAAGAGAGGGAGGGAGGGAGATGGGGTGGCTTTTTTTCATATAAATTGTTGAGTAAAGAAATTTGCATCCATCTCTCCGACAAAGTGTCTGTTTATAAGGAAGGACACACAATAGGCCTCGGCCCCTCTTTTGCTTACCTCAGCGTGAGCTCTTATTGTGGGGCTGTCAATCTAAGCAGGTACCAACGCTTCCTGGCAAGTTAGTCTGGAGATTTGGTTTGAGTGTATATGTCTGTGGGGGTGGAAATGTATGCCATTAATTCTGGATAGAATGATGACCGTATTGATTTCTTTAAACAAGAAGAAGCTAAACAAAAAAAGAGAGAGAAGGAACCTGCATCCGTGTCATTGCTTCAGTTTCGAAGATGGATGAGCTCGGAGAAGAAGTATGAATGAAATCGCAGCCAGTGACGGATGCGGCTTTCATCCTTTTAAAACAATCTGGTTTTGTCTCTACTGGCATAATGATGCAGTACCCCTTGTTTTTTTTTTTTTTGTTTTGTTTATTTCGGGAACTAACACCGTTTTTTTTTTTGTTTTTTTTTATATAAACCAAAAAAAATGAGAAGCATTCAGATAACTTTTTTTTTTTTCTTTGAATCCAAGCAGGATTTAAGCCCTTTTCATTTTTTTTTTTTAATTATAATTTCAAAGAGAAAAACGATTCATAATCTGCTGTCTCTTTTATTTATTTATTTTTTTGGGGGGGGGGATTCCATCCTGTGGAACTGAAGAAATGACCTGTGTGTTTTGCTTCAGACATTGAAAGGAATAGATAAATCATCTTGATAGGAGTTTGTTGGAGACTTCCTTATGCCCTGTGATGGTACGGGGCAAGTGTGCAACTCCCGGCACTTCTGCAAATAGAAAATGTAGCCAGTGTCCTAGTTTTCCATTTCTTGATAGCTTTTCTTTTAATTGTGTAATCGTGCGAAAGTGCAGACTCTAGTACAGGACATCTCATTATACTATGATAGTCTTCTTTCCAGCAGTGTTTTTTTATTTTTTTAATTTACAAGCGTGTAACTTTAAAGTCGTGGTGGTAAAAGTCTGTCATTTTGAACAGTGCGCAGACCATCAAAGGGTAAATGTTCAAATTATTTAGGTCCACATCCGTTCATACTTCTGGCTCTGCATTCTTTTACATAGTTTGTGTAGTACAGCTCTTTGAGACACTTGCATTGAATGCACTTTAGTCAATGGTATTGAATTGTGAGAAGGAGGAAGAATGATTTGGTGGACAGGCCTGAGGGAATGTAGAGAGGCACTGAGCTTAAAGGAATGAGCCAAAGGGTGACAGAACTGAATTTATTTAGCCTTATAACGAAAGGGGGGGTGGGGGGAGGCTTGATTGAACAGAGGACACAGTTGGATATTAAGTGGAGACAGACTTCTTTACACAGAAAGTGGTGTGAGTATGGAATGGGTTACCTTGTCATGTTATTGATGCTGAATCACTGGGATCCTTCAAGACCCAACCTGACAAAGTTTTGATAATCAACCAGCTACTAGGAAAACGGGATGAGTATTGATGAGCGGAATAGCCTCCTCTCGTTAGGACATTTTCTAATGTTTCTCTCTCTATCTTTTAAATAATTACATACTTGCCTGACTACCTGATATGTTGTGCCTGCTTTAGTAACCCACATTCCTAATATTATCCCCGCTAAATACTGTACATTAATATATATATATATATATATATATATATATATATATATATATATATATATAACACTGCTGTGCAAAAGTCTTAGACATGTTGCAATTTACCCAAAGCCTCCACTAGTGTTTTCTACTATTATAACAACCTTGACTTGCATAAAGAAGGAAAAACATTGAGTGAAATATATAAATAAGAAAAGTAATTGATAAACTGGAAACTTGTTATATTAGTAATTAGCTACAATGTTTTGGCTTCCACCTCTAGATAGCATGGTAGAAATATCTAGGTAGACGGATGCTGTTGTTTAAGCCTCAAAGTTTGAAAGTTGCAGAAACTACACTTGAGAATACTAAATCATTTTAAAGGAATTCATTTCAAGAGTCCTTCAAACCACTGGTGGTGAGTGTGGCTTCATCTCTGGCCTCCTTCCATCCCAGTCTGGAATTCGAATCATCTCTAATTTAAACATTACTTTACTAGATATGTCATCAGATCTGCACATGCCTGACTTCACATTTCAAGAAGCCCGTCTTGCTGGCAGTGGCAGCGGTGAAGCTTGATCCTCCTTCTCTGGGCAAGCTTAGGCTCAGTTTTGGAGAGAGAGAACCAGTCTGACATTTGAACTGTGCAGTAATAAAAAGGAAAATGACAGAGATAGCTCTTCCTCTGTATTTCGAGTTAATATATATATATACACACACCCACACAGTATTGTTCAGAGAAGGTGATACCAAGATATTTAGTAAGTAAAGGGTGACACAGAAAGAAAATGGATAACCCAATTCTCACCCCAAGTCTTGCTTTAAATCATTTTTTTGTTTCCAAACTTTTGAACATATATATATATATACAGTACTGTGCAAAAGTTTGAGGCAGGTGTGAAGAAATGCTTTAAAGTAAGAATGCTTTCAAAAATAGACATGTTAATAGTTTATATTTATCAATTAACAAAATGCAAAGTGAGTGAACATCAAATCAATATTTGGTGTGACCACCCTTTGCCTTCAAAACAGCATCAATTCTTCTAGGTACACTTGCACACAGTTTTTGAAGGAACTCGGCGGGTAGGTTGGCCCAAACATCTTGGAGAACTAACCTTCTTCATGTAATCCCAGGCAGACTTGATGATGTTGAGATCAGGGCTCTGTGGGGGCCATACCATCACTTCCAGGACTCCTTGTTCTTCTTTACGCTGAAGATAGTTCTTAATGACTTTCGCTGTATGTTTGGGGTCGTTGTCATGCTGCAGAATAAATTTGGGGCCAATCAGATGCCTCCCTGATGGTATTGCATGATGGATAAGTATCTGCCTGTACTTCTCAGCATTGAGGAGACCATTAATTCTGACCAAATCCCCAACTCCATTTGCAGAAATGCAGCCCCAAACTTGCAAGGAACCTCCACCATGCTTCACTGTTGCCTGCAGACACTCATTCGTGTACCGCTTTCCAGCCCTTCGGTGAACAAACTGCCTTCTGCTACAGCCAAATATTTCAAATTTTGACTCATCAGTCCACAGCACCTGCTGCCATTTTTCTGCACCCCAGTTCCTGTGTTTTCGTGCATAGCTGAGTCGCTTGGCCTTGTTTCCACGTCGGAGGTATGGCTTTTTGGCCGCAAGTCTTCCATGAAGGCCACTTCTGACCAGACTTCTCCGGACAGTAGATGGGTGTACCAGGGTCCCACTGTTTTCTGCCAATTCTGAGCTGATGGCACTGCTGGACATCTTCCGATTGTGAAGGGAAGTAAGCATGATGTGTCTTTCATCTGCTGCAGTAAGTTTCCTTGGACGACCACTGCGTCTACGGTCCTCAACGTTGCCCGTTTCTTTGTGCTTCTTCAAAAGAGCTTGGACAGCACATCTGGAAACCCCTGTCTGCCTTGAAATTTCTGCCTGGGAGAGACCTTGCTGATGCAGTAGAACTACCTTGTGTCTTGTTGCTGTGCTCAGTCTTGCCATGGTGTATGACTTTTGACAGTAAACTGTCTTCAGCAACTTCACCTTGTTAGCTGAGTTTGGCTGTTCCTCACCCAGTTTTATTCCTCCTACACAGCTGTTTCTGTTTCAGTTAATGATTGTGTTTCAACCTACATATTGAATTGATGATCATTAGCACCTGTTTGGTATAATTGTTTAATCATACACCTGACTATATGCCTACAAAATCCCTGACTTTGTGCAAGTGTACCTAGAGTAATTGATGCTGTTTTGAAGGCAAAGGGTGGTCACACCAAATATGGATTTGATTTAGATTTTTCTTCTGTTCACTCAATTTGCATTTAGTTAATTGATAAATATAATCTATTAACATGTCTATTTTTGAAAGCATTCTTACTTTACTGCATTTTTTCACACCTGCCTAAAACTTTTGCACAGTACTGTATGTGTATATATATATATATATATATATATATATATATAATATAGAGGACACATTTACATTATCAAGCAGTTATCACACGCTAAACATTAGGGTGTAGGCTCTTGGATTATCAGTTGCAAAGAGAAATCGATTGTAGAGTGTGCAGTGTAGTTTTGGGTTTGTTTACTGTATTATAAAGTATGTTACATCTGCTCAGTCGATTGTGTCTGCACTGCACCTCATTCTTGCATTCTTGCACTCTGGGATAACCACACGTCTCATCAGTCCATTATTAATGATTGGTGATCAGTAGCTAACTTCAGTGTGTCAGATCTCTTAAAGATTAACTCATGATTCACTAAAGGTTCAATGAGGAATCCCTGACACAGCACAATCTACACCTGCTCGTCCCTTTTTGCCAGTGCAAATGGAATTTAGCCATTCTTCCGAAAGAACGTCATGGGAATCTGTATTGTTTAGAGTAGAAAGGGCCTTGATAGAACGTCTGTTTTTTGCTGCTTATTGCAAAAAATTGCCCAGAATCCTCTTGTGAAATTTGCTTAAGATTCCCGTAGGATTACATTTGGAATTATTTTCACGAATTGATAGTAGAGTTGGGCACATTACTGGACTATATCACAGCAATTATATAGGTATTCTTTGAAACAGTTTAGTCCTTGTATTGTAGGAGTGTGTTCTGACCCTTTGTGCAGCTTGTCTATTCCTGTGCGGCTTCTGTCCTTTTTACTTTTTTATTTAAAAAGTAATCACAATTATTAACAAAAAAAAGGTCCCAGTAAAACGTCTGCCAAGGTCACATAGCTAATTTTTGTGGGAAGCCGACCGTCATGTTGACGGAATTCCGGGGAAGGTTTTGAAATGCTGTTGGCCACTCGGAGTGGAAAAAACCCTTTGGAGCATAAAAACCATGAGAATGATTTCTACAGTTAGCATGATTAATGGGAGCTCAACAACACAGGCTTCTGGAGGACAGTGTCCAAACAGCATTGTCTGCATGAAATAAGTCAGCCAGGCTGTAGTTGGAAAATAATAAATTGTGATACTTGACATGTTTATCATGATATTGGAACAAAATAACTGGTATAGCTGGTATGGATACATGATCCTCTATCTCATTTAAGATGTAATAAAGTATCCCATCATGAACATCAGTTGTATCATGGTCTGCATATTACAATACACATTGTATCATGACATTAGTGTATCATTATGCCCTTACCTGCTGCTGGAGTAAATGGTAGTTATTGTGGTATTATAGCACTAAAGTGTAACATTGTGGCCACTGGCCTGAGTACAGCAAAACAATGATTTTCGTTTTACAGTCAGCACTCCCATATCCAACTCTATAAAATGTTGACTTCAGTAACGGTTAAACGAGTGTGACACATATCTGATTATTTCATCTGATTTGACATGTATGTAGGTGAGCATGTAACCTGCCCCCTGCCACCCAAACACACATTTTGTACTGAAAGAAAACATACGACTTGGGTTTGAGGAACTGTACATGGAGAGATTCTTTCATTGAAATTTGTTAGCACCCAAGTTGGGGGAATAACACAGCAGTAAAAGACAAAAACTTGTCCGTTATTTCAGGAATACAAAAAAGATACAATGTCAAAAATACATAGCTGAAAGGGCTGTGTTTTAAAATAAGTAGGCTTCCATTTAGATGTACTGTAGTTGGTTTTGTTGGTAAAGTAGTATTTTAATTCAGAACGATATAATTCTGAAAATATCACTTGCCAAAAGAGACGACTGGACACGTGAACTGTAATACAGTACATATTTTTAAATCCGGAACGTATTGTAGCAGTATGTAAAATTCCCCATTAACGACACAACAGCAAAATTAAATCAAAATGTTACCCATGCACAGAACTGCTTAAAATGTATAAAAGGCAATGCAATTTAGTAAAAGATTTAAAAATAACAACACTACCAGTTTCCAGAATTAAAACAGTATCCAAAATCTTCAAAATTACAGAATATAGTGCACGATAAGGCCCTAATGTCACAGTTCACTTGCAAATGAAAATGCACAAAAGCAACTAAATATTACTGTGATGGTTAAACAAGTCAATTGTAACATTGAACAGCTGGGCTTTGTATCAGAAAACTGGTGACGGAAATCGCGTGTGAAGGGTAAGTGCATTAATTTGTTACATATATATAATAGGGATTGACTATTCTTAATGCAAGCACGGTAAAACGTGAGTGACGTGTATCTGAGTGTCATATGTCTTTGTACTGACTGTAGCAGGTTCTACATTAACACTACTTCTTAAACCTGTAAATCTTATTTCTGTGATGCAAAGAAAACCTCTACAAGTTCGGAAGAGATGTGGTTACCCAGTCTGGACTGGGTTTTGATCAATCGAGCCTTGTTCATTGACATCTGCCAAAATGGAAGACAGTAGCAGTGGTTAGACACTGATCGGTGTGGTTTGGAAGGTAGAGGGAGGGGTAAATATTGATGGGGTGTTGCTTAGTAGAAGTGGGCACAGAGAGGAGCGTGCTGCTGTTTTACTTCCGGGTGGGGTGGGGGATATTCTAGTACTGCAGTGCTCTCACTCTTTATGTAGTGAACCCAAGAGGAGGGATGTTGGCGTCCAGGGCTTGGGAAGAGAAACCTCTAATTACAGCCCTGGAAGGCTTCCATTACGGTTCAAGAAATGTTTTCCTTTAATTTGGATCCCAGTCATGAAATATTTATAAAATGTCAAGGTTTCTAGAGAACTTGGGGATTTTAAACAACTTAACATGTATAGTATGTATTTGGACAGAAGTGCTTTTGGTTCGAACTTTTGTTCGCGCACAAGTGACGGCTTAATCGGCTGGGCTAGGCTGCCTTAGTGTTTTGATTACATTTTGTCAGCAGAGCAGTATGCCTGTAAACTGCTCTGTTCTGTCGAGCACAGATCAGTATCCCTTCAGCCCCTAACATTATACATGTCTTTATACATGTCAACAAATTCCAGCGAGCAGCGTTTAATCCCACTGCAGATGTTTGTCTCCATTCCAGTTCAATACCACTTGGATAACCTCGCTACATCTTGGCACGTTGTCTCTGTTACAGCCACAACATTGGAAAAACTTAGTGAACCCGCTTTAAACATTTTGTCTGCACGTGACCGTGGTTAACTGAGCTAGGGATGGGATTCTTATCATTGTAGCACAGTATTCTAATCAAGCTTCTTAAACTTGCTGCCTATGCAGTAGAATAGAACCAGGAATTTGAGCTACTGAACTGCTTGACCCCACTGTCTTTAACAAGACAACACTCTAACCACTAAGCTTCCAGTTTCAAACGACTGAGCTAATCAAATCCACTGCAGTCCACTTCTACAACCACTGAGCTACTCAATCCTACCTTCCATATTGCAGCCCAGCAACTTCTCTAACTACTGAGCTACTCAAACGCACTGCTCTCCACATTGCAATGCTGCATTAACCAAAAGGTTAGGGTTTAAAATAACAGTATTTTAATTCTTTGATATGATCATTTCATGCTGTGATTCGCTTAACTGCGTGTATGGCCTGTCGTAAAACACTGCATGTATGTATCTTGCATGGCTCCCAAGGTAGTTTCCTTTTGATTTGTATTTTTAACATTCTGAAATCAGCCAACAGGTGTCACTTTTGACAGCATTTATTTGTCAGTATACTTCTAATTTGCAGTTTAAAGTCTAACCTTTTGAAAAGTTCTGCAGCACAACACAGTCCACTTTGGGTGGTGAGAGTGATGGGGTAAAAGTGTCCATATGCAAAACTCTGATCTTCACTTTTTAAAAATACAACATCACAACTGTCACTAAAATAAATGCAGAGCAAGATTTACAGTTCATTGCTCTGTGGTTTTAATATGCACTGCTTCATGCAACCATGGGGTAGTTAGAGATATGTGTACAGTAAAAACGCACTATAAATCCACAAATCCTAAACAGAAAATCTACCTTAGATTTGTCATAATTTTATTTTAACGCCAAATTGCTATCCGGTGAGTTGTCAGATTGTGTGATATCCAAATATCTGACTGTGTGCTGCAACATAATTGTGTCTAGCTATTCCAAGATGTGTCTGTAAAGCTGCATTCATTCTGGGTCAGTTTCAATCTAACTCAATCTGGTTCATTTTGTTTGAAACAATGTATCAATGTGCTTGCTGTTCACACTTATCTGCAATCAAAGGGACAGGTTTGATTGGATGCGAATTAAAGCTAGTTTTTGGGGTCTTTTTCATGTTTTTTTTTTTTCAGGACAGAGTTCCTTTGTGTTCACAACAAAGTTTGCAAGTGCACTCGGTTAGTATAGTTATGGTTTGTGTTGTGGTATGTTTCTTCACCTTAAGCCTACATATGTTCACCATTTCTATTAAAACCCTTCTCATGTAGCCTTTGAGAAGTTTCTCGCACTGTCCATGTAATTCCTCCGAGACATTTTATTTTTTTGCTGTACTTGTTTCCTCAGAATATGAACTAAACTGTGTGCAAAATGTTTACTTCCGAGTCAGGTTACCTTGTATAGTTAGTTTCCTATGTACAAAAGGACCGAGTCCTGCAGTTGTTCACATTGAGCAAGCCAACCAAACTCAGTTTGTTTGCCAGATGGACTGAGACCACCTCTTTAAGTGGACTCGGCACGGTTCATATCCCAAGCGTTCTTTGTACTGAACCAAACGGACCAAACCCTCTAAACGGACCCAGTATGAACTGCCTAAGTGTAGGTAGATTTGTATGAACAACACAATCTACAGAGTTGTAATGTACAGAATCTTGTGCACTGGGAGCCAATCAATTGTGAAGCCAGAACTGAAATTATTTTCTGGCTTGTCTACCTTGATGTAGAAATCATGAAAAAAAAGATTCTGGCCTCCTTTTCCTTGTGTTTTTAGTTTGCCAAAAAAAGAAAGAAAAAAGTCCTCAGAGGACAATAAGAAAGCCTTTGTTCATGTCCTTTATAACACCGTATCCTGTTACTTCCGCTTCTACTGCATAACTTAAAATCAAAAACAGTGCACTTTGTGGAACCCACAAGGGTTTTTAGTACAGTTGAATTACTGGAAAATGTATATTTCTATGGCCAATAGGGTCATTCCGTGACAAATCCACCCAATTACACCAAACTCGGTTGTTGGTGTTGTTTCAAGCAAAAAAAACAACACACATATATAATGTGTGTGTGTGTATATATGTATATGTATGTGTGTATATATATATATATATATATATATATATATATATATATATATATATATATATATATATATATAATGTGTGTGTGTGTGTGTGTGTGTATATATATATATATATATATATATACAGACGTGCTCAAATTTGTTGGTACCCTTACAGCTCATTGAAATAATGCTTCATTCCTCCTGAAAAGTGATGAAATGAAAAGCTATTTTATCATGTATACTTGCATGCCTTTGGTATGTCATAGAATAAAGCAAAGAAGCTGTGAAAAGAGATTAATTATTGCTTATTCTACAAAGATATTCTAAAATGGCCTGGACACATTTGTTGGTACCCCTTAGAAAAGATAATAAATAATTGGATTATAGTGATATTTCAAACTAATTAGTTTCTTTAATTAGTATCACACATGTCTCCAATCTTGTAATCAGTCATTCAGCCTATTTAAATGGAGAAAAGTAGTCACTGTGCTGTTTGGTATCATTGTGTGCACCATACTGAACATGGACCAGAGAAAGCAAAGGAGAGAGTTGTCTGAGGAGATCAGAAAGAAAATAATAGACAAGCATGGTAAAGGTAAAGGCTACAAGACCATCTCCAAGCAGCTTGATGTTCCTGTGACAACAGTTGCAAATGTTATTAAGAAATTTAAGGTCCATGGAACTGTAGCCAACCTCCCTGGGCGCGGCCGCAAGAGGAAAATCGACCCCAGATTGAACAGAAGGATAGTGCGAATGGTAGAAAAAGAACCAAGCATAACTGCCAAAGAGATACAAGCTGAACTCCAAGGTGAAGGTACATCAGTTTCTGATCGCACCATCCGTCGCTTTTTGAGCGAAAGTGGACTCCATGGAAGAAGACCCAGGAGGACTTTTGACAGAAAAACATAAAAAAGCCAGACTGGAATTTGCTAAAATGCATATTGACAAGCCACAATCCTTCTGGGAGAATGTCCTTTGGACAGATGAGTCAAAACTGGAGCTTTTTGGCAAGTCACATCAGCTCTATGTTCACAGACGAAAAAATGAAGCTTTCAAAGAAAAGAACACCATACCTACAGTGAAACATGGAGGAGGCTCAGTTATGTTTTGGGGCTGCTTTGCTGCGCCTGGCACAGGGTGCCTTGAATCTGTGCAGGGCACAATGAAATCTCAAGACTATCAAGGCATTCTGGAGCGAAACGTACTGCCCAGTGTCAGAAAGCTCTGTCTCAGTCGCAGGTCATGGGTCCTCCAACAGGATAATGACCCAAAACACACAGCTAAAAGCACCCAAGAATGGATAAGAACAAAACATTGGACTATTCTGAAGTGGCCTTCTATGAGTCCTGATCTGAATCCTATCGAACATCTATGGAAAGAGCTGAAACTTGCAGTCTGGAGAAGGCACCCATCAAACCTGAGACAGCTGGAGCAGTTTGCTCAGGAAGAGTGGGCCAAACTACCTGTTAACAAGTGCAGAAGTCTCATTGAGAGCTACAGAAAACGTTTGATTGCAGTGATTGCCTCTAAAGGTTGTGCAACAAAATATTAGGTTAGCGGTCCCATCATTTTTGTCCATGCCATTTTCATATGTTTTCTTATTTACAATATTATGTTCAATAAAAAATCAAAAGCAAAGTCTGATTTCTATTAAATATGGAATAAACAATGGTGGATGCCAATTACTTTTGTCAGTTTCAAGTTATTTCAGAGAAAATTGTGCATTCTTCGTTTTTTGTGGAGGGGTACCAACAAATTTGAGCACGTCTGTGTATATGTGTGTGTGTGTGTGTGTGTGTGTGTGTGTGTGTGTGTGTGTGTGTGTGTGTGTGTGTGTGTGTGTGTGTGTGTGTGTGTGTGTGTGTGTGTGTGTTTTTAGGGGTCAAAAGTTCTAAAGAGGTCAAAATGTGGTTGATAGACACCCCCATACCTGCCCTAACAGTTATCAACCTTTTACTCAAAAACAGTTTGTGCTGCTGACTTGTGGTAGGTGTTATTTTATTGGAAATTGCACGGCTGACTTTTTCCCCCACTAACAATGTGTTATTCCTTAAATGTTTATTGCAGAAATTTGACAGGAATTGCTACCTAAATATTGTTCAGATTTCTTTGAAATGGAGGGGGGCAGGTTAGGAATGTTTTCAGCTATCTGGCGACTGCTAAAACCTTCCTTATCAAGAGCGATGATGGCTGACTGTGTTTCTGAGGAGTTATGGCTCTGCCCCATGGCTTGCTCTATAGCTACAAAACCTATGTAAAAAATCATGCTTGTATAGCTTAAATCTAATCGTTATCACTTCTAATTGTCACCTTTTGATTACTTCTAATTGAGTAACACGTGTCAAGATCTGTGACGTCTTTTCGGAAATCGAGTGTTTTCATGTTAGATTTTCAAAATATCACATTTTTCAGTTTGTCAGTTTCTCGTCAAGTATATGGAAAACTACAAAGCGGTATGTAATTGAATATGTTAATGTAACATTATTCAATAGGTTTAATTCGACTTTATTAAGCAAAATTAGATAATTCTAGGGTCATGCAAAACTTTTGGCCATAGCTCTTTTGTTTTGCAGTGTACACAAACCACACAGTAAATCATATTTGAATTACCTCTGGCAGCACCTATGACCTTTAATATAATCAGGTTATTGTAAATGTCATGGTTCCATTTCAAAAACTTTTATTTCAGTAGTTCAGCTTTTAGGATTCTTTTTTTAGAAGCAGCACCAGAAAAGGATATAAATAAGTATGTCCTGAGCTGGAACAGCAATAGAAAATAATATAAAACAAACTTAACAAGATTTTAAACAGGTAAGAAATTAAATATTCCAAAAATGTGGATGGTATAAAGTTCAGGGGTGCACAGATGAGGTCCTCGTTGTCTAGAGTCCTCCAGGCTTTATAGGTTTAATTGATGAATGAATTAATGAATTAATTCATTAATTTAACTGATGATGACCTGGAAGGATGTTAAACTGGTTCATTTTTGGTGCAGGTGATATAAGGTCCTGGGGGGCTCCAGACCTCAGTGATTGCAATTGTGCACTCCTGGTTTAAGGACAATTTTCAGTGAAATTGAGTTCTCAAGCAGTTGGCATCTAAGATTCATGGCAGGAACTGGCTGATGTGAAATGGAATGTCTAAGTGAGAGCTGTGTGTGAAGTCTGCACAGGCTAGTGTGACACAGAGCAATGGGGGGATACTTGGTTAACTGCTCTGGAGCTTCTCAGAATAGTTTGGGTAAAGAATGTGACACTTCAAACCATTGTTTAACTTTCTTCTAAAAGGTTGTATTTTATCATTTCATTTTGTTAAAGGAATGACATGAATCTACGAATAATTAGTTTCATTTATTGTATTTTAACGTCAGCTTTGATCAAAAATTACATTAATCTGTGCAGAGTTCACATAAATGTTAAAATCCAAATATTTAAAGCAAAGTTAAACAACGGAAAGGCTTGGGAAAGAAAGATTGCATGACTTCATTACTGGAGAAGCCCCAGTACCGGCTCTGGAGGGTCGGTAGGTCACGGCAGTCTGGCTGAGCGTTAGTCTAGCGCAGTTCAGTCCACACTGAATGAACAGTGATAGCAGGGATTGACAGGTCCTGTGTAAATAAGTCAGGTAGGAGACAGTTGGGTTTAATGGATTTATCTGATAGCCCACTGCAGCCTTAAAACATTAGCTTTAGATGAAGACAGTGATGAGCCCTGTTTCATTTTGCCTTCCGTTAATTAATTAATTAATTAATTAATTAATTAATTAATTAATTTAATTAATTAATTATTTAATTAATTAATGTACCCCCATGCCTTTTGCTCAGAGCTTGCTCATTTTTGGCAGGTTGTTAGAGATACAGCTCACCATAGTATATCCTCTTTGGTCACAACTTTGTAATTACATTTTTAGACATTTTAATACAGTTCATGTGAACTCTGGAGTTTGAGAAGTTGCCCTGCCATGACTTAAAAAAAAAAAAAAAAAAAAAAAAAAGAAAAAAAACATGCATTATAAATAGATAGGAACTTAACATAGTACACACTGTGCACACAATGACTGAAGGGGATATTCTATTGTGTGTGTGTGTATGTATGTATGTATGTATGTATGTATGTATTGTGGCAAATTCGCTGGGTGTGGCGAACGTGCACACATAAAACTCTAGCAGTATTGGTAACAAAGATTCTCTGATACAACAATTGTTCTTTTTAATCAGGATGGTACCTGATGTAAGTTTACTTACAAAACATTTTCCAAAGACAGGTCGATAAATCAGGCAAAGGTCGGTACACGTAAACAGATTCTCAGCACAATTCCAGGGTCAGACAAAAATACAGGCAGTCAAACAATCCAGGTCAATTCACGGGTAATCACAAAACAAAAACACTTACGAAATCTCTCTCTCTCTCTCTCTCCTCCCCCCCCAGCACAAAGCTCTCTCCTACTCCTTCACTAGTGCTGTAAGCCAGCCTCTTTTGATCCCAACTACCCCTCCCCTGGGTGACGTCACTTCCCATCGGATAGCCGCCTGGGAGCTGTAGTTTCCGTCGGGTCGGCCGTCTTGTGTCCGGTAGTGTGAGGGCATAATTTGCCCTTGTACCTCCCATTCACGACCCTGCCCCTGGCCCTATCACGATCACGTGTGTGTTTGTGTGTGTATATATATGTATGTATGTGTATGTATGTGTGTGTGTGTGTATATATATATATATATATATATATATATAATTAGGGGTTTTAATCGACTGTGTGTTGGTCGATTAAAAAAATCATTGATCGATTAAGCTAGTCTACCCACATGCTGTAACACAGTGCGTGAGAAAGAAATCTAGACAGATGGCGGAGAGTACTTCAAAAGACGATGGCAAACGGGTTACAGGGAGATATACCCAACATTTTGACATAGCTCTGAAGTGTTTTTCAGGTTATTAGGGGGGTGCCAAGACCTGACTGGAAAATACTTTTTTTCTGACTTCCTTGTGATTGTAAAAGCTGCACAGTAAATGGCAGACTTGGTGGGTCTCCAGGATGACTGACTCAATCAACTGTCCAAAAAAAAAAAAAAAAAACCTTTTTATCAATATTGAATAAAAAAATAATTAAATAAATAAATAAAAAAACGTTTTTATCAATATTGAATAAAAAAAATAAATAAATAAATAATTAAAAAAACGTTTTTATCTCTATATTGAATATGGGTATGTAGTACACAGCAGCATAAAGTGTTAATGAAAAACACAGTTTAAGTCATTTATTTGTGTTTTATTTATCATATGTTAATATTTTATAGCAATTACAGGTTTGAAAACATTATTATTATTTTCAAAATCTGGTACCTGGGAAGGGGTTTCATTTTTACATCTGGAGTTGAAGTGGTTAATCTGACCAACCCCTGTTAACTCTGACCAACCCCGTCCACAGAGCTTGTGTCATTTCAGACCTATCTTAGCTCAGCTCAGTTTTTGCCATTGAATTTCCATTGTTTTGCAGAAGGCCTCTTGGAAAATCAAACAACCAACAAGTATGTAATGATTTTTTTTTAAAGCCTGGTTTATTAAATCAAATGTTGTTAATCCCTGCCCCTGAGGCTAGAGGAGGGGGGGAAGCAAAGACTATCCTTGGAGGCTGGAAAGGTGGGGACAGCAAGGACTGTACCTGAGGCTGGAAAGGTGGGGATAGCAAGGACTGTACCTGAGGCTGGAAAGGTGGGGATAGCAAGGACTGTACCTGAGGCTGGAAAGGTGGGGATAGCAAGGACTGTACCTGAGGCTGGAAAGGTGGGGATAGCAAGGACTGTACCTGAGGCTGGAAAGGTGGGGATAGCAAGGACTGTACCTGAGGCTGGAAAGGTGGGGATAGCAAGGACTGTACCTGAGGCTGGAAAGGTGGGGATAGCAAGGACTGTACCTGAGGCTGGAAAGGTGGGGATAGCAAGGACTGTACCTGAGGCTGGAAAGGTGGGGATAGCAAGGACTGTACCTGAGGCTGGAAAGGTGGGGATAGCAAGGACTGTACCTGAGGCTGGAAAGGTGGGGATAGCAAGGACTGTACCTGAGGCTGGAAAGGTGGGGACAGCAAGGACTGTACCTGAGGCTGGAAAGGTGGGGACAGCAAGGACTGTACCTGAGGCTGGAAAGGTGGGGATAGCAAGGACTGTACCTGAGGCTGGAGAGGTGGGGATAGCAAGGACTGTACCTGAGGCTGGAGAGGTGGGGGCAGCAATGGCTGCCTTGGAGGCTGAAGAGGTGAGGACAGCAAGGACTGTACCTGAGGCTGAGGACATGGAAGCAGCAATTGCTGTACTGAGGCTGGAGAGGTGGGACAGCTACCGCTGCCTTGGAGGCTGAAGAGGTGGAAGCAGCAATGGCTGTACGTGAGGCTGGAGAGGTGGGGAAAGCAACGGCTGTACCTGAGGCTGGAGAGGTGGGGACAGCAACGGCTGCCTTGGAGGCTGAAGAGGTGGAAGCAGTAACGGCTGTACCTGAGGCTGGAGAGGTTGGGACAGCAACGTTTGCCTTGGAGGCTGAAGAGGTGGAAGCAGCAACGACTGTACCTGAGGCTGGAGAGGTTGGGACAGCAACGGCTGCCAGAGAGGCTGCAGATATGACGACAGCAAGGACTGTACCTGAGGTTGGAGAGGTTGGGACAGCAATGACTCTATCTGAGGCTGGAAAGGTGGGGAAAGCAAGGGCTGTACCTGAGGCTGAATAGCTGGTGACATTATTTGAACAGTATTGCCGGGGAGCAGTTATTCTTCATGCTGTGTGGCTCTGTCCACTCTCTCTAGAAAGATCATGTAAGAATCCTGCAGGTTTTTTGTGTGCAATTTAAGGTCTTGATGCCATATTGGATTTGCCGTCGCTTCTTCTCTCTTCTATCTGTCAGGCACATCTTTCAAGTCTTGTCAGTTCTTACCTGAATTAGATAGGAGATATTTGGATCATCCACCAAAGGGGAAAAAAGGTTTCTGAAATGTAATAAATAGAATTCTGTATAGTGATTTGGCCATCTGAAAATGTATATAATAATCTGTGATATACTATGAGTATTTATTAATAACTTACACAGCAACCTATAGTATGTGTGTGTGTGTGTGTGTGTGTGTGTATATATATATATAATTATATATATATATAATTATAGGTATAGTTTATTAAACAGGATAGCTAATTTTATTGTGACATCATTTCCATCTGATACAAGCTATGCTACTGTATACAAGCTGTACAGGCAGCTGTATCACATCAGAAATGGGAATCTTTATGAAGTGAGGCAAGCGGGTTTCAAATGAAACAGGTCTTCTTTCTTCTGGAGTGCACAGAAGGATAAGATAGGGAATTATATTGTAATCAGACACAGAGGAATAATATAAATTGAATGTCCCTGTGGCACATTGATGTTCCACATTGCATATTCATTTCATGCAACTACTATAATTACAATCAAAGATGCTGTTTTATACATCTATGTCAGTAGATTGTTATGCAAAGAGACACTCAAGTCCATATTTGGTTTTACACAAGGGAGTTGCCAAGACTCCCAGAATGTGATCTGAAGGAGTACATATTTGCATGATGAGTAAGTATTAAGAATAGATTTTTAGGTCTTTGTCATGTAAGTGTTTTATAACAAAGGTTAAGCCTAGTGAACCAGTCAGCCTCATCACTGAGAGAATGGTATAAAACATCCAATTGACAAGTGTGCCCAATCAAAATAGCTTTCGGCAGCATCAGTACATGCACCCACTTCCTGACAGCCATATAGCTATTATCACGTCAAAATAACACGTGCATGGATTTGTATCCAGAAGAAATGGGCACTGTTATCCCCAAGCAGGTTATTGTTATGATCATGTAAATGTAAAGCTCTGGAAAGATTGAGAGAGATGCAAGACCTTACGACATTGCTGTCAACAGCCAAGCACTGCGCATTCCTGGTAAGGCTGTCATCCGCCCCGAGCCTATCTGAGCAATGGCTTTGTTAAGTCATTAGTACGGTATGGGTTAGGTTTTCTCTTGCGAGGACGTCTTTTCTGGAATCGAGACTGATCAGAGTTCCAGTAGTCTGGGTGCCCCTAGTGAATTATTTCACCCCCAAGTTCCGTGTTTATTATTAGTGATTATACCCATCCCATTTAGTATGTGAAATGCTGTGTGAGGGTCTTGGTCAAGGTCCCACATTGCGATAAACCCCATGCAACTATTGTAAGCAAGATATTCTAGTGGACATACAGATGGGCTTGCAGTTCTCTCAGTTGAATATGTATATAATTTGTGGATACACCTTAATGCATGGATCTAAAGCTGAGGGACCATGAAACCGCTTTTTTTGAGGAACAGTGGCATGAAATCTGGTTCCAGGAGGCCGAGAGACCTAGTTTGAAGCAACATTGCTGTATCAAACCCCAAGTCTCTGGTGTGCCATGCAGTGGCCTGAAACCTAGTCTCATGAAACCAAGTTCCAAGCCACAGAGTGGCTTCGTGCTCTCTCAGCTTAATGATTATTCTTCAAGCAGAGGTTCCTGTTATTATATAAACCACAGCAGAGTGCACCCATGTGCGTTTGTATCTTGTGTTTTGTCGCTCTGCGTGTCCTCTAAAGCAGCCGTGCTTGGAATAGTTTCTCGAATGTGAAGTTGCTGAGTAAACTGCTGGCTGTGCCTCCGGGGCAGGGGAAGCAGAGCGAAAAAGCTCACATTGCATTACCTTGCTTTACCTGCTCAGTGAACAGAGAGTCACAATCCTGCACCTGTCACAACACGCAATCGATAATAGCACAATCCACATATTTAATTAGGTTGGTTTGCAATCTGAAATGGAGTTACAGCGATTAGAGGTTTAACTGTGGTGTAGATTGTGTGTGTGTGTGTGTGTATAGATATAAATATTCTGTGGTTTTAAACCAAACAAACCCCTAAATAGGACAGCCACTTCAAAATACATTGGACTGATAAGAAACCTGGCTGCCAGCTGCTATTTACAGACAAAATCTGATGGGCTTCAGAGCGTACAAAAATACTTCCTGTAGACAGGCTGTTGTATTAGCCGTTGCAGAGTATTTAAATCATGGGCATACGAAAGCATATTGTTTTGTTCAAGTAAAAAAAAAATAAAAAAATAAACAGGCCTACTTGCTTGTGTCAATAATAGTTTTTAATATCCAGCAGGGATGGAAATAAGACTCCCATTTCATAGCAGTTTGATTAATTTGTATAAGTTTAATAAGACACACCTGAGCTTGTTACCTATACGCTGTGGCTAATCAAGCTCATAGTAAAACCAGGAATGGGTAAAACTGCTATTGCAGTACGAGTCTTATTTCCATTCCTGTACAGTGGGTCACCTTCACCTTCTTTTAAAAGAGTACTGTACAAAAGTGGAGGTGAATGCTGAGATCGCATGTTTTGCCTTAGCGCTTGCCTTTCCGAGAAATACTTCAGATAAATCGCAGTCCCAAACGGTACGGGGACTTTGTTGCTGTGAAAGTGTCAAAATCAACAGCTAGGCCAACAGGCTTTCATAAGGAGAGATTTCTGAGCATAGCCAAGAAGTGTGTGCCTGTGTGTGTATGTTTATATCAGCCTGTGTGTTGTCTGTTAATATGCTTTTTATAGGATTATACAAGAAGCCGTCTCAGCCAAGTGCCCAGGTCAGAAGGTGGCAGCAGATTTTAAAGGAAGTGAGCATGTTCCAGGTTTATTATACCCAGCAACGGCGCTAGGAATCTGGGCTGGGTTCCCACGAGCTGAGTGCATGAACTCTGGAAAGTACATCTGTTGTGAATCTGCCAGTCAAGGCACTGGAGCAGGACACGTTCTGCTGAAAATCCACAGAGTGACTAAGTACTTTGGATTGCGTTTCTGCTCACGGATAAAAAGCCTTGCCTCTTATCCTGCTCTGGAAGCCAGCCAGGCTACCAGTTAAGCAGGGTTAGTGGCCTATCCAGGCACAAGTCTCTGTGAGAATCCTCTGTGATACATCTTTACCAGCCTGTGTGGGTTACCACAATTCTTTATTGCAATAGATTGTGTGCCCCAGTGATCTCACTGTTTAGATTAAGGTACCTGATATCGTGTTAGCCTTTGCCACAGTAAGTACAGTACCAGGCTTGAACTGTGAAGTATCCTCTACTCGTGTATACTGTGTTACAGATAGCAGTCACCTCATCCACTTAACCCCTTGTGCAGTTTTCCAGTAAGTGAGGCGATGCAAATCATTTAAAGTTGCAAGCTGTTGTGTGCACGTATTGTATTTTGAAAAGATCGGTCAATATTGTTTAGATTTGTATAGGTAGATGGAAGATGAAGGACACTGCTCTGGCAAAAGTGTTCGACCACCCCTGCTACTTTGTGCTGCTAGGGTGGGACATTTGTTACACTGCTCAGACGGCGGGATTCTTAAACACCTTGGTACCCCTGAACAGATAGCCATCCTTCCATTATATGCAAATTATTTTAGCAAATTGTCTCACTAGAGTAGAGATACAGCCAGAAGTTCTCCAATCTCCAGAAATGGACAAATGTCATAGAGTTTATTGGCCTTCAAACCCTCTAAGAGACCTTGTTTACCAAATATTTCAATATCCCAGAATAAATAAACTGGTTTACAAAACATAAATCCACTTACTGTCAATGTGGAGTGACTAGATGGGATACCTGCTCTTCATTTTACAACGACATTTTGATCGACTGGCACAACATTTAATGTGATGCCTGTCTTGTCAGTTACTGTTCCAGCACTACAGAAAAGTGACCCACACACTATTGCAGGACACTGTACTGCACAACAGGAGTAGACCTCAAGGGTGCATGACTTCTTTGTGTTTGTTTGTTTTTATTTTATTTCCTATCTGCTGTCAGCAGCAGGTCAGCTCCTTGTATCTTTCCCAGTAATGCAGGACTGCTCAGAGATACAGTCTGTCTTATCAGTACTGCCGCCTGCAGTAAACCCAGGTAGCACCAGAGAGCTATCAAAGACAGGTTTGCAGTTAAGCAGCCAGCTTGTTATGACTTTTAATAGCTGTTATTATCGGTCTTGGCTGCAATCAATTCCCAAAAACTCATGTGATGCCGACTCAGTTCTGAAGTTGAAAACATGTCGTTTGTATCTTCTTAATTTTCATCTACTAAAGGTGCAATAGAGATGTAAACTGTGTTTGTGTTGTATTGTGAAGGTCCAGTAGGTAAATTTGTTGCCAAGACAGTTTTGCGAGATATTTCTGAGTAATCTAACTATGTTTCAGTCAAGCACCCTAGCATGGTGTATTTTGAATTGCAATACAAATTGAAGTTAGTTGGCTAGAAATGCTTTGAAATACAAAAAAGAGTAATTTGTGTGCAGGGGTTCGATAAAAAAAGAAACCACACAGTTTTATACAAATGGACTGTCCCTCACATGACTGATTTAATTGTTCTTGCAAACAGAATCCCTGACATGTTTTCTGAATGTAAATAAGTTGCATCTCCCTGTTGCTGGTCAGTGAGCTGTACTTATAAAGGGGTGTCAGTATGTGGTAGTGAGCAGGACGACTGCATACTGATTCCTTTCACACTCACACATTGGTCATAGACTCATCATGTCAATTGTGACAGCCCATGTTGGCCCTACACCCTATTGACAGTGTTATGGTAGGTGTTTCTAAAGATCAGGTAGGATAACATAAGACGTTGTGAGGAATATTTCCAGAACGCAAAGCTGTACTTAAGAAGCAACACTGCCAAGAAATGACTTTCACATCAGGGTTTTAAAGAATTATGAATTATAATTAATGAGGGAAGACGGCAAAACATAGGAGATAAGCACACAGTTGGACTGGACGTTCCAGACCTGTAATGCCCTATGTGAATAAGTACAGCAGGACGTTATGTTCACCCAGTACAATATTTTGCTCTTGCTAATAATAATAACAACATTTTTTACAAGGATTAACCAGTTTTGGCTTCAATAGCACATGTAATATTTGTAACATAATGTTAAGTAGAACATTTAGTTTGTTCTGTAAAGGCTTGGATTGGTTCCCGCACACACAAATTTACATACATTACGTCTTCACTGCAATTAGAACATTTGCTTTATGTCTGTCAACAAAGTTCAGCTTCGTTCTGATTTTGATTTCCTCAACCCAGTGGTGTTATTAAGAAGAAAAATATATTCTCTTTTTTCCTTGTTTGTTTTTCCTGTTGACTGCAGTGAAGTCATGTTGATGACAAATGAAAAGAACACTAATACAGTGCCTTGCGAAAGTATTCGGCCCCCTTGAACTTTGCGACCTTTTGCCACATTTCAGGCTTCAAACATAAAGATATGAAACTGTAATTTTTTGTGAAGAATCAACAACAAGTGGGACACAATCATGAAGTGGAACGAAATTTATTGGATATTTCAAACTTTTTTAACAAATAAAAAACTGAAAAATTGGGCATGCAAAATTATTCAGCCCCTTTACTTTCAGTGCAGCAAACTCTCTCCAGAAGTTCAGTGAGGATCTCTGAATGATCCAATGTTGACCTAAATGACTAATGATGATAAATAGAATCCACCTGTGTGTAATCAAGTCTCCGTATAAATGCACCTGCACTGTGATAGTCTCAGAGGTCCGTTTAAAGCGCAGAGAGCATCATGAAGAACAAGGAACACACCAGGCAAGTCCGAGATACTGTTGTGGAGAAGTTTAAAGCCAGATTTGGATACAAAAAGATTTCCCAAGCTTTAAACATCCCAAGGAGCACTGTGCAAGCGATAATATTGAAATGGAAGGAGTATCAGACCACTGCAAATCTACCAAGACCTGGCCGTCCCTCTAAACTTTCAGCTCATACAAGGAGAAGACTGATCAGAGATGCAGCCAAGAGGCCCATGATCACTCTGGATGAACTGCAGAGATCTACAGCTGAGGTGGGAGACTCTGTCCATAGGACAACAATCAGTCGTATACTGCACAAATCTGGCCTTTATGGAAGAGTGGCAAGAAGAAAGCCATTTCTTAAAGATATCCATAAAAAGTGTCGTTTACAGTTTGCCACAAGCCACCTGGGAGACACACCAAACATGTGGAAGAAGGTGCTCTGGTCAGATGAAACCAAAATCGAACTTTTTGGCAACAATGCAAAACGTTATGTTTGGCGTAAAAGCAACACAGCTCATCACCCTGAACACACCATCCCCACTGTCAAACATGGTGGTGGCAGCATCATGGTTTGGGCCTGCTTTTCTTCAGCAGGGACAGGGAAGATGGTTAAAATTGATGGGAAGATGGATGGAGCCAAATACAGGACCATTCTGGAAGAAAACCTGATGGAGTCTGCAAAAGACCTGAGACTGGGACGGAGATTTGTCTTCCAACAAGACAATGATCCAAAACATAAAGCAAAATCTACAATGGAATGGTTCACAAATAAACATATCCAGGTGTTAGAATGGCCAAGTCAAAGTCCAGACCTGAATCCAATCGAGAATCTGTGGAAAGAACTGAAAACTGCTGTTCACAAATGCTCTCCATCCAACCTCACTGAGCTCGAGCTGTTTTGCAAGGAGGAATGGGCAAAAATTTCAGTCTCTCGATGTGCAAAACTGATAGAGACATACCCCAAGCGACTTACAGCTGTAATCGCAGCAAAAGGTGGCGCTACAAAGTATTAACTTAAGGGGGCTGAATAATTTTGCACGCCCAATTTTTCAGTTTTTTATTTGTTAAAAAAGTTTGAAATATCCAATAAATTTCGTTCCACTTCATGATTGTGTCCCACTTGTTGTTGATTCTTCACAAAAAATTACAGTTTCATATCTTTATGTTTGAAGCCTGAAATGTGGCAAAAGGTCGCAAAGTTCAAGGGGGCCGAATACTTTCGCAAGGCACTGTACATATTATAAACCTAAGTAGAGCAGTCATTGCCCTAGAACTTAGTTAGTTAGTTAAGCATCCCTGTATGGGTATCCTATTGTAAATTTACCATCGCCACCTTCTCATCTTCAGCTTCTTATATCTCAGCGATGGAAGTAAGACACCCATTTCAGGTTTTAATATGTGCTTTATTAGACCTAGTGTATAGATGACAAGATCAGGTGTTTCTTACTTAACTTCTAGGAAAACCATGAATGGCTCAAACTGCTATGCAATGGGAGTCTTATTTCCGTCCATGTATCTTATGCTTTAAATGCTGACATCATATTTCTTGGGTAAACGCGACCCTCTTGAGAGAGGACTTTCCTGAAGATGAAGACTTCCTATTCAGTACACAGCTGTACACCAGTATGCTATGAGTAAGGCTGTATTTTTTTATGGCTGTCACAGATTTCGCCATTTCCATGAATTGTACCTTACTGCTGTGTAATAAATTTAGTTTCCCATGGAAATTCCCATTTCTGAAAGAATAGTGTAAAAATACATCTTTTTAAACACAGATAAATACAGTAAACGTTTGCCTTCTTGACACACTGTCTGGTGGTGTTACACTGCATTAGGAATCTGGCAGTCGGTTTAGTTTGCTTCCGGTAAATGATTGAACGAAAAAGACAGCAGCTGCATCAAAGATCGGAAATATTGCTGCTCAAGTGCTCTGTCCAGTATGGGGCATTTCACTTGTCTGTTGTTATTTTTTTTGCATTGTATTTATGTTTTTATTTTGTTTGATAATTCAGTGATGGTAAAAGGTGGACATAAAAACAAAATAGTCTACAATATAGCGTTTATTGTTTTTCAGGTAAACATTTAAGTATATAGGAACATTTGTTGTGTAATAACTTTTTAATGTGACAATGCTATTTTTTTCTGCTTTAATAAAAGTGTGTTTGATCGTGAGGTATTTTGAAATACCTATTTTTAGAGTGTAAAATAAGCCTTTTTTTTTTTTTTTTTTTTTTAACCGTGAAACAGCCCTAGATCTGATTCTTAAGGTTGAGTTTGGGTTTAGGTATCATGCTGCCGCCACTACATTGTCCAAATATTATATCTCAGAGACCAGTGACTCCATATAAACACTGTATGCTTAATGTGTCCGTCAGAAACTTGGACCAAAGGGAGTAGAGATCTAACAGCTGTGCTTGTTTGGAGGTTTTGTGATTCACTGGATTCAGTGGTAAAGTACATTGTCATCTGGGCCAGAAGCTTGTTCAGTACAATAAAATATGAACTTTTACCCCGTTCCCAGAAGAACTGTACTGTTTAGAACATGCCAAGTAAAACATTTCTAGCAAAATGTTTGTTGGAAACCAGAAAATAAAAATAATACATTCAATTTTAAACTATTGTGCTTTATTTATTTATTTAAGTAACCCATAATTAATAAACCATCTCATTTTAAAATCCTGCTGGCACTAGATTAAAACTGACAATGCAGTGTCTCGTTATCCTTTGACCAACCAACCCTGGCTAGTATGAACGCTTTTATGGTCCCCACATATAAAAGGTATGGGATTTGACCCAGATGTCAACATGCCCCTGACTACTAGGGTGTATTAAGTCATTGTCCTGTGGACTTGCAAACAGTGTCTTCATGTTAGGATACATTTAAATAGGGTCCTTTTGTTTGTTTTTTAGTTTGAGCTGCTTTGACAAATGAAGAACGAGAGATAATTCGCTGAGGAAGAGTGATAATGGTCAGCAATGTAATAGTTGTATGACTAGATGTTGTGGAAGTGCATGTGCAGTAGTTAGCAATGGACAAACGTTTGCATTTAACACCAGTTGACACTCACGGAGGCCAGGTGCCGGATGGTACTAGACAAACCTCAGTGATTTAATCCCTCCGTTGCTTGAAATATGATCAATAAAAAGAATGCTTGTTGCTCAATCAATGTGTGTTGTGTCAGTGTAGGCAAAGATTGAATGCCTTATCTAACAAAGAAACATGACGGTGTCCAAAAGGTACAGCATAATACCATTGTCACAGTATGATACAAACCTATTTGATGTGTTAAAAGGCCAATCTTATTAGTGCTTGGTTATTTTGTTATAATGCAAACGTCTGCTGTCAGACTTTTAACCCAGTGCATTAGGCATGTTTCCATACCTATTCCATACCTATTGAGTTCCTCAATGTCATTATATTATATTATACTATTGGGCTCTGGGCAGCCAAGGGTTAATATCACTTCAAAGGGACTGTGCAAAAAAGGAGACAATGAGCATTGAGTTGACTATCAGGAGCATTGTAATTGATAAATTATAATTAATTTATAAAATCAGTAGACTACTACTGCACAGGCACAACTCATTGCAGTAATTACATGATAAAACTGTAGACCTACACATTATAGAGTTTTGTATGGTATGCTAAATTAAGCTGATTTAAATGTCAAAACATTTCTATACTATACAGCAACTTGCATGTCAGCTTTCTAATTGTATGCTTTTATTTTCCAAAGTGATATTAAGTGGGGTGGAAATGGGTTGTATGACTTACTGTATTCTTAAATTCGAGTACAGTATAGTGATGCATGTATTAAAATCGCCAACAAAAGACATGACTACCTGAGTACACAAACAGCAACGTGACTTACTGCTGAGAAAAGATGAACCAAAACGTTACTGCCCAATCTCGAGTCATCCATGACATACAAGCAGACATTTTCAAAGAAGTGTCATTAGTTTCCTGAGGAATTCAAAGAGAAGCTTTTACAATGTCAGCATTTCTGACAAACAGTACCAGCTTGGACAGATCAGAAATGCTGATCAGACCCCCATATTTTTCGACATGCCAAGCAATACCACTGTTAACAAATGGGGAGAAAAATAGGTGTGAGTAATCGCGACTGGAAATGAGAAGCAGCACATAACTGTAATGCTATGTATGATAGCAAACAGTCGCAAACTGCCTCCATATGTGTAACTGAGGTTGTATCTTTGTTAATGCATATTTATTTGATGTTTTATTTTTTCAAATTGAGAGTGGGAAATTGGGGTTGCGTCTTCAATTCGAGGGTGTCTTCAATTTGAAGGAATACAGTAAATGGGATTGATGTTAACCGTGTGTGATAAAATAACCACGAGCAAGGACTCAGTGTGGTGATAATAAGTAGAGGACGATACTAACTATTTAGTGGACTGCAGGTGTCTTTGTGTTTGAAATGAGTACCGGTGGATTGTCTCCAATTTGATGTGCTGCCTGCAGAGCAGTGGTAAGAAACAGTGACGCAAGTCAACGAGGACCAGCTTGTGTAGCATGCCCTGATCTTCAATCTCCAGTGCTGTCAGTCAGACGCTGCTCAGAAGCACGAAGTTAATCACAAATTAAAAGCAGAAGGCTGAGATTGACAGCAGGATGGGTGCTGAACTCCTGAGCTGGCACGATCAGGTGTAGGATGAGCAGCAGCCCCTAGGTATCCTGCTGTGAAACACGGGCCAAACATGTCCAAATGGAACGGCTGCATGTCAACCGCAGTGAGGTCTTGAGTTGACTATGGCAGTTAAAGCTTTCTGTAATTCTTTCCGATGGCCTCTTTAAAATACGGTGGGATCAGGTGGCTTTCTAGATTTCCCAGATAGAAAGCCGGGTCTGTCAGAGCTGTCTCTCTGCCCAGGCTTCATGTTTCTACATGTCTGTGCGGTTCGGGCACGGATCAGTGCCTCCTGTTTGACCTGTAAAGTGAGCAGCTTGAACTGGGTGATGGTAATGAAGTCCCTTTGGCAGAGCTCAGCAACCTCCTCGCAGCTCCCATCGCACAGCACACACAGACACACGGCACTCACAGAAGAGTTAAGTGTCAGCTTGTGAATTTTTCATGAAAGACCACTCCATGACGTGACGTCAGCCCTGCATCCCGGTGTTTCGATGAATCCCGACGTCTCAAAGGTCCTTGGTGGTTAGAGCTACTCTGGGCTTTAGAGTTTGCAATCAGCAACCATTTTCCTAGTTAAATACCGTACAGGTAATAATTAGCAATTATCAAAGCATTGAGAACGCTCTATTAAAGTAAGAAGCAAAAATAAATAACTTTCACATACAATTGAAAACATGCAAGTTCTAGTAATATAACATAATTCTGATTTTTGGTTTTAACCGATAAAACACCCACGATACAAAAAAAATGAAATTGGTACAATAAACGCTGGAAGAAATGCCGGAAATGATTACTCAATTCAAATTGATTTCACCCCTTTCCCTTTAAAAAAAAAAAAAAAAGAAAGAAACCTACTACAAAAAAAAACGAAAACAAACTACTCCCAGTGCAGTCGGGCAATGTCCCTCCTTCCTGACTTGTATCTATCATTGATTTGATCTGAATACTTTAAACCCACAGCAACTACTGAGTGGCAGCAAATTCCTACATTTCTATTGAAGACTTTGCTTGTGAGATTTAAAACAAGATTACAATTAGGAAATGGCACATTCATTCCTCATACCAAACCCTGCAGCTCAGGTACTTAATGTTGCTCTAAAAGAAAACAATCTTCATATACTGAGCAAATAAAGCCAGTCTGTCTAGATGGCAGACTTGTTTAAGAGACAAAGTACTCTTGCCCCCTTACTCTTAGAGACACTCTATACACAGCATAGTAGCTTATAGTACAATGTATAAGAAATTTGTGACTTGTCTTTCTAATCCTTGTTATGTCTTCATCAAGGTCAGGGTTACTTTTTCTTTTTGACCTGTTTAGGACTGAAGGACAGTACAGGGTGGGCCATTTTTGAAGGCCAAGGCCAGTCCTTGCTGTCTGCTTCCTCCTTGCCGGTATTGAATGGGTACTTCTGTTTCCCATGCGACAATGGGTTTAGCTGTTTATCTGTCACTGTTTCAATTGTCTATTTACTGGATACAGCTGATTCATATCCCGTGAGCTACGGAATGTTTGATGGTAAACGGTGTTGGTTGTTTGTACAGAGTATATGTTTTGGGACAGAAATGTGTAAAATCAGTTTTTTTTTGTTTTTGTGTTTTTTTTACAAACTAGTTACAGAAACGTTTGGGAAACTTTGGAGTCATTGCGTTAACCTTCTGGTTTGCTTGTTGTTACTACTGGAATATCTGATGAATCAAATAGTATAGCAGAGTTCAATTCCTGAAAATAGCAATAGTAACATTATCACTGGTCCCCTCTTTCTCGTGTTGAATAGCTTTTTTTTTAGACTACTTGGAGATATACAGATTTCAAATACAATTCTACAACAGATTAAACATTTTTGCTGCATCCTGATACGCAACGACTTCCTGTGCTGTAGGTCATTTTCACTCTCATGGGCTAGCTGCAGTCAGACCAGGTGACAGCCAGCACAGGCAGTGAATAGTTATCTGCAAGTGACACTTTTTTAACATCATGTAAGCAGTCGATAGCAGAGGTTCTCAAACATTTTTGTTTGGGGCTCCAGTTTGAGAACTACTGATCTAGATTGAGTCAGTCCTGAACAACTCAAATCTCAACTCTAAAATGCAGCTTTGCTAACTTCTGTATCATTTCAGGTTACATTGGAGCAGCACTGAAGAAGCAGTACTAGCCACTGCCACTGTGTGTGTGTTTGTTTGAATGTGCGTGAAATCATTTGTTTCGGTGTGTTGTCAAGTTGGGGAAGCAGGTGGCCTGCTTATCGTGCTGCGTTTGTTGTTTGAATGGGATCGAGCTGGAAAAGACTTGAGTGACGTGTTCATACTGAACTCTCCGTGGCCCCTTTAGCATGCTGGCTGACCTTCCTGTACTTAACAGCCAGAAACAAGCCAAGTGTAATCACTTTCTTCAGTCGCTGCTGATAACGCGTTCCGTTATGGGGAGGGATAGGGGGGCAGGCAAACATCACGCTGTGACCTCAGGCTAACCCTGGCCTAGCTTCCTAGCTTCTCTGTAGTCTGCGCTGATAAACTTAACACGGGTTGGTTAGGAAAAAAAAACTTTTGAAAAAGAAATCGACCTCTGAACGACCTTGGCAATCTCCCAAACTAGGAGTCGGGCCAGTTAGAAAAGCTCAAACCTCCTTTCCCTGCTACTGAGTAATCTCGCTCTTTATTTTCTCTTCCTTTTTATTGTACACAGTACAGCATACCTTTTGATAGTGCTTACTCTTCTCAAACAGTACCCCAATAAATGATTAGGTATTGATGTATTAGTTGAATATTAATGTCAGTACTGGTGACTAAGTTGAATTGAATACAAGAGTTAAAACAATTAAAATACCATTACATACAAAGGTGCAAGCAGTACAGATGCCTAATCAGTTTAACCTTTTAACTTAAACAAGGGCTCATTGTGTGAAATAATTTATAGTCATGCAAAGAGGGCTGTAAAATGTATTATCTGAACATGAGAATTATTATTGAGGTCTTGCAAGTACAGTAAATTGACTGGCTCTGGTGTTGAGAATGGGATTAAAATATACAGTGGTAGTACGTTATTTCTTAACATACTCATTCCAAATTGTGTGTTGATTAAGCATTACAGAATTGCATAACTATTCTATTTTGGTATTTGGTGCTTTTTTTAAAAGCAGCTATGGATATGGAAAGCGCTGCCGTAATTGAAATTGAATCCCTGCCGTTGGTAAGAAGATAGAACTGCAGGAGTCTGCAGGTTGGTTATGACATAGTGAACTAGGCTGAATTTCCACCTGTGTCTCCTGTTCCTGGTTTCTGTGCTGCACCTGAAGTAGTGGTAAGGGTTAACTTTGTCAACTAACAAGTACCTCCTAACTCTTCTATGTTCTGGGCTAAATAAATCAAATTCCTTCAAGCTATCTTTAACCTGTCTTCATAGCAAATATATACATTAAAACTTGAAATGAACGGCAAATGCACTGCTGTACTGACTGCTGGCTCACACTGCTGTACGGACTGCTGGCTCACAAGCACACATTCACTGATTAGCCTGATATTAAACCCTGATCCAAACTTTCACTGTGATGGAGCACGCCACAGTTCCCGCAGGACATCACTGCAGGAAGTCAACCCCTCTCTCACCCCAAGTAAGAAATTAACTAAAACTCTTTGGAGATGCTTTAGGAATTTCTGTAACACGTCCAAGAGACTTGCTAGTGAATGCTTCTTGACTGAAGTCATTTTCCTTCTGAATAAACTACCATTTCCCATTATTCATTTAGTGTGCTTTCTCTGCTTTTCAATTTTTTTTCTTATTTGCACCTCTCTGAAGTACCTCGCTTGTAACAAGTACGCAGAAATGTGTTTGGAAAATTTCGAGAAGCAGATGTCTACAGTGCACCCATTTTCTCAATGTGGTGAATTATGAGCGTCAATCGCACTAGCTACAGCAAGGCAGGCAGGGCTGTATTTTGATTGCCTAACTTACTGTTCTTGTAAATTCAGCTTGTTTTTATTCTTACTGTTTTCTTTTTTGTGATCACATTTTTATTGTGTTTTTATACGTATCAAAAACAACATCTCTTCCTACAATGATGAGCACATTTTCCCTCCCCGGACCTCATGAGAGTAATTTGACACAGAAACTAGGTAACGGGTAGACAACGCACTCCGACAATCCCCACATTTCCCAACCGTCCCAATGACAATTAAGCACAGTCCATAGATTGGTTAGCTGCTGTGCCCCACCAAGTCTCCAAGGTGGCAGTTTTTAACCTATTTATCCTGGCGGTAGATAGTTCCAACATCACTATGTCGTTGAAATATGATAACCACTGCCCGCAAAGGTAGTCTATGTGGAGGGAGCCAGCGCTGTACTATCAGTTTCTTTTCCGCTGTAAATCCAGCAAGCCAAATTTTCCGCTGGCGCTCAAACATTTGAAGTCTCGAATCATCATCATTAAGTAGTAGTACCACTGGATCTAATGGTAAGTCTCCCCCAATTATGTTGGACAGTACAGATGTCACTTGTCCGCAAAAAACTAACCTCTGGACATTCCCAAAGCATGTGCATTAAAGTGCCAGGTGTTTTAAGAGAACAGAGGTTACAAAGTGGGTCTGAGGTGATTCTTACACAGTATCTCTTAGGTCCAGTAGGTCGTCCAGTAGGTCCTGTGGCACAATTTGAAATGAATCAGCTGATGATTAGGATTTTTTGACGCATTAAACATATTATACCAGATCGTATCCCAATCAATTGGCCCATTCTCTGAGGTTAGATTTTTTCCCCATATTTTGATTATAGCCAATAACTTATATGAAGCTTTTAGCAGATGTGAGTATATCACAGAGACCAGCCCCTTAGAGGCAGTTCCTGAGACCCAGTCTACTATAGCATGCACTTTAAGTTCGGGAACCCCATAAGCACGCAAAGCAGAGCGCAGTCTAAGATTAGAAAAAAAAAAGATGATCCTTGTAAATTGAAAATTGAGGTCAGATCCTGGAAACTAATTAGCCTGTCCCTATCATATATGTCACTAAGTGTGTTGGGTGTTGGTGCCTTTTTTAGACCATGGTTAGAAAACAAAGGGTTGAACACTCTATTATGCCAGATAAGGTGAGTGTTGGTGCCATTAAGTTTTTTGTCCCATATGCTTTTCTACCACCCTCCAGTTTGCTATTGTATTTGCAATGATAGGACCAAAGTGTAGTGCACATTTTTTGTTCATGAGACCTATAAATAAAATATTTTGTAGTCTAATGGGAGAAACTAATGCTTCCTCGATTTCTCTCCAGGGAATTGCATACAGTGGATTTATCCTTATTTTTAGTGAACGTAATTGAAAAGCCCAATGGTAGAGCTTAAAGTGTGGGACTGCTAGGCCAACAATCAATTTTGGTGCACTGTAGTGTATTCAGTTTGATTTGTGGAAGCTTGCCATTCCACAGAAATTTCCAAATTAAAGATCGAGGCAGGACATTCATTTTAACCATAGCTATTCGGGTTTGTAGAGAGATGGGCATCCCGGTCCACTTTCTACATGTCACCCTCCACCTCTTTTAGTATGTTAAGATAGTTATTTTTGACAATAGATTGGAGGGAGGGTTGTATATCAATGCCCAGATAGGTCAATTGTTTTCTGACCGGAATGATGGAAGGCAGGATGACCCTGCCTGAGGCTTCAGGGCAGATTTTGTCCAGTTCATTTATTAGCCCGATAAGTCACTGAATTCATTGAAAGCTAATAAAATTTTAGGGATATAACTTTGAATATCCACAATATACAATAGAATATAATCAAAGATACAGCATGGTTTGATGCTTTAAATTTAATGGGAGACACTATTGCATTCTGCCGAATGTTCTGCGCTAGAGGTTCGAGAGAGAGAGCAAATAATATAGGCGTGTTTCTCCGTTTTTTGTTTTGTTAGTAGAGTTTATACCAGTGGCTAAAATAATTTTAAACTCTTAAACAGCCGGTAGCCCCTGGTACCACAGCACTCAACGCGCTCACAATAGCAGCAGTACTACTCCGCGGATGTGCCCGGCCAGGTGGATGATAAAGTCATCGACTCCGCTCCTGACGATGATACAGAGGTTCCCTCCCCTATCTACACTACTGCTGATGCTGCTTTGATTTCATCCTCTCTCAATGTAAATACCCAGTCCAGTACAGATGAGAATGATTTCCTGAGCAACATTGATGCATAGGATAGAAAAGCCTTTGAAGGGTTTCTCCTTTCATGAGGCGGTCTGGAAGCCCGTCGGGGCTATATGGGGAAAAATCAGCCTCTTCTGCGGCATGTCTCTCTCGAGTAGATCAATTCTGCAGGGTACCAGCAGGCCATAAGGATCACCTTTTTAAACATTCTAAGCTGGATTCCATTCAGGCTACACCAGTACATCCTCCAGGTCCTTCACATCTGACCATGTTGATAAGAAGATTGATACCTTCCTGAGGAAGGACTACACCGCTTCCCTACAGCATGCGCATCAATAACTACCAGGTGTAGGCTACCAAGTAATAACATAAGCTGTGGATCCAGCTGTCTGCCGCCCTGCAGACACCTACCCCAGAGTATATGGATCTGGCCTTGCAGTTAGCTGAAGATAAGAATGTCACTAAGATTCAACTTCAGGCTTTGTGACACTATTGATACCAACACCAGGGCTTAGCAAATGTCACAGCGAGGAGGGGCCTTCAGAGGAAGACATACTAGTACTAGAGGTACTAGTTCTCACCGACAACACCACAGCTATAAAATATATCAATCACCAGGGAGACACAAAGTCGGGAGCTTTGCCTCCTATCCACAAAGATCTGGAACTGGTGCAGGACACAGGGCATCACAATACAGGCAACCTACTTGCCTGGACTTGACAACAGCAGAATGACAGGTAATGAATTCCCATAAAAAAATTTAAAAAACTATAAACAGGTAATAATACAAATGTGTTGGGCTCATAAACGTATCCTTCTAAAGAGTAAAATAATAATAATAATAATAATAAATTACTTGTCAGGATGACATCTTTTTAGGATTGGCAGGGTCTTGCAAAAGGCTTTTTTTTCCAATATTGAGATTCTGCAGCTATATCTCCCAATAGATCCCTATACTGTTGCTTCCATAAGCAACTAAGTTCTGTGCAGTTTCCTGCCCTTTCAGTGACTGAATTACGTAGTGACTGAATTAACTACAAGATTAGATACCGTGAAATGCAACACAAAATGTAATCTTTCTTGTTAAAACTACAGGGAACACATTTTCTGGATCTGTTTGATTAGTATTCTGCTTGGTGCTACATCTGTGGAAATGAAAACATGTCTTAATATATAAAAGTACCTCAGACGCTTTATAAAAATAAGAGCCTGTTGTGCTCCCAGGTAAAGCAGCATTACTGACATGGCCAACAAGTAGATGAGCTGTAATCCGTATTGTGTGTGATGATTCTGGTGATATTCTTGTGTTATTATTGATGGTTTGTTTTGTCTTGACTATTTATTGAACAGAATAAATAATTATGGGTCATTAGAATGTTACTTAATTCGGCCCCCCACTCTATGGTGGTAGACAACAATGGTAATGTTTAACCTTAAAAAGCCAAAAGTGAAAAGTAGATTGAGAAAAAAACTAGGGACTGAGTCAATTTGTGGAAGTAAAAATGTAATTTTAAGACAATCGTGACCATTTTTAATCGGTAATTGATCATTTAATTTTACATTATCGTCCATCCCTGGTTAATATTACCTGTGATGCAGAAGCCAACCGTAGACTTTTTTAAAAATCCAATATAGAATCCAAATGCCTGGCGGAGGCAATGAGATCGTTTGATGTGGCATGCAAAGGAAAGTGCCAACTCAAAACAAATGCTTTCTCGAAGTAGCGTTGTGCATTTTGATTAGTAACACTGTAAGAAAATGATAAGACAGTTAAAGCGAAACGAGGGATCAGTACATTATAATAATACTGATGATGATAATAGTAAAATTAATAATGATGATAATAATGATGGCTTCCCTCTTTCATCTGATCACTGTTGCTTTCATGTATTCTCTACTATTTGATGTGTTTTAACCCTCATCAGTTGTTTGTATTAAGGTTGTAAGGTTCTTCTTCTACAGTCTTTTGGGACCCTCTTATTCTAAATCAGATGTGAAGTTCAAGGCGCTCTGCTTAATAAATAAATACATTGTGGAGCACTCCAGGTTAACTCCTGATGTTTGGATGCAGGCTCCCTGGTACGATCCCCTGCTCGCCAGCTTGCCTGGCCGTGGTGTCTCCAGGCTGGTTGTAATTTCATCTGTGCTCTGCTCGGGGCCTTAGCTGGCGAGAGGAGGCTGGGTGTAATTAGAGGGGCTCGGTTTACTGAGTTCGATTGCGCATCACTAATGAACTGTGTATGTCTGAGGCAGTGGGGCTGAACGCTGCCTTGGGGTGGCCAAGGTCAATACCTCCCTGGCTCCGGAGGGGCTTTCTCCTTAGCGAGAAACTTGACAAGGCTGAAATTTTAAACAGATGGCCCAAACACAGCTAGGAGAATCGATCCAGAGAAGAAACAAACCTCTGCAGAATCCAGGGCTGTTTACCCTTAGGCTGCTTGTCTATTGGTTTGTTTGAAGATACTTTGGCATCTTAGAGGAGCGATTCGTAGCTGAAGTTGGACAAAGCGCATGTGCTCTGCTAAGGGAGACCAACACTATAATAATGTTAAAGGATTGAAAGCTACACACCAGTCGTATACAATCAGATTATTATTTTTTTTTGTTAAATACATGAGAC
Source organism: Acipenser ruthenus (assembly GCF_902713425.1). NCBI lineage: Eukaryota > Metazoa > Chordata > Actinopteri > Acipenseriformes > Acipenseridae > Acipenser > Acipenser ruthenus. The sequence continues at coordinate 90,819,969 of NC_081190.1, read as the reverse complement.
TTCCTATTTCCAGTCCTGAAATGCTATACAAGTATGGAACAAATTCCAGATCTTGTAATCAAGTTCCTAAATACTACTGTAGACCAACGGAATGAAAGTGAGGGCTAAGTGGCAGGTTGGTGACTTGTCAGTGGTTTGCTCAGTTTGCTAGGATACTATTGTGTTGTTCTTTCCACTTGTTACGGGCGAGTTGGAGTTGACTCACCTTGAATTTCCTCAATTGCAACAAAAGTACATAACAGGAGGTGACTGGCAGACGACTTTCAAAGGCTTTTTCCAAATTAACTTTACTCATTTTGAGTTTTACAGTAACTCTATACACTAATTCACTGTAATTAAATGTTAACCATAATCTAGTTTGGAATGAATTCACATATGTACCTAATGTCACTGGTGTATGTTTCAAATTTTCCTAAATATCATTATTATGATTGTTTTATGTAAATTGTAAAAGATAAACATTTATTTGTTCCTTCAGGAACATGATGTCAGTTGATGGATCACAGGCCTTGAAACGGTGTACTTCAAAATCTGGGCAACATAAACAAATTACTAAGCACACTTATATACACTGATTCTGTAAATCGAATAAATAGAAAAAAAAGGATGTGATTTTTCAATGAATGTCTCTGGGGAACACATGTACAGCAAAGGATGTTCAAATCATTTGAAGTATGACAAGAAGTTCTTTGTGTCAAACTAAAGCCAGAAAGTCACAATAATAGGCTGCTGGGGTCTAGTTGGTAGCACACTCAGTGGAATGAAGATTAACCCTCTTCATGGTTCCTTCTCAACTTCACAGAAAGGTCAATAGTTAAACACATGTGTAACATCAGAATCTGTATATGCTATTTAGGTCATGGATGGATATAAGACTCTCATTGCATAGCAACTTGATCCATTCCTGGTTTTACTATGTTTAATAAGACACACCTGAGCTTCAGAGTTGGGGTCAATTCCATTTTTTCAATTGCAATTCCATTTCCAATCCCAGTTCCCTTTTATACAATTCCAATTCCTATTTCGTTTTACGGCATAGTCTTTACTGAGGTTTATGCCATAGGCTTTATCAGGTTATCTGACAAGTTCATTAAGTTGTGTACAGTATTTGTTTGCTCAATAAAACCTTTGTTGTAAAATGATTGGAATAGAAATTTGAATTGATTAAAAGGAATTGGGATTAGAAATGGAATTGACCCCAACTCTGCTGAGCTTGCTAACTATACACTGTGGCTAATCAAGCTCTTAGTAAAACCTGGAATGGGTGAATGTTGCCGAATTTAGGCAGAGCATGCTTGAATGAGGCTAAGCCAGCAGTGCCTTCACTGGAGAACTGTTATAACAGATGTGTCACACTTCAGTCCTTCAGGTTTCTGTCAGCTATCAAGGATGGAAATAAGACTCCCATTGCACAGAAGTTTGATCCATTCCTTGTTTTACTATGTTTAGTAAGACACACCTGAGCTTGCTACCTATACACTGTGGCTAATCAAGCTCATAGTAAACCCTATAATAGGTGACATGAGGTTCTTCTGCAGCCAAGGTGCGAGCACCGTATTTGAATTTAGCCTCTCTGAACTCCAGAGTAACAAGGTGCTACTCTGGCTAGGAAAACTAAGGCTAAGACTCAATGCATTTACCACAGTAAAAGCATAGCAAAGCATGTTAAAGCACTGGTAAGTAGTGTAAAGCACATTAGGGTTAGGGTTGTAAATCATGGTAAATGTATTGTACAGTCATGTGAAAACTGCAGAATTACTGCACATTGACCTTGTTAAATGTCATATTCTGGGTTGACTTCATACACACCTATTAAAACAGTTTAAAGGAGTGCCGTTCAATGCTTTAAAACATTTTTTTTAAAACAAACATCTATAAGCAATACTCTTATCTGCTGCATCCTGGTACATGCAATATAGAGCACATGGTCTTACTGCAGCTAGATCATTGCATTTGAACTACATGTGATTACGTACCAAGATGCAACAGAAACCTTTCATCTCTAGTGTTGCCTTTGAGATGTCTGCATATCCTAAATTGAGGTCTAAAATACAAGTTAAGAATCAAAATATTTTCAGCAGGAGAAAAAGTGCGACCAGTGGTAATTTTACTATAAAAGGAGGTACAGTTTAGTAATAGGCTTTAAAACCTGGGTTAACACTTTCCTGGAATCGTTTGCCTCGGAGAACCTGTACTGAAACACTGAGATTGGGACAGCTTTTGGTTGCACTCTGGTGTATCAGATGTACTTTGAGTTCAGACATGATTCTGAGAGTTCTATTGTAGTCACGTGGGTGCTTTTTAAACTTGTTTTTTTTTTTAATGGTCAACAGGAATGTGAAGACTAAAACAGGAAACGATATAAAGTGACCATAGTTAAAATCTTTTATACACATACCAAGTTGCTTGTTAATGTCTTAACCACCCATTTTTCTCTGCAGTGCAATCTCTTCTTTCGATCCTGTCCTGCAGCCGAGTTAGCCTCTCCAAACTGTAATTTCATCCAGCCCCACTCCCATCAATGGAGGCTTTCAAAGCCCTGTCTCTCTGTTCTCGGGGGGGGAGCAGGAATAACTAATAGCCTTTTTTAATCTAATCTGTGTTTGAAAGTGTAAATCATTTGGCGAAAAAGAAAGATAGAGCACGGATCGCTCATTACTGACAGCTCGGGGTGTGCGCACTTCCAGCACGTTATCGCATTCTGGTGATCTGACTGTAAGGGGTTGTCAGCAATGCTAATGAAGAATTATCAGGCCACACAATTGTCTGTATGAAATACGCCTTAGCAGTACACAGCCAGCAGTCTTCTTCAGCAAGGAATAATCTTCCTAATCATTTTTAGTTAAGCTGCAAGTACATGGCTACCAAAGCTACTTATTAAAACCTTGAGGCAGACAGTGCGCTGTAATATTATTGTGATGTGTTTGTCTTCGTAACGTCTGATACAGTGTACCGCTGCCTCTGGACACTTGAAAAATGAGAGGTTTTCACATCAATGTTTTTTTTTTTTTTCCTTGGTGAAATATTTATTAAAATAAATAGCAGAAATGCCAAGTCCACTTAAACACACGCAACAATTCCTAGTAAGCGTCTGTAAATGTCCTTCCCAGTTTCTCCATCTGTTTCTATTCTTGTAGTTTCATATACAGTGTTTTATGATACTACAATCCAGTTGGACATTCATTACCTTAAATCTTTACAATTTTTTTTTTTAGGTTGTTAATAAAGCTAGAAATTAGCCCTAATCCCTAGTACTGCATCCTTCACTTGTTTAAGTAAGGGTTGTTGTATGTCAAATCTTCTTTGGCATTTCTTGATGTTTTTATTGAGGCTAATAATAACTCATCAAAAGATTCAATAAAATATTTGTTTTGAGGCCTGGATGGTACCTGCATCAGCAGGTGTTTAATTATCATTATGAGCGAGCCTTGTTTCCATTACCTTTCCCCAGGTATAGCTAAGCTGGACGGTCTTGGTAAGCTGTAGCTGGAGTTTCCACTGATGTTCAGCTACACCTCAATAAAGTTTCATTTTTCATACCCAACATGGCCAAACTGTGCTGTGCAGAAGTACATCAAAAGATGTGAGCTAAAGAGTTTTGAACAATGGCAGCTGTTTTACACCATTTTTTTCTTGTGTGACCGCTGCATAAAGACCTGAAATAAAAACACCAACAAATGTTTGTTCAACTTAGTCCATCTTCGCTTGTTTGCATATATGTAATCAATCCCACAATACAACGTTACCTGTTACTGCCGCACTACTACTTCCTCGGTCAGCTATACCTGGCAAAATTACACTGAAACACAGACAGCCATGTTTAACTACACCTGCCCTGTTCCGCTATACCTGGGGAAAGGCAGTGGAAACAAGGAAGTGTTGTACCTTGGTGATGTTGGTTGTTAAGGGCACTATATAAAATGAATGATTTGTGAAATTCTTACTTTATCTACTGTCTTATTTTCTTTGCCCTTTAATGACACATCCACTGGCAAAACTCCCTTATATTTCCCCCCATATTAGCTAGAGTAGTTTATGTTTTAACTCTAAAAGCATTCTGGCTGCAAGCTAATCCCCTTGCTTGAGGAGATACTGCCCCAAGTATTTCAAGGCAACAAATATGCATTATTTATCGACAGGCTAAATTAATACAAGGCTGTGTTTTCCTTGGGCCACCACCCTGCTTTCATGCTACAGAGGCAAGCTGCAGTGTAAAGCCAGGTAAAAAGATTCAGGGGAATACCTGCCATTGAGCACATGTTTCTATGATCCTGCTGACAGGTATACATGTCCTACTGTTTGCATACAGAAGCCTTGACCAGAGCAACAGCCATAGTAACCCACCTTTAATCCAGACGGGGACATCTAATGGGTAAAATATTTTGGTACTCTTCCCAGTTCTTGGTAAATTTGACATACCTTTACTCGAAAGCACCATGGGACTCCCTTGCTGTGACCCCAAGCAATCTTCTGCCTTATCCTTGTAGGTTCAAGTTAGGGTCAAAACCATGAAGATTGTCATGCACAGTTCCGGACGTGCCATGGGAAATTCTTTCCTTGTTCCGGCATGGATTGCTTTTATCTGAATCCCCAACAGTATGCTTGCTTTGAATGATAACAAGAACTGACTAAACCCCCCCCCTCCCCCCCCCACTTTGTGAGATAAGCCAAAGAGTTTAGGTTTCTAATGCAATACTTCCACACAGCACTGCCACTCAAATACTCATTCTGTGTATACCATCACAGTCCCTATGTAGCCTCAGCAGGGTGATTAGTATTGGCGCGGCATGAAAAACCTGCTGTTTATTCAAAGTAATACTTCTAAGTGTGTCGCATTATGCATGTCAAGCTTTTAGTTTGTGACTAAGCAGACCGAGTCGTTTTCATAGTGTTGAGGTCCTTAGAGCAGGTCACAAGGCTTTGTGACATGCCTTCACAGCATTTAATTCTCAGTCCTGCTTTACAGAAAATAAAACAAAAAAGACGCATAGCATTTAATATCTTAAAACATTTTTTAAATAAACATGACGATCCAAATCAGTTAAATAAACAGAGGGCTTCTGAGTAAATAGCAGATTTTAGGACGATGATAATGTAGTACTAATAAAATGATGGCACAGCCACTCAGGGGTGCTATGCATACCTCTGTTCTGAGGAAAGAAAGGAAAAAGTTGATCAACACCAGCATTCCCATAAGGCTTTGTGACTCCAGCAGAGTGGTGTGCTGCGTGGGTCACCTGGAGGGTAGCAGTGTTGGTTTGGCTCACGCTGCGGCTCCTTCCTCAAGGTAGCATATCACTCTCCACGGCAGGGCCATCCAAGGGTTATGATGACATGGCAAGAAGGAATTGTGTTTGTGTGTAGCGCCGGGGAGGGGAAGGGGGGTGGTTTCCTTCATTTCTTCACTTTCGGATTCTATAAACAGATTGTTTAATAGCACGGAGAGGTTCTATTCTGCTCTCTGTCGCAATCTTACAAGGTCCTCTTTGTCTCCAGTGTGGCAGATACACATCAGGCCAGACTTTGCACTGTGGTGAAGGTTTGGTTGCAGGGGTGTGGAGTGGAGCTTGTCTGTAAAGTAAAATCAGAAAGATGGGGTTCATGGGTGTAGTGTGGGGGCACTTAGGGGAAGAGTGAGGCTAGAGAACCCAAATAGAGCAGATATTTTAAATTATTCAAACACAGCTAATGATGAAGTCCCTAAAATAGTGATATCCCTGGTGAATAACATGCTTGTTAAATTTAACAAGAAGTGAAATTAAAAATGAAAATTATCAGTAACATGACACAGTAGATCACCATGACCTATATCCACTGGATGCATAAGTAAAAGTCGAAGGAAGTTTTATATTTAAACAGATGGACGTGTCTCATTAGTTTGTACTGTAGCATGTCCAGACCAAGGATAAATGTTGTGTTGCTTTCAGACAAACAATGTGTCTCCTATGTACCCTGAATTATAACACACCCAGTAACATGTGCTAAGTGATGTTCTTAGCAAGTTTGACAAATGGTTCTCCAGATATACAGTATGGTAAAATTCGAGCTGAAATGGTAAAATATGGCTGAAATTCGAGCAGTGGTCGATTCAAGCAACTCGATTACCAATTAGTGACACACCAATCAATTGTATTGTCAATTTTAATTGCCAAGAAAAAAATGCTTGTGTATGTCTGGCCTAAGACTGATGCTAGATTCAAAATAGAATGAGTACCCTCCACAGAGGACATAAATAATTTGTCTTTCGTTTAATTGACATTTAGCTGACTGCAGTTTTTTGCAATTAGTCTGTTACCCAGAGGCAGCACATTACTCATAGGTTCTAGTGCCCTGAGACCCTCCTTGTTTAGTTCTGAGAAATTTCAGTTGAATCCAATTGATGCAGATGTGAAAAGAAAACATGCAGCCAGCTAACTAAGGAAAAGCTGTGAGAGTGAAGTGTGACACATCTGTTATAATAGTTCTCCAGTGAAGGCACTGCTGGCTTAGCCTCATTCAGGAATGCTCTGCCTAAATTCAGCAACATTTTCCTTGCACTGTGAAAAGTTAGTTGAACAAGCCTTCACTTCTCTAAAGTGATTTTAAATCTGTCTTGCAGTATGTGCACAGTTGAAGTCCATAGACAAGCCCTGCCTGCCAGTCTGTCCCCAGATCTGGCAAGCAGGTGGAGCCTGGCATGCCCATTGCAATAATTAATTAAATACTGCATTTATATACAAGGGGGTACCTATTGGGCCCAAGCATGACAATGCAGACAGACAGTGTCAAATGTGTGCATTATGTTAGATCACAGCTTAAGGATGGAAATAAGACTCCTATTGCATAGCAGTTTCACCCATTCTATTCCATTTTACTATGAACATGATTCTGCTCCGCGTATAGGTAACAAGCTCAGGTGTGTCTTATTAAGATTTCCATTACACAAGAGTAGATGTTAACTTCATGCTGATTTGAACTCGGCTCTCGCCAAGTTAAGCACCAACTAAGACGCAGCTTTACAGTAAACTAATGTGATCCATCCGTGTCTCTGTCCGTTTGCGTTTCCTTCCATATGATGATCCTTGTGTCTGGTGTTGATGGCTGAAGTGTAATGCTGACTCCAGGGATCAGCTTATTTGCCTCCCTGGCGCATCAGCACACACAATGGCTGCGGTGCTGGCTCCGGGGATCAACCACAGTACGGTCTCACCAGCGCATCAGCATGACAACCGTCTGGATTGAGCTAAGTAGGGGACATCTCTGGGGTCTTCAAGTGGGCACCTTCCATCCTCTGTGTTTCGTCGACTAGCCCACGACACCTCAAGAGGGCTCGACGGTGATTCTGGCGTCCCAGCATCACCCCCCTCCGTCCCCAACTCAACTCAGCCCACCTTACTTGCCCGTACATCAGCGTTTCTTTCTTTCTATTGTGCTTGAGATCCCCAGCCAGAATCTTTCCGTCTCAACCACAGCCAGTTGCTGCTCCACTCTGCTGCTTCAGATAAGTTCTTCACTGTGCGACGCAACTCTTGGCCACTGAATCCGACGTCTCTGAGAAACCGGGTTGTAGAGTGTGCCACAAATCCTCGACAACCCACCTCCACTGGGTAAACCCGGACTCTCCATCCTCGCTGTTCCGCTTCAGTGGCTAGTTGAGCATACCGCAGTTTCTTCCTCTCATATGCCTCATCTGCAGCATCCTCCCATGGCACTGTTAAACTCTACCAGGTGAACAAGGCGTGTTGATCCAGACCACAAGACAATATCTGGTTGAAGGTTAGTGGTCGCAATCTCAGGTGGAAAAATAAGCCGTTGACCAACATCTGCCAGCATTTTCCAGTCTCTAGCAGCTTCCAGTTGTCCTGGGCGAGGATTGGTTTTAACACCTTTTCTTGGTGGTTGCTCTCCTGGGCGGAGGAATGTTGTCTTTTGTGTGTAATGTTTTGATGGAACTGGTGGCAACTTATTGGTCATGTAACGCTTGTCTTCCAATGCTAAGGCCAAACATCGCAGCACCTGGTCATGGCGCCAAGTAAACCATCCTTGGCTAAGAGCCACCTTACATCCTGTCAAAATGTGCCTTAATGTTGCAGGTGATGAACACAAAGGACATGAGGGTTCCTCTCCTACCCAGAGGTTTAGGTTCTGTGGTGATGGGAGAACATCATATGTTGACCTGATGAGGAAACTGATCTTGCTCTGTTCCATTGACCATAGGTCTTGCCAGCCAATCTTGCGTTGTTCCACACTCCCATCTCCCTGCTTGGCCTGGGAAACAGCCTTTACGCACCTCATCCTCTCCTTTTGCTTTTGCACCTCGTTGACTACCAGCTTCCTCCGTTGAGCTGAGGCTGCCTTGTGCCATGTAGGAGGAGCTGAACTGAGACCAAGACCCCCTCTTCCATGCTGAACTTGCCCTATGATATCACCAATTCGAAGGGCAGCCTTTGCATCCTCCCCAGCTTTCTTCAAACTAATAGTAAAACCTGGAATGGAACAAACTGCTATGCAATGGGAGTCTTGTATCCATCCCTGATAGCTGAAGAAAACCTCACCCTCTAGCTGTCGGACACCCTGGGTTGATTGAGACCCCAAACGGACTAGGATTGAATCATTAGCTTTATTTAATGTGTTAAAAAAGACAATGGTTAAGGCAAAATCACCCTGTGATACAGGGGTGTCCAGTCACAGTCCTGGAGGGCTATTCCACTCCAGGTTTAACAGGCAAAATTATATAATGAACTACTTCAGGGTTTGGATGGAGATTTAATTGGTTCAGTGAAACAAAATTAATCAGGGTTGGAACAAAGACCTGGCGTGGAAGGGACAACTTTGGCCATTGCCGTTTGCTGCTTTTGAGTGATGAAATGAACATATTATTTATTTATGTATTTATTTATTAGGCAGACGTCTTTTTCCAACATGTTAGTTTACTGAGTTTAAGTAAAGGTATTGATTACCAAATGGAAAATGTATTTTAGTTGTTGTCTCTATTTCCTTGTGTCTGTCTGTGCTTGCATCTGGAATTTAACCTATATACAGTACTTACAGTATCACATTGCACTTTAATAACTAGAACTGTGATCCCCAAGGGAAGTCTCTTTAAATGAGTAGCTATCTGCCCTCTAAAAATCCTTTTGGTACATCTAACACAAGGCTATAGATCAGACCACCACCGTCCTTCTAAAACCTAACACTTGTGCTTCCGTACCTTCTCACTCCTACAGGGAATGCACTCCATTGTGGATAAGCAGCTGCATGAACTCTGGCCTAGGGAGACCCATATCCCATTCCAGGGATTGTGCTTCTGTCAGTAACATCTGCTGTTTATTGGCCCGGCTTTGTGGTCTTGGCCCTGCGGGCTTGCAGATCGCTGCTGTTCAGACTCATTCCTGGCCCCAGAGGTCTCTATCCAGGGAACTGACAGAGTTTAAGGTTAGGTTAGTGCGCTCATGGAGGCTGTAAACATACATTAGGGAGTAATGTGACCAGTGCATCGTGCATGGGTGATGAGTTGATGACTTGGAGACAGGTTGAGGTTCCCAGTCATTTGCTCTTCAACCCCCTGGAGGACCCCCCCCCCCCCCACACACACAAACCTTTGCCTTTGTTCCTACCCCTGCTTTGAAACTGAGAACCGTCTCTGGACCTCAGCTCTGCTGATGAAATAGATAAATTGCGTTGAGACGTCCAGCTTCAAATACATTTTTCATCTTCAACACTGTTAAGTGAATTATTATTGTTATTATTTATTTATTTTTCTACTGGATCTAATTTTCAAATACAATGATAAAATGACCGGCGAATCGCTTCCACACTATGCCACATTACTAAACAGATGCAGAGCTCGATTGAAGGAAAGTCATTCTCCAGATTCAACTGTTTAATGTATAGGTTTATAGATACTGCATTTTCCATACATTACACTTGTTATGTAAACAGAATACTCCATGAACTTTCATGGAGTGCTTTATTGATTTCGATCATGAGGAGAACTACAGTATAAACAACCAGTACTCCATCCTCTATGCATCCTAGTACCTGTAGGTAACATGGCCTGATTGTAGCTAGACCACTGGGGTGAGTCTGAACAGTAGCCTACGCAGTGATTAGCTACCTGGAACTTTGCATCTTTAGCGTTGTACTATAAATGTCTGCATGTTCCACATTAAAGCAGAAAGAAAGAAGCAAACAGTTTTCAACAGAAGAGAATGGGGACTAGAGATGATATTGTTAGGGTTCATGAGATGGATTTCAAAACCTTGGCAAGCACTCATTTAATGGTAATGTTTACATTGTGAAAGAAGTGCAGAGCCCCTCTGGTTCATTCCAGTGGCACCACATTATGTCTCCATAAAGTCTTCTTTATTTTCGCAATGTGTTGTTTTCTTTTTTTCTCGCTGCTTCCTTTAAAATCTCAACTAGCTGCTTTGAAAATCAACGTGGGTCAATGCTGGAACCTTGGTCTAATTGTTGCCATCCATTTTCATAATCTTATTGCCTGTTTCTTTTGAAGTGGTGCAAAAGTGATTCATTATTACAATTTAATTTTACAAATATCCTCCTTCACTGTTATTTAACCCCCCCAAAAAAAGGCAGTAAAATTAATTTCAGTTCTGTTTTCAGCGCTGGGAATTGGAGGACTACTAGGTCGTGGAGCTTTAATAACTGAAAGAGCAGGAGGTCAGTAACATAAAAGGCAATAATTAAACAGATATGCAATACAGTGCCATGTCATTGAAATGAGCAGTCTTGAAACCGGTGACATTATACCAAACTGCGACACAACTTGTGAATTGTTGGAAGTAGTGAGTCATCTGAGAACACAACAGTCCTCCAAAACTGTAGTCTGTCGAACATCTGCTGGACCCAGTGCTTTCTGCACTGTACATCTGCATGGGTGAGCAGGGGTTTGTCAGACCACTCACCCGTTGTAGCCCAGCCTATGCAGAACTTGTTGTGCTGTACGTTGGCTCATGTTTGCAGTGTATGTTTGGCAGAATCGATGCCACATGTGGATTAAACATCCCATGGTTTCCACCTCTTGTTTTAATTACCGTTAGCTGTCATTACACAAATGAAACTAACCATTTCACCAATTTAAGGCACTAGCACTACTTGATTTACATGGAGTGCTTTTGAAGTTTCTGGATGAATAACCTAACCATTTCAAACTGTAGGTTGTGGTTTTGGTCCCATGGAGATTCAGAACTGTTTTAGTTGGCGTCGCAGAGCCTGCTAGTCCAGACCCTGGGGGCTGTGGAGTCTAGACCCTGAAGGGTTAATGTTTTTTTGCAGCCAGGACACAACGACCCCAGGCTTGATGTCCACAGTCACCTGTTGTGTATATGTTTGCATTTCCTCCAGTGCCAGAAAGCTTGTTTTTTTATTTTTTATTATTATTGTTATTATTATCTTGCCAGTAGTTTCATAAAACCCCAGGCAACGTTCTCTGTGCCAGAGAATGTAGAAAACAATGTAGCACCTCAAAGGCCATCCAAAGGTGAGGACAACAAGGCATGCCGAAGTTGTTTATTTTTTCAAGGGCACTAAGGGGGAACTTTTTCAAGTATTATTATTTTTTTAACAGCTGTTACTTTTACAACACTAGAACTCTCTTACCTTTTTATGATGTTTGCCATCATTAAGAGTTATTGAATTGGATCGGGTGATGAAGGCTTTCGGGTAGGGGTGGGGTTTGAAAGAGTAGAAACGATTTCTATTCACTTAAGAAACTTTAAGGAATGTTTTGTCAAGGGCAGTTTTTGTAAAGCCTGTTTTGTCAAATGTGTAGTACATGCAACCTTTTTAAATATTAGTTTATATTTATTTTTTAAAGCAATGTTTAAATGTAATGTTTATGTTGTCCTGCCATATTGTACACAACAGCAGCAATTATGCTTTCAATTAAAATAAATGAAATGATTAAATATGTAATTATTATTTTCGTAACCCTATGATGCAGTTCATACACAGAAGTTTAAACCATCATTTGGCCTGCTTTGTTCAGCTCTTGTCCTGTTCAGCTCTTGTCCTGCTCTCACATAGTATGCAATGTACTGTACTTTATCATTTATTTATATTTCATTATTATTATTATTTGTATTGAGTCGTTCTGTGTTCATGTTAAAAGTAATCAATTCTTTCTTACAAGATTAAAACATAAAATAAAAAACATCAACACTTTCTTAAATGTGTTATCATTATGAATATTGAGAATTGTTTTTGTATTGTTTGCATGTGATGGAAAAAGGCATCTTCTGTGTGCCCTAAAAAACAGCAGCAGGAAATTGTGCCGTGATCTATCAAAACAATTTAGGGGAAAGTTGCAAAAGCCTTGGTAAATTAAAGCCAAGATATAAGAGTCAATGACATGGCTTGCAAAGCAATACTGTGTACTTCACTATAAGAGGAAGTAATAATTCCACCCCCACACCTCCTTTCTCCCACACTCTCTTTATTACAGTTCAGTGTTGTTTATTCAGCATTGCTGCTATAATGCTGGAGTTCAGTGCAAGGTGAGCCTGGTAATGGAGATGAAGTGGAAGTTCACAGGGAGGTGAAGGCTCAGCCCACTGTGCTTGCCAGGGTAAAGAGGAGTTCAGGGATTTTCTCAGCCACTTTGCGTTGCGCCTTGAACAGTCCAAAGCTCACAGCTTCCCCTGAGCTCTGAGTGTATGAAACAACTTGCCAGGCCCACACACTGTCTGAATCTAGCCCAGGTGCAGCAGTGACGGCACAGTTTGTGCAACAATACTGTATTCATTTAGATTCAGATTCACTTCTTTAACCAGGATAGAACCCTTGAGATATGCATCTCATTTACAAGAGGGTCCTGGCAAGAAAAGGCAGCAAGAAAAAACATAAAATCAATAGCAAAAAAGAGGCAAATCATTCCTACAGGACAAAAACAATCATAATACCAGTAATACAAAACATGGTTAATTGAATTGGTATAAACTTTGGCAAATCTTAGTACCACTGCCCTTTATATCACTAAAGTAGAGGTTGTTATTGTAGCTGTTTGGTTTAGTTTCTATTTCTTTAACTTGTTTTCTGCTCAGTTAAACCTTCACTTATTCCCCTGGCACCTTATCTGGAGCTTCACATCTCAACTATATAATATATTGCTTTTTAATAACAATTTTCTCAATGCATATGTTATATTACTATGTATAGTTATATGCACATCCAAGTCTTCAGTTGTATTTGAAAGCTTTTGTGAAAAGTTTAGTATCTGCTTGTGCTAGTGTTCCCAGTGCATTCATCATTGTTGATTATTACCTGTGCAATACTGGTAATGTGTTGCTGATTGCACCTGTAGGCAGTTGGGTTGTGTTTGTCATTCACAGGATTACAGGCTTTCACAAACAGGTATGAAAACACAGCCAGGTGCAGCAAAGCAAAGGCACTCGCCCAGCTTGGCAAACCAGTCGACAAAACCTGTTCATTGCCCTGCTGTGGTTAACACTATTGATTTCAGACTAATCTGCACTGTGCTGGCATGATTTATGGTGGTAGGATATGATTGGTTAGCACTGGCCTGAGGGATACATCTTAAGAACTTTATACGGAAGCAGTCGGATTGCTTGCATGCCTTTCATTCCTTCACAATTCATTTTCACATTGAGGTTATACAAATTAAACTGCTCCCTTTTGCAAAGGAAAAACCCTAGATACATGCCTCTATTACGATCCGATATATCATGCAAAGAAAGTATCTATAAACCCCTACCAGGCATTATGGATTAAATCACTCTTTCTTACCCTATCACATGTTCCTCCCCAGCTTCTGGACCTGTTCATTCAGTGGGACTGGTCCACATACCTGGCTGACTATGGACGCCCCACCTGCAAGTACCTCCGTGTGAACCCCAACACAGCCCTGGCCCTGCTGGAGAAGTGAGTATCTGGGTTTATACCACAAGCGTGGGATCATTTCATTGTTCCCTTTCAAGTACAAAATGTAACCATTACCATATGGGTATTTACCTCCTAAAGAACCCGAAACCTGAATAAGCTATAACAAAGCTGCTCGCAGAGTCTATGACGAAGTCATGGCCCGCCCCCGAGGGCACAAAAGCACTACGCTCACAGACCTCGGCGCCATTTTTCCATTCAATACTGACCTGACGGACGAGCCTTGTTCAGATTAGTACTTGTTACCTCTATCTGCTATATAATTCACATTTATTGTGATTTTACACATTTATGTGACGTTGAACTAATCACTGTAATAGTTTTCACTACTTAGGCGTAATTTGTGCACTACAGCCTGTTGCTTGTTGTGTCCCACTGCGGCTTTGTGCCCCGCATGAAGCTAGTGGCTTAGTCGTTGTTTCCCAGAGATCCAGCAACGTAAGTCGGCTGACTTGCGCTCTCCCTCCAGGCTGCATAGCTCCGGCTGGAGTTATTACCAGTGCTCGAGCCCCCCCAAAAAAGTACCGGAACACAATATAACATTTCAACAACGGTTATAAATGAACTAAGAAGAATAATATACAGTAGAAGCCCATTCAACTGCACAGCTGGGAAACATAGCAATGGTTCGTATTAATGAGCGTTCAGATGTTTACAAAAACAGCAATACAGTTACATATATTGCACTCTAAAGGTTTATTTAAAAATGAGTATTTTTCTGGTAGCCCCAAACCTGAGTTTTACACTGTATATAACGTCACTCTGCAAAGCACATCTGACAGTGGTACTGAAGCGTTATATACAAGTACATTAAATGTAAAACTGATTCAAACAAGTGAAGCACTGTTTTTTATTTGTATTCACATACATATCAGTTAATTGCTTTCACTTTTCTTTTTTAAACGTTAAATAAAAGGAAAAACTATAAACTGAATACAGTACTGAAAACAAGTTTCAATACAATTCTCAAAGCAGCAGGCTGTATTCCATAGTGCTGTTGGTCATACAGTTTTACATGTACATTTGTGTGGATATTTCCCTCAAAAAACAACAAACATAGCTTATGACGTTTGAAATTAGATAAGCGATACTACAGTATCACGTCTTTAACAGCTTGTCTAACTAGGGTTCCACCTGTAATTTATAACTTAAGTTTCTTATCAGTAAGTTCACATTTATTATTTTAGCTGTCTTATCTCTTCATACAAAATAAAACGTTTTTGCTGAATTAAAAAAAAAAAAATAAATAAATGGTATTGTTCAAAATTGAAGATTATATAACATGGCTAGGTAAAGATCTACATGCAGCTACCAACAATTACTAGGCATGAAACCCCAGACCCACTAGCAGATAAGAACTTGAACTTGAAGCATATGAGGAAATAAAAATTATATCCCTTTTCCCACAGTATATAGAGTAAAAAAAGTTAAACAAATTAATATTTTCTTATGTTTTTTTTTTTACATTTTGTTTTTGTAATTTCTAAATATTGTGTATATAAATCAGTGGTCACGAACCCAAAATAAATTGTACTTTTCTTAACTTTAATATATGGTAAGACTAGTGTTTCAAACATATATTAACTAAAAAATAAAAGGCCTTCATGAATTTATATAACAAACATGCACATACCGTACAGTGCTAAATTGTACATACTGTAACAGTTTCACCCCTGCTGTTTTTATGTATTTATTGTTAATAAGTACAGTGTTGTACACTTATGTGGAAATATGGACATTTAAACTTACCTGTCAAAGTTGTTTTTTCAGAAAAGTAGGATAGTATCCAAATAAACATGAACAGATTGATTGTTATTGACCCTCAGCTAACCAGAGCCCCCCCCCCCAGACAGCGCAAGTTTGCTGTCTCAACGTCTAGAACGAGGTGACTGCGATATTATTTGATACATTTTCACGTGTGTGGTCAAATTTGAACATAGTTTGCTGGAAAAGATTTCTATTTATTTTCAAAAAGGTTCCGGCTACCAAAAAAAGTGCAGGAACGCTGCCAGTGCATTCCGGCGCGTTCCGGCTGTTGGCGGTTTCGGCTTGCTTTTTCATTCTTCAGTATCCAACCCTGAAACACACCGACCTGCTGATTAGGTTCCACACCTGGTACTCACACACAGCAGGCAGGCTCTCCCAAGGGCATCAGGTACTTCATTAATTAATTACAATAAATACGCACTATTTACAATATACATTTACACAAAAAACTCTCTTCATGCGCAGGGCTCCTGTCCTGCCACAGCACTGTATACACTTACATTAGTGTCAGGTAATTCACAGTAGCAAAATGCATAGGTTTACAAAGCACAACTCGCTTTTGCTTTCCTGTAGCCATTTTGCATTAGCACTGTACATGTGGGTGATGTTGCTGAAGAGCTTGATCATGGCGGATAAACGGTTAGGGCAGATATGT
This sequence comes from Acipenser ruthenus, assembly GCF_902713425.1. Classification (NCBI taxonomy): domain Eukaryota; kingdom Metazoa; phylum Chordata; class Actinopteri; order Acipenseriformes; family Acipenseridae; genus Acipenser; species Acipenser ruthenus. The sequence goes on along the minus strand of NC_081190.1, from coordinate 90,803,648 downwards.
GACGGATGGATGCACAAAGGATTACTGTATTTCTCGTTTTTTGTTACGGGACATTTTATTCTCGTTTTATTATGAGAGATTATTTACAGTAATATTGTATTTCTGTCTGTAGAGAGGTTTCTCTTGTGTTTTATGTTTCTTTTACAGACTATGCACAGGCTGGTCTGCAACGTGGTGCTTTGCGCACGTACAGTGAGAGCAGCACTGCATAGGACCAAGATACATGCTTCAGGTGTTGCTTGTTTGCAGTCTCATCCACAGTATCTTTATGCGGTTTTAGTGACAGCTTTTAGCATCACCATTACGAAGGCTGTTAGTACTATCTAACAAGCAGGCTTCCCTCAGTTTCGTGTGTGTACTGACTGTGAGTGGTTTTGCCAGCGGCTTTTACAGGTGGGCATCCCTGCACATTGTTACCCATGATGACTGCGAACCGGTGGACCCATACCATACGATACCGTGGTCACGACCAGCTCCGTTCCCAAACTGATACCGTACCGAACCAGGACTAGTTTACTACACTGGTACTGCACTGGTGCCAATCCGGTACTGTGCCCGTACCAATCCAGTGCTAAAGTCACCAAACCAAACTGGTACCAATCCGTTGCTAAACTCGCCTACCCGGTGCTAAACTCACCGACCCAGTACCATACCATACCGACCCGGTGCTAAACTCACCGATCCAGTACCATACCATACCGACCCAGTGCTAAAGTCACCAAACCAGTACCGTCCGCGGTTCCAACGCGGTCCTAGACGACCGGCTACCGACCGGTTCTCGCCAATCCGGTCTTGTTCGGGTCTTCATAGGTCCAGTTGCTATCTATAAGCAGATCTACTGTACACTGCATTGCTGGCTTCTTGTATCATGCCTGGGTTTTATCCCTGTGAGACATGCAAGGCCAGTCTGCCTGTTGAGGACAAGCATGGCAGATGCTCTTCCTGCCTGGGGCCAGAGCACGCCAAGGAGGCACTGGTGAACTGCAGTTTCTGCGAGTTTTATGCACATTTCTCTGAGCGCACACTGGAGAAACTTACTCCAGCACAGCGCTCTTCCCCATCACCCTCTGTTAGAGAGGTGGCTGCATCTTCGCCAAGGGAGACCGGACAACGCACCCAGGAATGTAGCCCACGCAGTGAACCATCTTCATTGGCTTCTCCTTGTCCTCCCCTGAGGAAGAAGTAGAAGTGTAACTGTTCCAAACAATCAACGGATTCGGAGCAGATAGAAAAGCTCTGGGCAGCTGTTTACCACCAAAGAACGGTTGTAGCAGAATTACTGCATGATTCCATAGGGCTATGGGCGCAGGAGGACATACTGACCATTGCCACCTCTGATGAGATGGGCGAACAGGAGCTGGCATTCCCATCTGCCGATGTGGAGTCCTATGGCATGTCCCCTGCCATTGAGCTCTCCCTGTCAGCAGAGCATCTACCGCTGATCAAGAGGGCAAGTGTCCTGGCCTACAGGAGAAACAAGGCAGTCAATCTTTGATGATGAGCCTAGCATCTCTCCCGTGTGTCCCCCAATGCACCGGGTTTGAAATCCAGTCGCCCTGGGATCATCCGGCTACAGCTCCTGCTGTTTCCCATTCGATGGACGCCCTATTCTGGGTGCGTAATGCAGAAAAGCTGCATCTGGCCCATTTTTGGCCGGTGAGGTTTCAGTTGCCACTTTGGTACAGGGGCTTAATTTAACGTTTCTGTCCAAGGACGCTACCTGCCTCAACAAGCAGTGCCGGGTCTCCAAAGGTGATCCTCAAGCATGCCTATTCAGCCAGTGCTTTCACCGCACGGCTAGGCAATTCTAATAGTATTCTGGTGGCCTACCAGTCCTATTTGCATGGGTCCCTTTCTGACTGTCACAGACTCTCACCACAACATCTGGATGAGCTGCGCCTGGTTATTAAGAACCTGCTCCGAGTGTCAAAGCTCAACGGGCAGGCCATAGGCAGGAACCTGGCTGCGCTGATAGCTGCACGTAGGCAGCTCTGGCTTTTACAGGCACGTGTCCCTGATGGGGACAAAGCATCGCTGTTGGATAACCATATTACACCAGGGCATACGTTTGGTCCCGCGGTGGACAAGATGGTGTAGCGCTCTCATCGTGCATGGGAATCCATGAAGGCGCTAATTCGCGTCTTTCCCAAGCGACCACTGCATGTGCGCAAACCAGCAGCAAACTGGCACCCTAGGCCCCAGCAGCCTCCAAGACCGGCATAGCCGGCTGCTCCTGCAGCGAGGTGGTGTGGCTTGGCCTGAGGCTTCTTAACAAGCCGTCCAGCAGCCCTAGGAGTTTGCTGCCACAGGCCCAGGGCCCCTTTTTCAGGGAGGCATCTGGAGTATTGGCATCAGTGCACCACGGACATCTGACTGCTTATTACCATTCAGACCTGCTACGCACTGCAGTTAAAGCACAGTCCCCCTCCCTTTCAGGGTGTGAATATAACATCAATCACAAACCCACAGGATGCCGCGGTGGTGTATCAGGAGGTAGCAGCTCTGATGTAAAAATTGGCTTTTCGCATGTTAGAACCCCTCCAGTAGTGCTCAAGCGGGATGGTGGCCTCAGAAACGATCCTCAACCTCAGACAGGTCAACCTGTATCTGTATCGAAGAAGGTTCAAAATGTTTGAGACGCAATAGCTGTTGCAGTCATTCAGGCCAGGCAACTGGTGGACACTGGTGAGGTCACCATGGTGGACCTCAAAGACGCCTACTTCCATTTGGCTCATTTGTGCCCAGTCTCCAGCACAGGCAGAGGCCCGCGCGGAACTTGTCACTGGCCATCTTCAACGGTTGGGCCTTATGGTTGCGCCTTCTCAGACAGCCTCCTATCTAGGAGTGTGCTTTGACTTCAGGTCCATGCTGTCCACTCTGGCACAGAGGTGAGTTTCTCACTCAATTTTTTAGCCCTAGCTACTTGTTACTGGGGTTCCATATGGTAACACACAAGACAACCTCTCGGCTTAGCCTTGTAGCATTCCAGTCGTTCTACAATATTGCCCTTGCAACGGCTTTGGTACACTCACCATACATTAATGATTACATTTCATACTTGAAAGGGAACGTTAGGTTATTAACATAACCCTGGTTCCCTTAAATAAAAATGTAACCATTAACCTTCAAAGTCGCTGTGTCCATGATTGCAGCAGGCTTAAAGGAGAAATGACGAGGAGGTCTGAGAGCGCAGTACTTTTATGCCCTTGGGGACAGGCATGACTGCATCACAGAGAGTCTGCGAGCATCTTTGATATATTTACAGGTTAAAGATGTTAATACCCATTTGGTAATGGTTACATTTCTATTTCAGGGAACCAGAGTTATGGTAATAAACTAAAATGTCTATTGTTGCTCTGATTTGGACTACGAAGTTTAGTCAAGAAATGCTATTCCCCGATCTGCTTGCGTCTAACTTGGCCAAACAGCCTGTAGCCCCTTCATTGGTACCGGTAAAGGTAGTAAACAACAGAGAGGCTGAAAATTGACAGACTGAGCTCAAGGTTCTATCCTGAAAAGAGGCCATAAACAGGGTTCAAAATTAATCTGTGTCGAAGCATGTCGGTTGACAATGAAAGTAAAGATCTGCCAGGTAAAATAATCCCTGAATTACCTGATTTAATATATATATATATATATATATATATATATATATATATATATATATATATATATATATTGTAAAAGAACTCACCCACTTGGGTTTGTTGCCCCTTTAAAAACACGACCCAGGACACAGAAATGGAGTTTAAAGCACGGTTGCACTATTTTTAATACACACAAAATAAAAACCAAACACAAAATAAACACCTAACTCCGTTTTTGGAGCTCTGACTACACAGGTTATTCCCTGACTAACTCGCAGGACGGCTAAGCCGTTTACCTGTCACAAACTTCACAAACCAAAAAAAAAAACACACAGGTTTAATATAGCACTTTTCTCACGATGGCTAAGACAGAACCCTCTATCTGTCTTCAACTCAACTCGTCTTAAATACCCTGCACCCGGTTCTAATTTTCAATCACCCCCGGGTGCAGGGGATAATAAACAATAAAACAATTAGCCACTGGGGCATATGCACGTGTTTTGTGCAGGGAGGATTTTAACCCCCACCCTGCTGTCTTACAATAGATAGATAGATAGATAGATAGATATTTATTTTATATACATGTGGTATAAGCAGAATACTGAATGATCCTTTGTGGTCCTTTTTTTATTCAACTTAGGATGATGTCCTTACATAAACCACTGGTTTACTGAGACATCCTCCTTTGGCGAATAAAAACTATTTACCATGAATAATCATTCAGTATCCTACATGATTTATAGGCAACTCAAAATCACTTACCCCCCCCAAATCCATTATGTCTTATGTTGAAGCTCTTTTGTTTATTTGCTTGTTTTTTTTGTATTTCAATTTAGAAAACGCAGATATGTAAAAGACGTTTTTACTATAGAATTGTTTTTGAAATATTTGCATATCCAGAATAAAAATAAATAAATACACAATTCGCAGCACAATAAAAAAATTATCAGTAATAAATATTTAATAAAATGTTAATAAAGCTAATGAGAGGTAAGAATTGGGTAGCACTCATTTAAAGCCTAAAATGAAAAAAGAAGAAAAAAGTAATATACACAATAGAAAAACACATGTTAAATACATTGACTCCTAGTACACTTTTCATATAGCAAAGCACAATCTAACGGATGTTGATTGTGAAATCCGCTTTAATATATTATGATAGATGAATGCTGAGGTCACATTGTTTTCAATATGATTTGTTATGATTCATTTAGTTCAGTGAGTCACACACTGAAATCTTTACAAGAATTCCCATTTACTGTGAAATGTTAGTTTGGGGAAAACACTAAACAAAAAAAAATAATTATTATTCCAAGAAAAATGTTAAGTCCTGTAATTGGCATTTTCATTGCATGATTTTGAGAGACAAACAGAAGTCTTTTGTTTTCTTATGAACAGAAGCATGGCTCTAAAACTGCATTTATGGGATCGGAAAAAGGATTGATTATAATCTTCCTGGAAATGAAAGATATATATTAGAGCCAGAAGAGTCAGACTGTATGGAATAGTAGGTGGTAATTCCCTTCTTGTAACAACCATTAATAACGAAATCATTAATATACTGGGTTGGGTACAGGCCATTGCCTCATGATAGCTGACTAGACTGCCAGACTGTTCCACTTACTCACTTGTCAAACCTAAAGAAAGTGTTTGTTGATTTCCTCACATGAAACATAGCTTAGCAAGACGGTGTAGATCACTTAAGGGGTCTGAAGTGAGATGAAAGGATAGGGCTTTAATCAACGAGAAACCCGTTTTTTACGTTGCTATAATGATGTCGGACAAAGGACCTGAGAGGAATAATTGCAATGTCCGACAATGGACCGCAAAGGGTTAATCTCTGCCATCTCACGACAAAACAGACATTTTATTGCTTAGCAGACACCAGCTTTTGTGAATAAGCCTGGCTGTTTCTCCCCTTGCTTCTGCTGTCATTCAGCACTGTAGCCAGATGACACTGGAGACCATGTTCATCTCAAAATAAAGAGTTACATCAAACAGCTTACAACAGCATTATCCAGAGCTCATAAACTTGCTTTTACTTATAGTAAGTGGATTGTGATGGTTTATGATGTGTGGGTGTGGCCCTCACTGACCAGCAGGAGGAGAGAATAATACCAGTGAAATAATGAATTAACTAGTTTAAGCGTCTTTCATCGTAAAAACATTGATTTTGCTGTGTGTTGTGATGTTACATTCTTGGGTTAAGCCTATTTTTACCCAGGCAGGGAGAGCTAGGATGACAGTTGTATATCATAGGTCAGGGTTTCCCAACCCTGGTCCTGGGGACCCACTGTGTCTGCTGATTTTCATTCCAACTGAGCTCTCAATTACTTAACTAGCCCCTCAGTTGAACTGATAATTTGCTTAATTTTACCTTTTTAATTGTTTTCATCTCTTAAACAGTTACAGAGTTCAAGTTACTTATAAAATGTTATAGCTAACTTGAAATCTGCAACTGTTTAAGAGCTGATAACAAGTAAAAATGTCTAATTAATTAAATAATCTTTTCAATTAAGGGTTCAATTAAGTAACTGAGAACTCAGTTGGAATGAAAACCAGCAGACACAGTGGGTCCCCATGACCAGGACTGGGAAACCCTGTCATAGGTTATGCAACGGTGGAGGGTACAATGCTCACCAGTGTTTGTTTCTTTCTCTCTCTTTTAAATGTTTCCTCTCTAAAAAAGGATTTCCAGAGCGTAAGTACCTTTCCTGTTGCCTGTCCGTTGAGATCGTCCTTGACCCCTTTTTTCTGTGCTTGTTTTTGTTTTCCAATATAGGACTGTCTGGCTGCTTGACTGGTTTTTGTTGGCCATCCCCTCTGCATGACGGCTCTCTTGCCTTCACTCGCTTACTATCTTACTACATTGTGTCTTTTTATTTGCTCAACTGTTCTTTTGAAGCAACACAGTCTTTCCTTAATTGTAATCTCTCAACGGTTCCAAAATGTTCTTATATTTTCCCACCCAATTTCAACTCCAAGTGCTTTCCATCTCCTTCTCTGTGTGACTTGTTCTTTTCTTTTTCTTGCCCACTCATATTTGGCTTTGTATCATGTACTCTCAAACTTACTGTTCATGTTCTGCACTTAACCCTTAACTACTGGTGCTGGTTTCAAATGACCCATGGTCAAAATACTGAATCTTTGATGTACAGTGGTTTGTAGTGCCTGGGCACTGTGAGTCTGCTTTTGCTTGCTGTTGTTCTGTTATGTGCTTGTTCAGCCAAACAGTTAAGGGTTGATTCCAGTTCAATCTCTCTCGTTCTCTCTTGTAAAATCCAACTCTCTCCTCTTCCCCCTGTCCCCTAGTCACTTTTCATCTGTGTCTTCCTCCTGTGTTTCTCTCATTACATCTCTGAATGTTAAAGACCACAGGACATTGGCAGCTTAGTGGTTAAAAGGGCCGACCTAAAAAGTTATATACCGGTAATCCCATATTCTATACCGCTAAATCTCAGTTTGGTTTACGTGTGTGTGTGTGTGTGTGTGTGTGTGTGTGTGTGTGTGTGTGTGTGGACAGGCTCCAGTACAGCTGGGTAAGTATAATAGTATATTAGTAGCCTACCGTATCTCCAAACTGAACAGACAGGCTGTGGGCCTACAACATTAGTACTGTCTCGGGAGGTGACAGCTCTTCCACAAAAGTGAGCTATTTGCACGGTACAACCCCTCCACTTGATGGAAGGGTTCTACTCCAGGTACTTCTTGGTGCCCAAGCAGGATGGTGGCCTCAGACCAATCCTCGACCTCAGGCAGGTCAACCTGTATCTGAGTCGACAGAGGTTCAAAATGTTGATCATGCAACAGCTGTTGCAGTCAATCAGGCCAGGCAACTGGTTCACCACGGTCCCCATAAAACCAGTGCACAGGAGGTACCTGCAGTTCGCTTTCCAAGGAACAGCATACGAGTTCTGTTTACTGCCATTTGGCATCTCTCTAGCTGCCCGTGTCTTTTCAAAGTGCATGGACGCTATCCTGGCCCCATTGAGACTCCGAGGCATCAGAGTGCTCAATTACCTGGACGACTGACTCATTTGTACCCAGTCTCCAGCAGAGGGCCACATGGAACTCGTCACTGGCCACTTTCATCGATTGGGCCTGAGGGTGAATTGTGCAAAGAGCCAGCTCGCACCTATGCAGATATCCTCCTATCTAGGAGTGCAATTGGACTCCAACTCCATGCTGTCCACTCTATCGGACAACAGAGTGCAGACAATAGCCGTCTGTTTGAAGGTTTTTCAGCTCAATACAGCACTTACAGTAGTGGTGTTCCAGAGACTTCTAGGCTTGATGGCAGCAGCTTCCCAGACCCTTCCGCTGGAGATCCTGCACATGCACCCTCTCCAAGCCTGGTTCAACAACAGGGTTTTTCAGCCTGTGTGGAACCCGGGCTGCCTAGTGAAAGTGTCTTGCCACTGACTAAAGGTATTGTCTTGGTGGACACAGCCTGCCCATCTACGTCTAGTCGTAACACTGGGCAGCGTCACCAGAAGAGAGGTCATCACCATGGACATGTTCAGCCCCGGCTGGGTCGCTGTGTGGAATGTCGGGTGCACCGGGGCTATGGAACCCCCCCTGGCAGAGTCGCCACATAAATATTTTGGAGCTGCAGGCAGTTTATCTGGCCCTGCAAAATTTTTTACAGGAGGTTCAAGGAAGACATGTGCTTGTCTGGACAGACAACAATACCGTGGTGGTTTATATAAACCACCAGGACGGCCTCAGGTCTTCCAGTCTCCATCGTGTGGCCCACAAGCTGTTGCTCTGGGCACACAAGCACCTCCTCTCGCTGCGGGCGGTACACCTGCCCGGGGTGGTGAGCCTCATTTGGGATAGGTTCGGGATAGCAGAAATGGATCGCTTTGCCTCCCAGGAATCAATCCACTGCCACCTATAGTTCTCCATAACAGAAGATGGGGACACCAGTGACTGAGGAAACTGTTGTATGCCTTCCTACCGCTCTCCATGCTCCTGCTGTGTCTAGAAAAAATCAGGCAGGACCGGGCCAGGGTGCTATTAGTAGACTTTGGTTTTCAGCTCTGATGCAGCTCCTGAGTCGCCAGCCTTGGAGCCTGCCAATCGCCGCGATCTGCTCAGTCAGGCACGGGCGACCTTATGGTATCCCAACTTATCGAGCCTACAGCTCTGGGTCTGGCCCCTGAATGGCTGCATTTAAGCCATCTGGGTCTGTCCAGCAGGGTCAGTGACACTCTGCAAAATGCCAAAGCAGCGTCCACATGTTCCCAGTACTGGTACAAGTGAGGCATCTTTCAGACATTGTTTCTGCCTCGTGGATTTTACCCCACGATTTGCCCCATGGCAGTAATATTGCAATTTTTGCAGCACCTGTTTGACAAGGGGAAATCCCCATCCACATTAAAGGTCTGTCTGACAGCCATTTCGGCTTGCCATGTCGAAATTGACTGTCTCCCCACGAGCTCACTTCCTGACGGGGCAATTTTTGAAAGGAGCTTGGCGGCTTCAGACACCTTTTGAAGGATATTGTTGCTCGCTGGAGGCTAAACGTGATGCTTGATGCACTCATGAAGCCTCCATTTGAGCCCTTACATTCAGCTGAGCTGAAATTTTTGTCACTTAAACCGGCTTTCTTGCCTGCAATCACCTCCATTAAGCGAGTGAGTGAGATGCAATTATTTTCAATTGCAAAAGCCTGCTTAATTTTTTCATAAGCCAGGACAAAGGTTACGCTTCATACCAATCCTGCTTTCTCGGCATTACACTTCAACCAGTCTGTGGAATTGGATGCTTTCCATCCACCTCCTTTCCAGTGGGACAGGGAGCGACAGCTCCATATGCTTTGACCTGGGCGGACACTAGCGTATTATGTGGACAGGACACAAAGTTGGAGGCAGTCCAAACAGTTGTTTGTCTGTTATGGGGCAAAGTCCCATGGGCAAGCCCTGTCTAAACAGAGGCTATCAAAATGGATTACAGACACAGTCAGGACTGCCTATGAGCGAGCCAACTTGCCCCCTCCAGAAAAGCTCACTGCCCATTCCACCAGAGGCAAGGCAACTTTGTGGGCTTTGTTCCAGGGTGCATCTGTCAATGACATTTGCAATGCAGCAGTTTGGGCTACTCCCTATACCTTTACGAAATGTCATGAATCCCCAAAACCCTGACTTTGGAAATAGAGTGTTGAGGGCGGCTTCAGGGTCAACCCTTACTTCCTAACATAGAGGTGAGTTTTCCCTCAATTTTTAGCCCTAGCTACTTGTTACTGGGGTTCCAAATTGTAATGCACAAGGCATGCTTGGGTTAGCCTTGTAGCAGTCCATCGTTTTGCAGTATTGCCTTGCGGCGGCTTTGGTACACTCACCGATTCGGTAATGGTTACATTTCATAGGTGATTAAAATGCCAATACAAAACAATATCTAAAAGAGAAAACCCTAACAAAAACAGCAATTAGCGCAATATTCCTAAACCACAAAAGGATTAAAAATCAGCACCCAATCCACATACAAAATAATAAAGCCAGTGCACTCTCTCTGCGTCCTCTTTGAGAGGAGTGGAATGCTACCTCATCTGATTGAATTAATTCTCGTTACCGGGACGACCTAGTACATTGGGTTATGATAATAACCTAACATTTCACTAGTGGTGCAACAATTAATCGATGCATCGATTATTGATTATCTGTCCTTAAATTTCGAGAGCTTCGATTACATATTGGTAAATCGATGCATCAAATTAGAACCTAGTTTGAAGTCTCCTGTTGCCGGTTTGCATTAAAACCTTGAGTGCGCTTCTTTTAGTGCTATTACGGTAGATAAACAACTTCAGCGCATTGCTAGGATACGCACTTTAGGCCTCTACATTCGCGTTGGATATACCCTGTGTAAAATTAGTTGAGTTACTTCACTGGTGAGTATGCATTTTTTTTGCAGTAAAAAGTGACAAGAACACAGCATGTACCTTTTATGTTATGCATACATGATAAATGTATGCTGCATCATTTTTACGCAAACTTACTTAAAAAAAATCTCGGTCTTGGCACTTCAGACCGTGAGATAAGTAGCACATGATTTAAAAAAAAAAAAAAAAAAGCAATGGAGTTTAGTTTCACTGGAGCCGGATCATAAAGTTCGGCTGTATAAAGTGGATCAGGCTCGGATTCCACTCAACCATCATTGTCATCCAACAGTAGTGCTGTATGCACCGTAGCAAGGCAAATTAACCAATGAAAATCAACTACGTCAACATATTTGCTGTATTTCAAACTGAATCCAATCGAAAATTTATGGCGAGACTTGAAGATTGCAGTCCATCGTCGATCCCCAACAAACTTAGCAGAACTGGAGCAATTTTTAAATAATAATATTTTTAAAAGTTAATGCATTTTATTGCTTTATTATTTTATTAGTCTAAGTAAAGTAATTTTAGAAGCACAATCCTATATGTTTAAGTGAAAACATGAGAATAGAATTGTGAAGCCTATGAGCCATTGAATATTAATTACTTTCTATGCAGTTTGCATATGTACTGGTCTCGGTCTTGGCTTCGTTCTCAATATATACGTTCTTGGTCTCAGGACTTTGGTCTTAGATTACATCACTGGTATTCGATACACATGGGAAAAAAACCCACCTACAGTGCTTGGCTATTTTAACAATATCCTCTTTGGTCACTTCATGTCTATACTATACTATATAATGCATAAATGTTTTTTTTTTTTCCCCAAAGTCTTGTACCCTATAGAGTTCACATAAACAGTTTTGCATCGGGCTGACTGTTGATCTCAAACTAACTCCCTCTCTCCTCTTTCCTCTCAGGATGAAAGACACGAGCCGCAAAAACAACATGTTTGCCCAGTTTCGCAAAAACGAGCGTGACAAGCAGAAGCTGATCGACACTGTCGTCAAGCAGCTGAGGAGCCTCATCAACGCCCACCACTAATAATTGACAAGATTGGCTGCCTGGCTTGACAGGCCACACCCCTTTTCTCCCCATCACCCCACCCCAGGCCAAGATATATGCCAGATCTCTCTGCTTAATCATGAAAACCCCTCCCAGTTATTTCCTCATGCCAGCTTCCTCTGCCAGACATTGCAACTGTGCCAAGACAGTAGGAATGCTGATTGACTGTGCAGGTGTACCGGCAGCACCACAGACTTCACTTTCAAAGCTTATGTTCGATCCAAGCAGTACTTCAGTGGCCAAGCTTCAGCCGCACCTATCTCACTTCCTCTCTCTCTCAGCACCTCATATACTCATAAGGCCCAACAAAACAAAAATAACATAGTGCGTCCTGTTACGCTGTCTTCTAGGCCGTTGTGTGTTATTGTCTGCTTCTGGGTTTGTAGCGAGGGTTCTCTTCATCATAGCACCAGGTCCACTGTTTACCTGCTGAAACACAAGCTTGGTACGATAGTTAGAAGAAGGGTGGTGCTGTCCTGCCCTTTATTAAATTTGCTTCTGTCGCTGTGCATCCAAGCAGTCATCCTGAAAATTGGTTGCGTGTTTGTTTTCTTGATCATATTTGATTTCTTGGAGAAGGTTGTTTGGCACTGATAGGGCAGAAAACAGACTAGCCATTTAGCGATTAGAATATTTGTTGGCCCATGATCAGACATTGAAAGACACCAACAGTTGTGACGCTAGCTGCTCAATTACCACTTTCCTGGGTAGTTGTGACAGTAGTTTGGAATAAATAGGCCCATCAGACTGACAATAATATAAAAAAAGTTAGCATGGACAAGCCTCAGGAATTACGAGGCAGATGGGTCTGGTGGTTTGTGCCAAGAATGGAGAAGCTCAGCAGCTAAGTGGTTTGCTGTGTAGGTTCAGAGTCTCAGACTCAGTGCAGCTGTCCTGTTACAGTGGGCACTAACATGCCCCCCTTACTGGAACCTAACATGTTAGTTGAGCTGGATAAACTGTTCAAAAAGTCCTTTGTCAGGACAAAAGGAAATCAATCTGACAGCACTGGATATACAGTACCAGAAAGAAAAGAAGACTGCTACTGACAAAAGAGAGTAGCAGAACCTGGCCAGAGTTCAACCAATAAAGAAACACATTCAGAGACGAAACAGGAATAGGACAAGAAAAACAACCTGCAATTCAGCCTCCTGTGGTTGATGTCTGCAGGGTTCAGAACTGTCTATGGGTTTAAGAACACTTTTAATACCAACTGGCAGTTGTTGTGCCTTCCAGCTTTGGCAGGTGTGCTTCGTCTTTAATGTAGATTTGTGAAGATTTTCAACACTGCTTTCTACTCCCAAAGCAAGCCAATCAGACTGTGCCCATGCATCTTCCCTACAAATGTAACAAACCCTGTTTCCCTCTTTCTCTGCCGTCAATAGCTTTCCGTATTGCCAGGCAGTTCCCTTCAGTGCTTGCTGTGCTACAGCAATAGAGATTTCTGTGGGTCCTGAAAATTAGCTTCAGACGACTACTGTAATGCAGCTATAAGCAGCTTTTAAAGGAGGCAGGCAGCTCCATCGTTTTCTGGAGATGTAGGAATTATATAGCAACCACAGCAAAATCTATTGCCTTCTGATAACATGTTGGTCATTGCTGTGAATTTAGGTGCAATAGTATATTTTAGTGGAGTTTCTATTAATTTGAAATGCAATCTTATGGGGAAAGGGAAATGCCCCCTACAGGAATGGGTATGTAAGAGGTGTTGTTTTTTTTTTTTTTTTTTTTAATATATAAGCAGTGTGGGTTTTTTGTCGGTGTTATTGTTGTTCCATAGGGAGTTGGTGTAATAAAAGCCTAGAATAGGCAGCCAAAAAAGGGAACTCCGTGCCTTGGTTACTCCTGCGTATAGAGATCTGGATATGGGGTTTCCGCAGATAGGGTTTAGTTTTAATTTCAGTTTTAATTTAAAAGCTCCGTCATACGGAGCATGAGAGGCCACTGGAGAATCCAAACGCCTAATTTAATACCATCTTCATTGGGCAGGTCATGCACATTTTTGCTGTATTAAACTAAACCACTAAGTGCCCTGGGAATTATAATGCTAATGCTAATGCTAATACTAATGCAATTAAGACAGAAATTGAGATTTGTTAATGTTACTCCTCATTAAACGACTGACTCTTGCCAACGTGTGACCTACGACGGAGACTTCTGACTCTTCTGCTGGACTATCTGCGACTGCAAACATTTATACTTGTATGAGATTGGGTGGCCGTTCTTCCTAATAACAAAACGTTCCAAAGGGAGAGTTTAAAAACTACCATATAGTAATGTGTACACCTCTGCGTTGACCCTTGCTGCATGCTTAGAGCCAAACCTCTCTTAGGAGAGTCAGTTTTATTTTACACAAATATGACATGATGAGAGCAGCAGTTCACATTAGTATTATTATTATTATTATTATAATTATTATTATTATTATTATTATTATTATTATTATTATTATTATTTGGTTTTTTTTTGTTTCGTTTTGTTTTTTTGTTTTTTTTAACATACTGCACAGCACTCCAGTCATATTTGTTTGGTCTGATTGTGTATTGGGTGATATATACAGTGCTTTACATTAGAATTACCATTATTATAACCAGGAGGTAAGCAGAAGCCAATGATAATAGGCTACTGTTGTGTTTCAATTGCATTCTGACACTAACACCTCAATACTTATGACTGTTTGGTCTCCTTTCGGTTTAATATTTGGACATGCAGTAAATGCGCACACACTACAGACACTATGAGGTGGTAGAGGCTGGAGTATGTTTTAAATACAGGTTCCATATACTAGGATTTCTCACTGCTTCATAAAAATAACCAATGTTAAAGGAGAATACACTGTTTTTCTGTTTAAATCCGGTTATTTTAGTTATTTGTGGGACACATATGTCCCTTGTACCTTAAGGGTTAAAATCAGAACCTGGTTTCCTCATATTTAATATTGGGGTTACCTAAACAGAAAATAGTGCTGCTTCATTGGTGTTTGCCCTTTGGTTACGTTTGTAAAATTGGACACCAATTGTTAATTTAAACGTCCCAATGGGAAATCCAAAGAGGATTAATAGGACAAACTGGAATGGCAAATATGAAAATGATATTGTTCATCCAGAGACAGGGGACAGATTACTGCTAGCAGGTAACTGAAAGCATGTTTCTGTAACAAAAGCCAGGCATTCCTTTATGAAATCTGCTATATCCAGTAATCGCCGTCCGTTCTACATTACACATTAACCCTTGGTGTCTGTTTACAGCATTCTGGCATAGTTTGAAATGTTGTGTGCTTTACTTCATCATCGCTTGTTGGCAGTCCAGTTTGTTTGTAATACTATCCAAATCCTATTTGCTGTAAGACAGTGTATATGTCTTCTTTCCAACAAGAGCCTGCAGTGACCTGTATTCAGAAGGAAATATGAATTTAGCAGAATCTTGCACAGTATATATATGGTGTACCATTATTTGATTCCACAGTGTTTGCTTCAGATTACTGTGTATCCAAAAAGAGGTTTTCAATTGATCCTGTCAGTTTAATAAATGTAATAAAAAGGTGAGTGTCAGTTTTTTAACCCTTAATGTGCCGGTAGCTTTCACAAAAAGCCAGCCATTTTTTTGTTTTATTATTATTATTTTTTTTTTTTTCGTAGATATATTTTGGTTAAAAAAAAAACAAAGAAAAAGAAAAAATTCTTCAAGTAAAAGCAGCTCTGTTCAATGACTTGCTCGTGGTTGCATTAGATTCAACCTTGAAATCGTAAACCAAATTACTGCTGGCAAACAGCCATATATAATACTTGTACTTAAAATATGGATGAAATTGGGAAATAGAATTTGCAGATGCTTAACAGCTGAAAAAAATGTGTGTATATATATATATATATATATATTCAGGTTACTCTAAAAAAAGACATCTATTTGGCACTCCTATTTCTGCTGGCTGAAAAAACCTTTCTGTTCTGCCAATGACTTAAGTTGACAGCGGATCAGCAGTATTAAAAAAAAAATTTGCATTAATGTGTCTCCCAAACAAGGAGCTGTACTTTTTAATACACCAGTGATCATGTCTAATTGTGCCAGTGGTTGTCAGTCACATGCACCCAGGGTAAAGCACAACACTTCAGTAAGTCTATGGGGTGATTCGTACTAAGATAATTAGGAATGAGCCACAGCACAGATGGGTATTTGTTTATGGGTTTGTTAGGACTTCTTTATCCAGATGAAGACCACACGTGTCGACAAAGTACACCAAAAACAACACATGTCTGTTACTTGATAAAAAAAAAAAAAAAAAATATTATATATAAAGCCTGCATGGTGGTTCAGTGTACGTGTGTGTTGACACTTCTGTGCTGCCATCTTGAGCCCCAGTGAGGCTTTACGTGTGACAAGAATGCGCCAAGTTCTTATGGCACCGAGGTCTGTATCCCAGTGAGAGGGGTTTGAGCACTTACTGTTGTACCCCGTTCTGATCTGTTTATTACTGCAGTTTTGTTTAAAAGTGAACCTGCGGTTGTTGTGATATTTATATTGCTCTGTTTCTGTGCATTACACAGCAGCTGTGCTGCCGCAGAGACATTTATATTGGCTGTTGCAGAAAATTGCAAACGTTTTTAAAACTTCAGGGCGCCTTAGTCTGATCAAAAGGGACCTGGTAGCAGCAGGGGGGGGTTTGTGGCAGGAGCTTTTTATTAACAACCGGTGCAACAAGACAGTAATGCCATCAGCAACTTCAAACAGCAGAAAAATAAAAAGATAACAACGATATTGTGAATTCGTTTTAAAAGCAAACTTCAGTAATAGTTGGGTTAGAAAGGCATACATTTGGTTCAATTTCTTTACTTGGAGTTTCGTAATCGTAATCGTAATCTCATTACACCAAGTAGTCCAATTAACTTGATTGTAAATTCAAGATTAAAGATCAACTCCAACAATGCAAACTTAAGAACAGCGCTTTTCTGAGTGAACTGAACTGCTCTGCAAGGGTGATTCATAAACAACGCACCGATAGGAAATAGAAACATGACAGAGCTGATGTTCGAATTGAGCCATTGGCCTGGTGATGCATGGAGATTTCATAGCTACACTGGACAGTGCTGTTGTGGGACTTTGCTATGTCCTGTCTGTACAGTCTTCAAGGATGGCCTCTGCTGCACTTACCAGCACTGTCTGTGCCTCTGACCTGCACACAGGAACACTAAGACCACGTCGAAGACTGTCAACTTGTTATCCGAAAGTGAAACGAAACAGAAAATGTTCTCTCATCATTTTTTGTTCTGCGTAGCGTTGTTTATGAATTAGCCTGTATACTGAACAGAGGTATTAGATAATCTGGTATAGTTAATCTGTTGTCTACTTAAATTCAGAGAAGCCTCGAGTGGCCAAAGGCAGTAATGTCAGTGGTGATGGTAGTACAATAGGGTGAGGAAATGAAACGCTGCAAAAAACAAAATTATTGCCCATAAATAATGACTCTTACCCAGTGAGTGTATTCATTCTATAACTTAGCCAAGTTTATTGAAATATGTATTGGTAGTTCAAAGCACAATTTATTTCAACATGTATAGAACACTGTGATATGGACATCATGGTACACAGCAAAGGTAAAGTAATGTGTTTCATTTGGCTGTGTAGGTAGTCTTGCATGTCTGTGTGCTTGTAGCTAAGCTGTGGTCAGAATTCTGCCTGAAATCATATGGTTTTGCAGTTTCCTGGTGCAATATGAATAACATCTTCTGATTGACAGACAGGCACGATTATTCATATTGCTCTTGGACGTTGCTGAGCCACACTGCATTGGCTGTACTGCAGTGTTTCAGAGTGTATGCAAACCTGTAGCTGGCTGCATGGTGGAGGCTGGATGCAGCTGCTGTAGTTGGAAGTCTTTAGCTGTCATTTAGAAATTAAGTGTTCCCATAAGTGTGTCTCTTAATCTTTTAAAGGGGTTGCTTAAACTGGAGTTCTGTTGTGTGTGTGTGTAGAAAATTCCACACACAGTCAAGTAAGTGTTTGGCCAGCTTTAATAATTGCTGTTGTAAACACTAAACAAAATTAGCTACTGTTTTATATACATCCTAGTGATTTTTTATTTTTTAAAAATTTTATTTTTCATTTGGATAATTATTTTTTTTTTTAATTAAATGCTGATTAATATTTATTTGCAGCTGTCTGACCAAACACTGTTGAAATAGAAACTTATTAGCAAAGATTACAATTTCTAAATATTGAATCTTCATGATAATTTAAGTCGTTGAAGATCTAAGTTGAAATATCTAAAATATGATTTCCTTTTACACGAAACAAGTACAGGACACATACACACAGATAAATGGGGGAGCTTTCTGTACAATTTCTCTGCAATTAGGTACCCGCTTCTACAGGGTGGTATCGTTAGCGTGTTGTGACAACTCACAGTGAAAACAAATCTCTTCCTTTACGTTGCTTCAGATTTTATTCAGAGCATAACCTTGTTCTGCCAGCTTAGGAACAACTGAACCTTTGCCTAGCCCCTCAATTCCACACCCTGTCTCTGCCAATGGGGACGACATACCTTTTGAAAACCAAGCCTGAACCAGCAATGGGTATCCAGGCCTCAGGACGGACTGTGTGTGCTGTGTGACTGATCGCTTTCCCCTTGTAGCTCTCTGCGGCGCCATTCTAAAAGGGCTTGTTGAACTGTAAACCATGAGTTAACAAAACACTGTTTTCAACCAAGACACCAGGAATGTTGCCAGTCGACACGCTTTAGACTACCTGCAGAAAAAGGAAGACTTATCTGGCAAGACAAAGGACTGGAATGTGTGTATTATTATTTTATTTTTTTGGTGCTTTCCAACTTTGACTATATAACTGTAAATGTGTTAGTGTATAACCCAGCATATGTTTGTAATGTGTAACTCTGGACAGCTTTGTGGCTCCAATAATTAGGATTCTCTCTCTCTCTCTCTCTCTCTCTCTCTCTCTCTCTCTCTCTCTCTCTCTCTCTCTCTCTCTCTCTCTCTCTCTCTCTCCCTCCTTTTTTTTTAACAATAATGTGGTGAATTAGCTATTTTGCACAAGGTTTTGCACAATGTGTGTTGTGGTAGGGAGGGAAGAGACCTCTATAGATTGTAGGGATTAAAAGGGAATGTGTTCTTTCCTAACAGGCACAAGCAAAGCTACTGAGACATTACACAATTAATAGGACAGGGGGTGGGTGGGGGATGCATGGGTGCAAAAATAAATCGGTGAATATAAAGGGCGGCCGGGACTGTGGTTTAGCATGTTTTAGTAGACTGGTATACTCATAATGTAAAATTGTATTAATGCAACTTTTGAAATAACATGCTTCAAACTTCTTTTGAGAGTGTTGTGTTTTTGTATTATTATTTAGTTATGTGTTTTCTTTACCCTAAACACTCACAACATTTCTCTCAACCCTAAACACTCCAATTGTAGAATCCCAAAGCCTCAGTTAGTCCAGTTTGTTGTCAGTAAATTCCACTGATATGTTTATATGAGATACCTGTACCATGACAGTGCCATATCAATCTTTGTGCAACAGCTTGGTTGTTAGTAAGGCTGTTTTCACACTAGGTATATTTGGAGGGTTTGGTCTGCACCCTAAGTTTGGTGTGAAGTGTGAAAAACAAAGTCCGCTTGGGAAACTAACCGTACCGAGTCCACCTGAAGAACTGAGTGGTTCGCTTGCTAAACCTCAATGTGTACAACTGCTGGATTCGGGTCAATTGCACACAGGAAAACAAACTATATCAGGTAACCTCCTCGTGGGGGGTGGGGGGGGGGGGGGGTCGCAACTGACGCTCTGGTAGAAATATCGTCAAACACCAAAATCCAAGACAAAATTGGACAAAACTCACAACAATAGTAAAATATATTCAGTCATGGTTTTAATAGAAACTGAACAATGTATGCTTCAGGTGAAGAAACAAACCATAACTACAAACCAGGTGCACTTGCAAATTGTGTTGTGAACACAAACTAACTCAGCATTGAAAAACATGGAAAAGCACCCCAAAAAAAGAACTTTGGCTTGCATTCAAATGACTTGGTCCCTTTGCTTGCAGATGTGTGAACAGCAAGCAAATTGATACATTATTTAAAACTAAACGAACCAAACTTACTTTGTTTGAAACTGACACAGTGTAAATGCAGCCTAAGACACATACAATTCTCTTACTTTTTAGGTTCTAGTTGGTGGTTCTATCTGACTACTATTTTGCTACAGAATCCGAGTTTCACCAGCATTGTTGCTAATGCCTGTAACAACATCTTTCCATTGTATTTCATTACTGTCATTTCATTGTGGTTGCAATTAAAAGCAGTTAGCTGATCCAGTCAGGCCACACTAGTAGGGAGAAAGCAGCACTACAGGTTGTGCAGGGTTGAGGTTGAGGTAAGGAACTGGCACTGAAGATGCTTAGCCCATACAGGTGATGTATCTGTAGTGACAGCACCGGCACAGCTTCCACAGCTCTGACACTAGATCACATTTTTAAATCTTCAGAGTGATGTCTTCGTTACCAACAATCTGATAAACCGGCGGACACAGCAGATGCCTCTTGCGGATGATTAATTAACTTTATGACAGAAATCAAATTTTTCGGGTGACTGCAATGTGCAACCTGGCCCTTTGATGTATTGCTGTCATGATCCCATGTCGAATTAGGCCAGGTGTAATCCCATTATTGGGAGCACTTACTATAAGTATTTACATTTTATTTATCTGTGCTTTGCTGAGTTCAAGGGGTTAACACACACACATATATATGTGTGTGTGTAACATTATTACAGAATAGGGCTGGTTTTAGTTTCACAAGTAAACACTCAATTGCAGACAGGACCATGTACAGTGCTGATGAGTGTGTGGACTTTGTGCTTGTATATGCAATTCATAGTCAAAGTGCTCATTGTGTGCAGCAAAGGCTTCCCATGAAAAGTATTAAAACAGCCCAATACAAAATACGACAGATTATGCAAACATCACACTCCACATTCTGGGAAATTCCCTATACTAACTCAGAGCTCCCCAACGTTCTTGAACTATTTGATTCTGAGGTGGGTTTCCCACTTAAAACACTGTAGATGGGTTCAAAACAACAGTGAGGAGGGGCTCCCAGTGAGCTGAGCCTAAAATTAATTGGACATTACTAAATTGGAGAGAAAAAAATACAAATAATTGGCGACCACTAAATTAGAAATAAAATACAAAAAAACAGTGAGGACAATTGGTAGTGTTTATACAACAAAACAGATTTTCCGTCACATTTGTAAACTGTTTTAACAAGCGCAAAAATACAAAAACTGTCTTAGTTTAGTCTGGTTAAAAATGTGTTGGCGTTTAATAAACTTTTTATTTGTTGTTACATTTTACAGTTGAAGATTTAAAGATGTTCTGGGTCTTCAAGAGACCACTGCCCATGGGTATGGCGAAAATGGTTAGACAGCTCCACCCTATGTAACAGGGTGGAGGCTGGGCATGAATCAGTGACCCTGCGCACTGCAAGCAAGTGTCTTAACCACAGTGCAAAACAGCTGGCCTCTCTGCATTTGCTGTTATTGAGCTTTTAACCTCATCTCACCAACTGGACAGGACTGAATCTGTAAGGCAGGGTATCACAACACTGCTTGTTACACCTAGCTAACTGGAATAAAGTATTTACTATGTACTCCGCCAAATGCAAATATTCTGGTATTATTATCAGGCAGTCACAGGCTCTCGCCACAACAGCTGGATGAGCTGTGCCTGGTTAATAAGAACCTGCTCTGCATGTCAAAGCTCAATGGGCAGGCTGCAGGAAGGAACCTGGTTGCGTTGATAGCTTCACGTGGGCAGCTCAGGCTTTCCCAGGGACGCGTGCCTGACAGGGACAAAGCACCGCTGTTGAATGCCCCTATTCCACCAGGGCAGACGTTTGGTCCTGCATTGGATGAGATGCTGCAGCGCTCTCACCGCGTGCAGGAATCCATGAAGAAGCTGCACCACCACCAGTGCGCAAACCGCTGCTTGCCGCGGAGGCTTTAATAGGTTCCGCCACCCGCCGCAGAGACAGAAGCCTCAAGCCTAAGCCATGCAGCAGCCCTAGGAGTTTTGCCACAGGGAGCCATCTGGAGTATTTGCGTCAGTGCACCACGGACATCTGGGTGCTTACTACCATTCAGATCGGCTACTCACTGCAGTTTAAACACAGTCCCCCTCCCTTTTGGAGCGTGAATGTAACGTCAGTCACAGACTCGCAGGAAGCCGCGGTGGTGTCTCGGGTGGTAGCAGTTGCAAAAGCGGGATATTCACAAGATAGACCCCCTCCAGTTGGAGGAGGGGGTCTACTCCAGGTAATTCCTGGTGCCCAAGCAGGATGGTGGCCTCACACCAAACCTCGACCTCAGACAGGTCAAACTATGTCTGAGCCAAAGGAGGTTCAAAACGTTGACAATGTAACAGCTGTTGCAGTCATAAGAACATAAGAAAGTTTACAAACGAGAGGAGGCCGTTCAGCCCATCTTGCTCGTTTGGTTGTTAGTAGCTTATTGATCCTAGAATCTCATCAAGCAGCTTTTTGAAGGATCCCAGGGTGTCAGCTTCAACAACATTACTGGGGAGTTGGTTCCAAACCCTCACAATTCTCTGTGTAAAAAAGTGCCTTCTGTTTTATTCTGAATGCCCCTTTATCTAATCTCCATTTGTGACCCCTAGTCCTTGTTTCTTTTCTCAGGTCAAAAAAGTACCCTGGTCGACATTGTCAATACCTTTTAGAATTTTGAATGCTTGAATCAGATCACAGCGTAGTCTTCTTTGTTCAAGACTGAATAGATTCAATTATTTTAGCCTGTCTGTATATGACATGTCTTTTAAACCAGGAATAATTCTGGTCTCTCTTCTTTGCACTTTTTCTAGAGCAGCAATATCCTTTTTGTAACAAAGTGACCAGAACTGAACACAATATTCTAGATGAGGTCTTACTAATGCATTGTAAAGTTTTAATATTACTTCCCTTGATTTAAATTCAACACTTTTCACAATATATCCAAGCATCTTGTTGGCCTTTTTTATAGCTTCCACACATTGGCTAGTCAACATAAACTCCTAGGTTTTTTTCATAGATTCCTTCTTCAATTTCAGAATCTCTCATATGATATTTATAATGCACATTTTTATTGCCTGCGTGCAGTACCTTACACTTTTCTCTATTAAATGTCATTTGCCATGTGTCTGCCCAGTTCTGAATGCTGTCTAGATCATTTTGAATGACCTTTGCTGCTGCAACAGTGTTTGCCACTCCTCCTATTTTTGTGTCGTCTGCAAATTTAACAAGTTTGCGTACTATACCAGAATCTAAATCATTAATGTAGATTAGGAATAGCAGAGGACCTAATACTGATCCTTGTGGTACACCACTGGTTACCCCGCTCCATTTTGAGGTTTCTCCTCTAATCAGTACTTTCTGTTTTCTACATGTTAACCACTCCCTAATCCATGTGCATGCATTTCCTTGAATCTCTACTGCATTCATCTTTTATGCAGGATTTTGTCAAAAGCTTTCTGGAAATCTAAATAAACCATGTCATATGCTTTGCAATTATCCATTGTCGATGTTGCATCCTCAAAAAAATCAAGCAGGTTAGTTAGACACGATCTCCCTTTCCTAAAATCATGCTGACTGTCTCCCAGGATACTGTTACCATATAGGTAATTTTCCATTTTGGATCTGCTTATAGTTTCCATAAGTTTACATATAATAGATGTCAGGCTTATTGGTCTGTAGTTACCTGGTTCGGTTTTGTCTCCCTTTTTGTGGATCAGTATTACGTTTGCAATTCTCCAGTCTGTCGGTACAACCCCTGTGTTAAGAGACTGCTGCATGACCTTGGTTAGCGGTTTGTAATTAACTTATTTAATTTCTTTGAGTACTATTGGGAGGATCTCATCCAGCCCAGGGGATTTGTTTATTTTAAAACTGGATAGGAACAGGTTGACATGTGTGTTATAATATTGGAAAAAACATTTTGGAATTGGTTTTAGCCCCCTTAGCAATGTTCATTTCTATCTCTCTCTTGGCCTTACTAACTTCCTTTTTGACTTGCGTTTGCAGTTCCAAGTACTTTTTCTGTGTACTTTGTTCTTGGTCCCTTTTAAACACTCTGTAAAGTGTATTTTTTCGCTGAATATTTTTTTTTAATTGATCTATTAAACCATTTTGGCCATTTTGTTTTAGATTTAGATTTGTCTCTTTTTGAGATGTAATTGTTTTGCGCCTCTAGTACTACATTTTTAAAAAGACAGCCATCCTTTTTCTGTGGATGTTTTCTCTATATTACTCCAATCTACTTCTGTTAGTCTATTTTTTATACCTTCATAGTTTGCTTTTCTAAAATTGTAAACCTTAGCTTTAGTTATTACTTTTTAGGTTTTAAAAATCACTTAAAATGAGACCATGTTGTGGTCTGAGTCTGCCAATGGTTCTCTGATCTGTGTTTTAGTTATTGTCTTCATTATTTGAAAAGACTAAATCAAGGCATGCCTCCCCTCTAGTCGGTGCCTTGACAAATTGCGTTAGGAAGCAGTCATTTGTCATTTCCACCATTTCAATTACATCCACCGTGCTCCCCACCGGGTTTTCCCATTTTATGTGGGGGAAGTTGAAATCCCCCATTAGTATGGCTTCTCCTTTGCTACACGCATTTCTAATGTCATTGTATAACAGATTATTTTTCTTGGCATCTGAGTTTGGCGGTCTATAGCATGCTCCTATTATTATGCCCTTTTTAATTTTTGTCCATTATTCTGACCCATATTGATTCAGCGTTGTTTTCTTCGTCCAGATTTAACACCTGGGCTTCAAGACTATTTCTTATCTATAGCGCTACCCCTCCGCCTCTTCTGTCCTGCCTGTCTTTCCTATACAGTGTATACCCATTAATATAATATTCGTCTCCATCACTCTCAGACAACCAAGTTTCTGTAACACCTATCAAGCCAGGCGACTGATTCGCCACGTTGTACCTCAAAGAAGCCTATTTCTACATCCCCATAACACCAGCGCACAGGAAGTACCTGCGGTTAACTTTTCAAGGAACAGCGCACGAGTTGCATGTCTTGCCATTTGGCCTCTCTCTAGCTCCCCATGCCTTCTCGAAGTGTATGGAGGCTATCCTGGCTCCTTTTAAGACTCAGACATCAGAGTGCTCAATTATCTGGACGACTGTCTCATTTGTGCCAGCACAGGCAGAGGCCCAGATGGAACTTGTCATTGGCCACCTTCAACTGTTGGGCCTTATGGTGAATCATGTGAAGAGCCAGCTCATGCCTTCTCAGACAGCCTCCTATCTAGGAGTGTCCTTCGACTCCAGGTCCATGCTGTGCACTCTGTCGGACCAGAGTTACATTTCCATTTCAGGGAACCAGGGTTATGATAATAACCTAACGTTCTCATATGTGTAGGGCTGCAACGAAGGGTACATTTTGACCTTTGAAGGTTCGGAACACATTATCAAATGAAGATTCGAACCTTCGATGGTACTAATTTGCATAATTTACTAGTGACATCACCATAGCTACTCGTTTATATTTGATTGAAAATTGTTATTTTACAGGTAATCCATAAAAATGGAATAAAACATTCATATGTAGTTTAAAAATATGTTATATAGAATTGTAATCATGTTTTTAGAATTTCAATAACAATAGAAACAAAGCTTTATTTAACAGTCACTGTTCCAAGCAGGTTATCAGTCACATTTTACTACTAAAATATTACTAAAAATATTAATAATAATAATACGAACTTACGCTTGTCAAGTGACCCCAGAGATTGGTTGTGCGTCCATAATACATCAACAGTTGCTTGCACAGTTTGCATTCAACTTTTTTTTTTGGTCGTCTGGGCATTTAACCAAAAAAATCCCAAACAGCAGAGGGGTTTCGAGAGATTTCTTTCAATACAGCTTACGCTCTACAACGCTTTGCTGTCGAGAAGGCGAATGAAGAAATTAACGTTCTGCCTCTGGTTAACACGAGCTAGAGGGGGAGGGGCGGACGGTGCTCAGTTTTCAAAATTAAAATTATTAGTGTTAGCGTATATTTTATATGTTTCAAACATATTCTACCATATCACTTCTCTTATACTTTCTTGTACACAAGGTATTCAGTACGTATTTTACTGAAGCACTACAACTGCTATAGGTACTGTCCCAGTGCTTTGGCATACTATACCCTGCTCCATACACGGCAGTGGCACCATATAGAGTTGCTATGTATAATGATTTGGTAGTGGATTTTAATACAACAACTCTTGTTTACGTAATATGCATTATACAAATCCAAAGATTAAATTTTGCTTGTGAGTGACATTTAATATGTGATTTATAGTATTCACACATTATCACACAGTTTCTGTTAATTCCTGGCTAGTGAACGAACCTTCAAACCTTCGAACACAGCCCTACATATGTGTCACAATTGTTTTGCTCTGCATTGAGAGGAATATAATAATAACAAGATAGAATAACTATGATAAACATAACCTACTTTAGTAGTAGGGACTAGCAAACAGTAGACTACCCTGTGTGAATTATTGTACATAACCAAATCAAACATGAAAGGTAGTACCAGGAAAACCAAGTAAACACCATTTATTTAAAAGTTTCACTTAAAATCACCCAACGTCATTTAAGTTTACAAGGGATCATGTGCACTACCATGCTTTTATTGATGGCAGCCCATATTGAAAAACAATAGAGGTAAGACTGGCCTGCACTGCAGTTGTAAAAACGAACTGCCTCTGGCATCTGGGTCAGTCATTACTGTATAGGAAACTGCTGAATGGGAGCACTAGCCATATAAATGAAAGTCTATAAATAGATTGGCACTTGTGAGTAAAGAGTCTTTTTGTAAAGGGGCACTCGTAAAACTTCTTAGATGATTCAGGTCTTCTGGAAAACAGCAATGCTCATGTTTTGACCTCGAGTCCTTTCCTGTTACATAAGAACATAAGAAAATGTATGAATGAGAGGAGATCTTTTGGCCCATCTGTGCTCGTCCAGTTGTAACTGTAAAAGCTCACTGATCTCAAAACTGTCAAGTCAGGTCTTAAAGGATGCCAGTGATTCAGCATCAACAACACTAGGAAATCCATTCAATAACCTCACCGCTCTCTGAGTGAAGAGTTTCCTACCCTGTGTCCTGAATCTGTCTTCACTTAATTTCCAACTGAGTCATGTGTACTGTGCTGTGCTTAAAGTATGAGATATGGTTAACTTTGACAACTCCTTATAAGATTATAAAGATCCCATCAAGTCTCCACTAATTCGTCTTAGTTCTAGGCTAAATAGATTGTCCTTTCAGCCGCTCATTCATTTGAATTTCTCCTGAATTTACTTTTCATTTGAACTTGTGGCCCTTAAACTAGGATGAGCTGACTTGCAGGCAGTGTTTTAATTCAAAGAGCGAGTCATCACCTTTGAAGAGAGGCCCTCTGAGCAACACCAAGCCTGGAGTCTCTCACACCGAAATGAGCAGAGAAAGCATCTTGCTTCTGGACCATTTTTCCAAAGGCGCCGGTATCGGCCTGTTCTCAGGGGGATTAAAAGGGTGAGCCTGGGTTCTGGGTCTTCTCTCGCCGTAGAACAAAGGGCAGTCTGTTTGTCAGCAGTGTCTTGTTGCACATTTTCAAGGGCAGACATACCTGTCGCTGCTTTCTCAGTATCGGATTCCTTCAAAGACCCAAGATCAGCAACATTCTAGGGCTTAACCAACACTGCTGTTTAGGATGCACAAAACAAACATGTAGCCAAGGCGGTTAAAGTGTAAGTGAACCACTGCCTTTCAGGATGTGGAAATCTATCCGTCTGCTTTCTCAAACACACAGGAGTGGCCAGACCTAATAGATCCAGAACAATCAAGTCAATTTGAATAGTCTGATTGCAGACTATTGAAGTAGACCAAGCCTACAGCACTTAGAAAGTGGTCAGATAGCCACAGCAACATTTAATCCATGTCATGTTTTTATTGTTTTTTTTGTTTTGTTTTTTTTAATATATATATATATATATTCAAGTAAAATAAAAAGCTGAGACTTAAGTGATCAGCAAAAGAAAAGAGAGACCAGTGAGCTGACATATTATTATTTATTTATTTATTTATTTCTTAGCAGACACCCTTATCCAGGGTGACTTACGATTGTTACAAGACATATACAATAGATCAAAAGAATGAAAACAATTTTACAGTATAAAACTAGCAAGTAAATGTCCAGACCTCTAACTGAACTGCACCTTCTTGCTACAAAGTCGTTTCTTGCTAGTTTTATAGAATTGTTTAACTTCTCTCAGCAAATTAGCCTTTGCTTTTGAAGTAGCCCAACATTCGTTGTTTCTAACCTCAGTACAACAAAACCCTGAATTTGGAGATTAAATTGTACCATAGTGTACATTGTCAGTAACTGTAACTCATGAATTCAAACTACCATTCTAAGGTAGAAGCTGTAAGAAAAGACTTTTTTTTGTCAACACTTGTAAGTTCCACACTGGGGCCATTCTCTAAGGCAGGGGTTCCCAAACTCTGGTCCGCGGCAATGACATTCTATGTATTTTTTTTTTTTTCTATTAATAGTGAAAAGCAGGCGCCGGGCGGCAGCTGTAACTGGAAAAAATAATGTGCAGCAAGGCATTGGCGGACTGTCAATCAAAGCAGAAATTCACAAATCAGAGCTAACAGATTGCCTACCTGTAGGCGGGATGTAGAGCGAGGGCTCTGATAATAGGGCAGTGTTAAGGTCATGTGATCGCTTGCTGGCAGATGTAAAAAGGGTGTTCAGTAGTTAGTAAAATTACAATATGTCGAATCTGCTACCAAAGAATACGTTTGAAAAGTATAAAGAAAAAAAAAAGGCAGCTACAGGAGTTTGAATGCGTTTGTACCGCGGGCTCAGTTTTGAGGTGCTGGAATGGTTTTGTTCTTTTGTAGAAACGTTTTCATACTAACTTTTGTACTTAATAACATTCGTTTAAAAATTCAATTGACGCCTATGATGAATACGTTTTTGTGACAATTAGTTATTAACATTTAAAATAGAGTACTTTGATATATGTTTCAATAGTAACTAAATCAAGTTATTAATCAAACTCATAAATCTTGTTACATACTGGTAATTGTTCTTTCTTGTTTTGATCAAGAAAAATAACAGCATTTCTAAAATTTTCAATTATACAAAGGTACCTAATTTAAAGGTTTGATCAAAACGTCTGTTAAGTTTTGCAATTTTATTTTAAGTGTTTCAAAAAATGTTTTCACTTGGTGCATATTCTATGTGATTTCCATCTTTCACAATATTTATTCAAATGAATAAAGGACAGTTTAGATTAGGTTTATTTATAATGTTACAGGTTTAAACGTATGAAATGTTTTTAACTTGACATTTTCCCCAAGGAGTGCTAATAGTGGGCCGCAGTGCCTAATGCAGCTGAACAGGTGGGCCTCGGGTAAGAAAGTTTGGGAACCCCTGCACCAAGGCATTTGAAACTTCCTTTGCCTTGCAAGACCAATACAATATGCAATTCTAAAGCTGTTTAAATAATAAGAACATTTATGAACAAGAGGAGTCATTTGACCCTTCAATGCTCATCTGGTTCCTAGTAATAAAGGATTTCCAATGATTCAGCATCAACTACATGACTAAGTAACCCATTCCATACCTTCCACATTCTCTATGTCCTCTAGTCCTGGTGACTGTGCTGCACTTAATGTATTGGCAATGGTTACGTTTGTCTCTCCATTTAACATTTTAAACTTCAGCCAAGTCCCCCACCCCAATTCTTCTCAGTTCTAGGATAAATAAAGGAAATCTCAATCCATAGGTCATAATTTTAAATCTTGGGATTAGTCTGGTTCTTCTTTGGTGTTAGCCATAATGATTGTCAACTTTACTTTCTTAGTTTTCCCACATAACGTTTAACTTTTTTGCTTACAAGAAGGAGTAAAGCCAGGTGCTGGGGAAATGCAGGCAGTCAGTCAGTCAAGCTACTGTGTTGCAGTGAAGCAGAAGACAGCCCACTCGCTTGGACAGCAACAGCAAACACTCTGACGTGGTAATGAAGATCAATGAGGGGGTCTCTCCCAGACTCACCTCTCTCTGCAGCCTTGCGCTCCTTATTGATGGGATCGGGGTGAAAGGCTAAGGAAACAAAACGCTTTCGCCGGAGAGTATGCATTTCTCTTCGGGGAAGGTGTAAAAGGAAAAAAGAGAGCCACAGAAGAAGATGAAGAAGCCTGCCGCCTTGCTGTGCTTGAAACGTAGCCCCACACAAACGCTTTCTAACTCAGAAGCTTTCTCCATCCTCTTGCCATCCATCATCCCGTCGTGGGGGAGTCAGGTTAGGGCGAGGGGCGGCGGGGGAGCCTTTGTAAATGCAAATGGCACTTCCATTGGAACAAAGCGGCAAGCTTCTATTAGTGTCAGGCGGAATGGAGAGGGATTATCATAGTGCCATCTGTCTTGTTTTCTCTTAAGTGAATAAGGTATTCAGTTATCCAGAATATTTACTCATTTCCAATGTGCTGCCCGGCCCTGATGTAATTGAGCTGTTGTTGAGAATATCTATCATTATCTATCATTCGTACATCTATCTGTTTAGCTATGTCTATCTGTCTATCTGTCTGGCTGTCTATATTTTAAGTATCTGTCTTTATGTCTTGCTTTATGTATATGTTGGCGGGTTGAAGACGTTTGTCCAAAATAAAAATTTAAAATACTACTTTAATGCGGTGCTTGATTGATGATAAGGTTTGGATATGGTTTAGAAAGAAATATCGGGGCAAACTGCATTTACCCTGACAGGTAATGCCCTTAAATTTTAATTTGATTTATTTTTGTATTAAATAAAAAAGCACAAAGATGAAATAGTTTGTATACTGACATTTGCTGCCTGCCTGTCTGCCTGCTTGCCAATCTGTCCGTCTGTCGGCATATTTATTCCACAACGTTCTGTCCTAGTAGATAAAATAGAGAATCTTTGATTAATAATGGTGTGTCCCACTAATAATAATCAGACTTTGAGACCTTCTATCCAACCCCTCCCTCCTCTTTTTATCTGTCCTGTTTTGTCTGGTCTTTTGATTTTTGATTTTTAGATTTTAAATTGCACTGTTGATTGATGCACTTGATTTTATGACTTTATGGATTGCACTTGATTTTATGTAGGCCTACTTTTAATGTAAGATGTCCTTGAGTGTCCTGAAAGGCATCCACCAAATAAAATGTATTATTATTATTATTATTATTTGAGACAGCCTAGTGTCAAGTGGGGCAAACTGTGTGCGTATATTTTATATATTGAGGCTACCAAATCAAGACTTCCAAAAACCTCGATTCTAGGGCTCCACAGCTGAACCCCACTCCCTCCCCTTATATATATTCCCCATAATAAAAGCATAGGCAAGTGTAATAAAGCTCAGTGAAAGCATGGTTGAGCACAAGTAAATACAAAGTTTATAACATTTTTTTTTAAAGCATGCAAAAAAAAAGTAATTATAGCTGTATTGAAGAATTCAGCCACTTTTGCCACTGCATGCAT
The DNA here is from genome assembly GCF_902713425.1 of Acipenser ruthenus. Classification (NCBI taxonomy): domain Eukaryota; kingdom Metazoa; phylum Chordata; class Actinopteri; order Acipenseriformes; family Acipenseridae; genus Acipenser; species Acipenser ruthenus. The sequence goes on along the minus strand of NC_081190.1, from coordinate 90,772,565 downwards.
TTGATTAGGCCGTGTCATGTTTTAGGAAATTACTCATTAAACATAAGAATGTTAGGAAAGTGCTGAAGGAGAGGAAACTATTTGGCCCATCAATGTTGAAGATGTGTGTGTGTGTGTGTGTCTATGTATATATATGATGCATGACATCTGAATGTTGCATTATTTTTAGATGTGTTTTGATGTTTTAAAAGTACATCTCATTTATAATACCGAAAGTTCACATTTTAAAAATACATTACTAATAGTGTAAGTAGTCACATGGAAAAAAATGCAATGAACCACTGACGCATGCACATATCTCAAAATATTCTCAAAACTGCTTAATGCAGCATGCAAATAGCGTTTGGTGCCTCGTGAGCACCTTATGAATATCCTGTTTGTTATGTTGGTTTGTGTTAAGTTTGAGGTGTTTATTAATTAGTTATGCGCACACTTTTTGAAAACAGGATATAGTTTCTGGTAAGGGATTGGCCAGTGAGAGAAAACAGGTGACGAAACGGGAGTAGAGCATACAAGAGAGTGTACACAGGTTATGGATTTGTTATTTTTCTTGATTTATAGCTGTTGAATGTTTTAAATACATTTGTTAATCGGGTTCTTAGAAAAAGAAAAAAACGCCAAGGAATGGAATAAGACGGTAAAATAATACTTTGTGTGATATTTGCCTATGAGACTAACAATGACTGTTATGTATAAGGTTTGTTGTATCTTACTATAAAATAAACTTGATTATACTGCGTTTGTATTTTTAACAATAAAAAGTATGTCTCTGCAAGGGTATTTGATTTTTTTTAAATCCCAGGATATCGCGATATGGAAATTATTATTGATATCAAACGACCTATTTTAAAGGTAGCTGCTACCACCTTTATTTGACTGGGAAGGTCCGATTTAAGAGATCCTAAAAGACTCAGGAGGGTAAAAACTTAAACAAGACACAAAGCAAGATATAGTTTAAAAAGATGTCTTTATATAGAGAAAATGAGGTCCATGATTTCAAAACATTTATAATCAGGTTCAATCAATAGATCAGTTATTGCACAATCCCAGACTAAATTAGCAAACAGGCTTCAATATTTTAAAACATCACACAAACCAATAAACATAAGCTAATATCAGTTACAAATCAATATAACTAGAATCACACACAAACAATTATCAAAGCATTTAAAAAGAAGTCAGTGCAATTTACAATTCATAATTCAATACCACACATCAAACTCAAATACTACTATTGTGTACCAACCAAAGAACGAAACAATTAGTGAGCTTTCACTAAAAGTCGACTGCACTTTATTAAGGCTAAAAAAAAGACCTATTAATACTGTTTAAACGCACTGTGACAAGGATGGCTGATGAGGTGACGTCAGGCCAGAAGCAGGAAGGAAAACAAACAAGTACTGCAGGGCAAACGACGCGGCGTGCGCTGTTTAAATAAACAAAAAAACATAAATATACTTCAACACAAAACACACTGCTCACAGAGCAAAACAAAGTCTTAAACAAAAACAAATCACAAACACTAATACAACAAAACCCCAAATCCTATGGTCTTATTTACTTTCATTCGTTTCTCCATCTCTCTCTCAACACCCTGAGCGCGCTGCAGGTTTATATACCGTGGCTGAGTGGTTTAACTAGCTAGTAATTATTCTATTACCCTTCCTGGCCCTGTTACATATCCCCCCCCTTGTGCACAGCACATTTGGCCCCAACAGCCACCTCCCACCTTAGTCTCAAAGTCCCGGAAGAGGGGAAGCAAGGTGTCCATGGGGGCGGCCATAGTGAGAGGTCCTTCACCCCCCACTTCTTCATGGCTGGCAGATCCTCTTTGTGGGGCTCCGGCCACAGTATTTCCTGCTGCCATGCAGGACTGGCAGCGACCCCAGGCGAAGCCGGCCTACAGGCAACCCCAGGCCAAGCAGAGCCGGCAGTGACCCCAGGTGAAGCGGGACCATCAGCAACCCTAGGGGACATAAAAGAAATAACAGGCAAGCCCAGGCGGTGCAGATGTGGCATCCCCGAGCGGTGACATGCTGGCATCCCCAGACGAGGCAGAGCTGACGACCCCGGGCGACGGCGGCAGCGGACCCTCGGGAGGCGACGGCTGCAGCAAACCACATCTCAACTACCGCTATTTTATTTGAAAAAATGTCGCACAACTCTCGCTAGAGATCTTGCTAAGATGACACAAATAATATTTAAATTAGTATAGTTCGGCTCTCTTCATTAACATATTTTTTCTTAGTACATATGACAAAATGTGCACTTTGCAAACTGTCGTAAGGAAAATGCAAACTGCGGACTGGCCCATCTTAATACATCTACCCCTAAGTATTTAAAAAAAAAAAAAAAAAAGTGTCAAGGGGTATCACTCCCCTCCTCAAAAAACCTCAATAAACCTACCCTCGACCCCACCTCCCTCCAGAGCTACCGTCCTGTCTCCCTCCTACCCTTCCACTCCAAAACCCTCGAGCGGACTGTACACCGCCAGCTCTCTGCTTTCTTGTCCAACCACTCTCTGCTTGACCCTCTCCAATCTGGCTTCCGCTCTGCTCACTCCACTGAAACCACCCTCCTGTCTGTCACCAACTCACTTAAGTGTGCCCGAGCTGCCTCTCTCTCTTCTGTCCTAATTCTCCTCGACCTCTCTGCTGCCTTTGACACTGTCGATCACTCTATTCTACTATCATCTCTTGCTGACCTGGGGATCTCTGGCACTGCTCTGGCCTGGTTCTCCTCCTACCTCTCCAACCGCACTTACCAGGTAACCTGGCGTGGAGCAACCTCCACACCTCACCCTCTCTTAACTGGAGTCCCCCAAGGGTCAGTCTTGGGTCCTCTCCTGTTCTCTCTCTACACTCGCTCCCTGGGCCCCCTCATCGCATCCTATGGTTTCTCATACCATTTCTATGCTGATGATGCTCAGATTTTCCTCTCCTTCCCCACCTCTGACTCCACCATCTCCTCCCGTATCTCTACCTGTCTGTCTGCTATTTCCTCCTGGATGCACTTGCATCACCTCAAACTCAACCTCTCTAAATCTGACCTCCTTTTCTTTCCCTCCTCCTCCCCCTCCTCTGATCTCTCTATCTCTGTTCCTCTGGAATCTACCACACTCTCTCCCTCTTCCTCAGCTAAAAACCTTGGAGTCACCCTGGACCCCTGCCTCTCTTATTCCCAGCACATCTCCACTCTGGCACACACTTGCAGATTCTTCCTGAGCAACATCCGAAGAATCCGACCCTTCCTCACCAACTATGCTACCCAGCTCCTGGTCCAGGCCCTGGTACTCTCCCGCCTAGACTACTGCAACTCCCTCCTGGCTGGCCTCCCTGCGTCCGCCACCCGTCCGCTCCAGCTCATCCAGAACTCTGCTGCTCGCCTTGTGTTCTCTCTACCTCGCTTCGCCCACGCTACTCCACTACTCCGCTCGCTCCACTGGCTCCCGATCACCACTAGCATCCAGTTCAAGACTCTTGTACTAGCCTACAGATGCCTTGATCAGACTGCACCCAGCTACCTCCAGACCCTCATCTCTCCCTACACCCCCACTCGACCTCTCCGCTCCGCCTGCACTAGAAGACTGGCTCTACCTCCGCTACGCTCCCCTGCCTCCCGAGCCCGCTCCTTCTCCACCCTTGCTCCGCAGTGGTGGAACGACCTTCCTACAGATGTCAGGACTGCCCAGTCCCTGACCACATTCCGGCGCCTCCTTAAGACTCACCTCTTCAAACAGCACCTGTAGAACTCCTCTGTTGTATCCTGGGACACTATCACCCTTCATTTAAATATGCTTTATTTTGCTCTTATCTGCCCTCTATTTTACTGCATTTAATCCTGTACCTCAGAATATTGTAATCTGCCAAGTGTTTAATCTGTAGTATTTTGTACTTAATCATATCCTGATGTAACTATCACTATTTCATCATATCCTGATGTAACTTTCACTATTATCTGCTGTATTATTGAATTGTGGTTTGTCACACTTGAGAATTATTGTATTTCTTGTTCTTATTGTATGACTTATATTGTAACACTTGAATGTATTTGTATTTGCTTGCGATTGTAATTCGCCATGGATAAGGGTGTCTGCTAAGAAATAAATAATAATAATAATAATAATAATAATAATTTAAAAACCTTTCATACACCAATTATCACTACTCAAATGCCATGGGGTGGAACAGCTGGCCTCTTCCCAAAAGATGTGTCAGCAAAGTCCCGCATAAAAGATTAATTCTCAAACTGAACGCAGTAGGGATAGCGAGGTAACCAGTGGTGTACCACAGGGATCAGTATTAGGTCCTCTGCTATTCCTAATCTACATTAATGATTTAGATTCTGGTATAGTAAGCAAACTCGTTAAATTTGCAGATGACACAAAAATAGGAGGAGTGGCAAACACTGTTGCAGCAACAAAGGTAATTCAAAATGATCTAGACAGCATTCAGAACTGGGCAGACACATGGCAAATGACAGTTAATAGAGAAAAGTGTAAGGTACTGCACGCAGGCAATAAAAATGTGCATTATAAATATCATATGGGAGATTCTGAAATTGAAGAAGGAATCTATGAAAAAAACCTAGGAGTTTATGTTGACTAGCCAATGTGTGGAAGCTATAAAAAAGGCCAACAAGATGCTTGGATATTTGTGAAAAGTGTTGAATTTAAATTAATGGAAGTAATATTAAAACTTTACAATGCATTAGTAAGACCTCATCTAGAATATTGTGTTCAGTTCTGGTCACCTCATTACAAAAAGGATATTGCTGCTCTAGAAAAAGTGCAAAGAAGAGCAACCAGAATTATCCCGGGTTTAAAAGGCATGTCGTATGCAGACAGGCTAAAAGAATTGAATCTATTCAGTCTTGAACAAAGAAGACTACGCGGCGATCTGATTCAAACATTCAAAATCCTAAAAGGTATAGACAATGTCGACCCAGGGGACTTTTTTGACCTGAAAAAAGAAACAATGACCAGGGGTCACAAATGGAAATTAGATAAAGGGGCATTCAGAACAGAAAATAGGAGGCACTTTTTTACACAGAGAATTGTGAGGGTCTGGAACCAACTCCCCAGTAATGTTGTTGATGCTGACGCCCTGGGATCTTTCAAGAAGCTGCTTGATGAGATTCTAGGATCAATAAGCTACTAACAACCAAATGAGCAAGATGGGCTGAATGGCCTCCTCTCGTTTGTAAACTTTCTTATGTTCTTATGTTCCAATTGCTTCAGGAGAATCCTGTCAAGTAAGTCAGAAACTGAGCTCCTGCTCTACTGCTAAAATAAGATGCCAGTCCAAGTGCTATTACCATTCATGATTCCTCGTACGGATTGCTCTACTTTTATCTTCCTCCTCGTGTACTGACATGTGTATACAAATTCAGCCAACGCAGAGAGCGCAACTTTCAGAAAACAAAATCGCAGCCACCTCACCAATCATAGCAGTAACAACTGCAAAAACAAGGAAAACTATATTTGTCTTTAGGGTGTAATTAACTATTTTCGATTCAAATGGGATGTTTTAATTAACCGCTTACGTTGTAATACTTAAACGTATACATTTGATAAACGTATCTTCAACTTACTCAATGTCTTCTAGTCAAACCAGTTGTCAATTTTATAAGTTTCTTTTACTACATATATTATTACATGTTCTTCTATTGAGAATTTATAATTACTGTCTGAGCCAGGTGCGCCACGGGAAAGCAAAATGGAATGAACCAACACCCTGGTGGTCATCTGCATATTACGCTCCAATATTCAAGACAATTGTCAATTACCGGGCATCGAAGATACTCTTTCTAATAAAGAAAATTGAAAAAACAAGGGTTTTGCTCTCAATTTTGGTTCAAGTGTGTTCTGACATTAACTCCAAAGAGCCTGTCGGTGAACAGAGATAACAGCACAATTAATATCACATACTGTATGCAGCCGTGTCTGTGTTTAGGCTAGATGGCGGCATGATTCACAAAGATGGTTTATAGGCCTCAATGAGCTAATTCTAAAAAGGGCACTTAAAGTTAGAGTAATGGATTGTCTTGACAACTAGGAAAAATCTAGATATTTACTATAAATAACCATTTTTCAACCAGTTTACTGTATCTCATAAATGCTGCCATATGTTCAATATTAGAAGTAATCCCCTTTCATACAACTTGGAGCCCCACCAATTCAATAAAACATGCATCAAAAATCCATCATAAATGCATAATAATTTTTTTTGTTAGAGGCGGGTACGATGATGGGGCTGATCTCATTTTCAAGCGGTTATATTAGTTTAAAATAGCCAATTGTATTACAATAATTGCATTATACATTTTGTTATTTATTAGAACACCATGTGGGTGTTGTAAAGCATGGCTTGCTGTAGATCATGTGTTACATCTTGAAGCACAGCTACAGAGCGTTAATGGATGCTGGAAACATTTAGCATACACAACCAAAGAGAGCATGTACAGAAAAGTACAGTATTTAGAGAAGAGAACTGGAGTAAGGTGGAATATCTTGTTTTCAATAATAATCTTGTAACTCGCTCAGTCTGTTCTGATCAACTGAGTCCGAAAGTGTTAAAACCGTATACATGAAACACCCTGTAGAATTAAAATGTATTGGTAATCATATGAAAGAAAATGTGCTGATCATGTTAAACCAGTTTGCTGGAGATGACTTTAGCATAAGTAGGGTTGCTAAGTAACTCCACTTGGCCTTAGGCTTAGCGTGATTGAAGTGATAAAGCATCTGCAAGAAAGTTGTTGGACTTGAATGGAGTAACAGCTAAAAAACACATTTCTATTATAACTAGTAAGATAAAAGAAAAAAAAAATTAGTCATGTACGCTCTGTGCATACCAGAGTTAAATTCCAGGAATAGAGGCATACACAGACAGATAAGCTCCTAATACCTCCGGATCATCTCTGTTAATACTAGTGGCACATATTGTAGCTAAACAATAACGTTTAAGTAGAATGTAATGTAATGTGGGTATGTTTACCTTCGTTTTTAAACATTACAACACTACCCTGCAAATGACATGGGATACAAGGTGGTTTACACTGGTTAATGATAGACACTCGCACTAACAGAAAATAAATCAGACATAATGCTTACTTACTATTTGTTTACCGAAACTGTACTCATTTGGGTCTTTGGGTCTTTGTGTCAAGTCAATCAAAGTTTGGAAAGGTTCCCATCACACATTCTCAGATTTAAGTCTTGTTTTGTTTACAATGTATGTTATGAATCAGGAAGTACATCAGGGGCCGCATTTCAAAAGCCTGAATCACACTGGAAGTTTACTCCCAGGCATGCTGTAGCTGATATTGAGCAATAGGAATAGTGCCATTGCACACTTGTAAAGGACGTTCAAAGTACCTGCTATATAGGTTACTACCAGCAACATGCAATGCTTTAATTTGGCTTACTTCAGTTTGCATGCAACTCTGGTCCTGGGTTCTGTGCTGTGCTTCAAGTATTGGCAAGGGTTAACAATCTTGAGAAACAGGAACCACATCCCCTCCAGTTGCACAGCTGCCTCAAGAAAATTATGTAGATGCTGGGATTTCTGTGAACAAGTGATTACTAAAAATAAATATTTACTGTGGAAGCTGTTTCACCTTTAATGGAAGTACCACAAGGGGTATATTTGCAGAAATTAACTTGTCTGTCGATGCATTCTTATTCTTATATTTTTTCCCATGAGTATAGAATTGCATTTATTTAGGTCCCTGTGGTAAAGTGGTTTGTAGTGTGCAGGTGTAGAGGTGATGCAGTGTACAACACAGACAGTCCAAACAATGTTCACGGTTAAATAGAGCTTTATTTGGCTCTTCCAGTCGTTAAATAATGGTGCTGGCAAATACACACAAATGTGTATTTGCACAGCTAAACAATACTGGATTTCAGTCCCGGAATAATAACAAGTACAAGCAATGTACAAGCACGGTTCTGCGTCCTTTTCACGGTGCTCCAGTGCCAGTGGTAAATACACAATAAATAGTGCTTAGTGCAGTATTGTAATCCTGGTTGAATGCTGGCTTCACAGCGACAGCTCCTCGGTGTTAGCCGTCTAATAAGTACAAATCAGACACAGTGAATAACACACAAAACAAATAGAAAACATTTTGGTTTATGGTTCGTCAGCGTTCCATTCGTCACATCCCGATATACCCTCAGTCACGCCCACTTAAGTAGTGAGTGCAGTCACGTATCCTCCAATCCATGACTGACACATCGCCTACCGCATTAAGACGATGACTTCTGGTATTGTGACTCTGCCCCTTTCCTGGATGATCGGCTTCTGACTGACACTGGAATGAACTGCCAAACCATCCAGTCCGGGGCACACTGTTCCCTTTAAACAGCACCCTCACAGGTCAGGAGGGAGAGTTATAACCAAGATTCATTCTTTCTCTGTCACATCCCACCGTTCAGAATGGAGCTGAAAGAACACTCGGTTAAATATACTTTTCCCATTACACCCCCTTCCCGGGAAAAAAAATCTGCATTTTGGTGGTCTTTCCCTGCACGGTGCATCATGTGATACATGAAGGGCTGCAACACCAGATACCACCGAATTATCCGGGCGTTGTTATCCTTCATTGTGCTTAACCACTTGAGTGGGGTGTGGTCCGTGACGGGATCAAATGAATGTCCCAGTAGGTAATATCGTATGGTGTGAGTAGCCCATTTAATGGCCAAACACTCCTTTTCGACTGCGGAGTAGTTGCACTCCCGGGGGGAGCATCTTTTTACTGAGGTACAGGATGGAGTGTTCTACTCCATCTACCTTTTGGGACAAGACCAACATCTGAAGCGTTGTGTGGAGGATGAGTCCTTTGTTAAAATATGATGTAATAAGGGTAGGGGCCTGGCAAAGTGTCTGCTTAATAGTATCAAATGCCCCCTGACATTCTCCTGACCATTTAAGGGGTCGACCACTGTGGCATACTCGGGCATAAATCTACGGTAATAACCGGCCAACCCCAATAGAGACCTCACTCCTGGAAGGCTCAATCACCCCAAGTTCGAGCATCACCCGCACCTCTTTGCTAACGCCACTTCGTTGACTTTCTGGGATCCAGTAAGGTCACTCTTGAACCGTGGTACCTGGGGAAGTGATAATGACATATTCAACAAAGGTTAGTTCTGCCGGGCACATCAGAAAAAAACATAATTGAACTCCTCAGTTAACTTACACAGATCTCTTTTCTGATCTGGAAGTAACTGTTCCCCCATCAAAATGGTGCTAGGAGCCTCTACACAGGGGCTAAATCACCCTCTACCTCGCCTGGGGCTAAAAATAAGGCCTCCCTTGCCTGCCAGAGCTTCAATAAATTGATGTGATAAATTTCACGTTGATTACGCCGATTGGGCTGCTTAATTTCATAATTTATCTTCCCTATAGCCTGAATCACCTCGTATGGCCCCTACCATTTAGCGCACAGTTTCGATTCTGACGTGGGAAGGAGCAACAGTACCTTGTCTCCTGGCTGAAAAGTCTGAATGCGTTGCGTGCATTTCTATTGCACTGCTGCTCTTGCCGATGCTGAGCCGATTTTAGATTGTCCTGTGCCAATCGACCAACCAAATTCAGGCGTGGGAGCACATGCTTCAATACATTTTTGGACAAGCCTTTATGCTCCTCCTACCCCTCTCTCACCTGATCGAGGATGCTGCAAGGCTGTCGGCCATACAAGAGCTCAAAGGGGGAGAACCCTGTAGAACTCTGGCACTTCTCTCACTTTAAAAAGGAGGTAGGAAAGAAGTGTTGCCCAATGTTTTTGCTCTTGAACCACAAAACATCTCAGGATGATAAACAGGTTCGGATGGGACGTAAGTTTAGTATTTTGTATACATGCTGTAATCTTTGAGACAAAAAGTTAGTTCCATGAACAGTTAATATTTCTTTGGGGATCCATACTCTCGCTATAATCTGCACTAGTTCTTTGGCTATCGCAGATGCACTAGTAGACCTCAATGGAACTGCTTCCGGGTATCGCGTTGTATAATCTACCACCGCTAATATATGCGTATACCCGGAATCAGAAGGTAGCAAAGGGCCTACAATGTCCATCGCAATGTGTTCAAACCGAGTGGAAATGATTGGCAGTGGGACCAGAGGGGCAGAGCGCACTCGACCTGGCGCTACTCGCTGGCAGTTTGGGCATGTGGCTACATATTTCGACACATCCTTATGAAGTCCTACCCAATAAAATCGAGCCAATATGTGTTCCCTAATTTTGCCAGCGCCGAGGTGTCACGAAAAAGGGATATCATGTACAAGCCTCATGACCTCAGACCGATAAGACTGGGGAATCATTCATTTTGTTACATACAGGCTGTCCTGTGCCCGTGGCAGTGTTCACCCTATATAACAATTGCCCCTTGATAATGAAATGTGGAAATACTAGCTGCCCAGCGCCTTCAACATCCTTACCTTCAATAGACTGGACCTGTCCCCAAGTGTGCACCAGTGTGTAATCGTTTTTCTGGTCCCACATGTCCAGTATATTGAGAGGAGCCGGAGTAACAACTGCCCTGGATGGCCCAGTAACCTCACCGCCTAGGTTACACTGCGTACCAACTCCCTTTGGCGTTTGTTACCAGCCATGCTTTTTCACACCAGACCCCAACCTCGTCTCATTGATGCACCTCTAGGACGAAAAAGGGAAGAAAACAAGTCAGCTTGTAAGGGGAAAATCTCACCAATCATTTCCCCTTACTTTTTGTCTGCCACGTTTACGTGGGCGGTCAGGACTGACTTTTTAATTAATTGCTTATACTCTGGATAGTCCTGGCCCAGAATTACTGGGTGTGATAGCCTTTCCACCACCCCCACTACGAGGTGACGCTGCGTTGGTCCTACCGATATATATGTTTTTAGTATGGGGTATGTCGGTGTCTTGTAACATTTTATATAAACCCTATTCACGGAAGTCAAAATGTGCGCACAAGACAAATGCTTATTTTTCAACCGCAAATTGATTTATATATATATATATATATATATATATAGTGCCTTGCAAAAGTATTCAGACCCTCTCACGGTTTTCACATTTTGTTGCTTTAAAGCTTGCAGTCATGACACTTTGAAATATGAATTAATATGTGTTATAAACACAACCTACTCCACACATTCAAAGCAAAAACAACAAGAAAGAAGTACATAGATCATCAATATGAAATGAAAATGGAAAAGTCACAATTGCATAAGTATTCAAACCCATTGTTGTGGCAAACCTAAATTAATTCAGGTGCACAAAATGACCTTAACAAGCCACAAAATTAGTTGAATGGCCGCTGTCTGTGTGCAATATTAGTGGTTCTCATGATTTCAGAATAAAAACACCTGTCTCTGTCAGGTTCCTTGGTCAGGTAGTGAATTTCAAGCAAAGACTCAACCATGAAGACCAAGGAGCTTTCAAAGCAAGTCAGGGATAAAGTCATTGAAAAGCACAGATCAGGAGAAGAGTACAAAAAAATATCAAAGTCTCTGAATATCCCTGTGAGCACAGTCTACTCAATCATCAAGAAATGGAAGGTGCATTGTACCACCCAGACACTGCCTAGATCAGACCGTCCCTCCAAACTGAGCAGCCGGGCAAGGAGGAACTGGTGAGGGATGCCACTGTGAGGCCAACGACAACTTTGAAAGAGCTACAGAGTTCAATGGCTGAGATGGGAGAAAATGTGCATCAGTCAACAATATCCAGAACACTTCACAAAAATAGCCTGTATGGCAGGGTGGCAAGAAGGGAGCCATTACTAAACATAAGCCATCTCAAAGGCCACATGGAGTTTGCAATAAAGCACCTGAGTGATCCTGCAAACATGTGGCAAAAGGTGTTGTGGTCAGATGAGACCAAATTGGAACTTTTTGGTCTAAATGCCAAGCGTTACGTTTGGCACAGACCCAACACAGCACATCTCCGAGTCAACACCATCCCTACAGTCAAGCATGGTGATGGGGATGCTTCTCCTCAGCAGGGACTGGAAAGCTTGTTAGGACTGAAGGAAAAATGGATGGGGCAAAGTACAAGCAAATACTAGAGGAAAACTTTCAGTCTTTCAGTCTTTCAGTCTGCTAAAGACTTAAAACTGGGGCGAAAATTCACCTTTCAGCAGGACAATGATCCAAAGCACAAGGCCAAAGCTACACTGGACTGGCTTAAGAATAAGAAAGTTAATGTCCTTGAGTGGCCCAGTCAAAGTCCTGACTTTGGTTTGACTTGAAAACTGCTGTCCATAAGCGATCTCCTAGCAACTTGAGAGAGCTTGAGCAAATCTGCCAAGAACAATGGGCAAAAATTGCACCAAGCCGGTGTGCAAAGTTGGTAGAGACTTACCCAAAAAGACTTGCAGCTGTAATTGATGCCAAAGGTGCTTCCACCAAATATTGAGTTGACGGGTCTGAATACTTATGCAATCAACATATTTCTGTTTTTTCTGACATTTACTGTAACTTATCTTACCCTTAGAAGTCTTCAGTTTGTATATTTTAACAACATTTTACCTGACATTACAATATATGCATAAAGTGTTTCTCCGAGGTTGGTAAACCGCAGTTAAACCCGCTGCTGGGTGGTCTACAATAGACTGCAGTGGGTTGTTAACGAGCCACTGCTGGCACGTTGAAATTGAAAAAACATTTTCACAGGTTTTGGTTTAAATGCAATTGAGCTCATAGACCCGTCTCGTTTTCAGATTTAAACACATTTTAAACAGATTCAACTAGAACGTTGCAATTCACCCATCAAGTGGACTAAATGTGGTATGCTGCAATTAACCCAATGTTTTTTTTCATTGTCTTGTCTGCATTCTCCCTACCTCTGTGGAATACAATTACAGTAAATGAAAACAGTGATGCTTCTTTTTTTATACAATTCTAATCATACTGAATAGCTAATAAAAAACATGTATATAGTAATTACTATGTTTACGTATAGCGGGTGCTTTTAACAATAGACTTTATTTAACAAACAAAAAAAAGTATTCATTTGTCAGAAACATGCAATTTGCGTTAAGGCCCGTAGCAAAAATGTAAACAAACACACAGAAGGGTTACTTCTTTAAAAAAAAATAAAAATAATAAATAATGTTAAGCCAAACAAATGCACCAACATAAACCTTACTTGCCTGCCATGAAAATCAAGTGAATTGTTTGCCTTACTAACACAGTGTGAAAAAGCAGGAAGCGGAACAACTTATTTTTTAATAAAACAACAACTTGTATTGAAAAATAAACAGCTAAATGTGAATATTAATATACTCTAAGTAGGGGTGCACAATTGCATGGGGTACATTTCTCATAGGTTTAGCTATGCAAAAGTGAATCCCCTTTACATCACATAACTTGCGCATGCGTGGTAAAGCCTACAGCGCATGCTACACCGGACTTAAATGTATGCAGTAGCGGACTGGCCATCTGGAGCACCGGGAGAATTCCCAGTGGGCCGGTCGACCTGTGGGCCGGTGGGCCCGATACAATATATATATATATATATATATATATATATATATATATATATATATATATATCCCGGTCCAGGCTGTTTGACTGGGTCGGCCCAATGGTCCAATTAATGGGGGGGCTAGAAAGTTGAGCGACGCGGGCCAGCCCACTGGTCCATCTCTCCCCCCCGGCCCCGGCCCTTTGGTCCATTCCTCCCTCTGTGCAGCGGCTGCAGTCCTTAACCCCGCCCCCTTCCCACACACACACACACACACACACACACACACTGACAGTGAAGTCCGCTTCAATTTTGGAAAACATCATGGAAAAACAACACAGTAAAAAACACAAAGGTGGGGCTGAAAAGTTAAGGGAGAAAAAAGTAAAGTCCCTTGAGTCAGATGCAGCCAAATGTAGGAAGTTAACCGACTTATTTGGTAGTAGTGCCAATGCCAACAACGTGCATGTAGTAGTCCATGCCGAGGAGGATGCCGCAGCCCCGGTTCAAACTAGAGTAGTAGCAGAAGAAGGAGACAGCGACAGCATAGCCGACGACGATTGTGAGTCTAGCACAAGCAAAGTCAGTGCAGCGGCTGCATCCGAAGCGGTAGGCAATGGGGAGCCAGGGCAGGGAGGGAGACAGATAACACAACACCAATATTGTGCTAGCTAACTAACTGTACCAGTAACATGATTCCAGCCAGACAGTTTGTTGATTAATGTACATGCCAGCCATATCAGTCATTTCAAGCCCTATTCCTCAACTTTTGTTGACTAGGAACTACACCATATATGAAATTTCATATTTTCATCATATTTTTACTGTACTTGAGCTTGTGTCTTCAAAAGTGAGTACACCTCAGCAATTTATAACTATTTTTACCAGAAAGGTGAGATTTTAATCTTTCTTGGAGTGTGCAGCATTACTAGTTATTGTGTATGGCCCTCTCATGATAAATAATTACTTTTGGGTATGTCTATTTAGGCAGAAATCTGCATTTTTACATTACATTCAACAGGTTAATGTTCATTTGAAGCCCTACTATTTACATTAGTCAGTCCTTGACACAGCACAACTGCCTTTTATTAATTAAATTCATGATGATTCAGCCTGACTATAAGCTATTGTTTCCACTATGTTGCTATATTTATAATCTGTAGCTGAAACAACTATGAATTACAACTGAATTTTAGTGCTAAGCTACTTTTCTCCAGCCCCATTCATGCTATACAAATAAAGGTTTATTATTATTATTCATTCATTCATTTGATCAAATGGTGGGGCTGCTGCTGTGTTTTTGTATTTTGTCAAAATATTGGGCCTTTATAATTAATTGGTTTATTCATTAATTCATATCCAGGTTGAGGTTGATGATAGGCCCATTTCAGCTGCAGTGGAAGAGAGTCAGGGAGAGCCAGGATGCAGGCCAACTTTTGATTATTTCAAGAGACCCAAGTCAGAATTTCCACTCTCAACAGAAATCAAAAAACCCTGTGGTGCAGAAGGTTTTCTGTTTTAAAGATGGCACCAATCGAAAGTGGCTGTCATACACTGAAGAAAGCCTTGCTTTTTATACTGTTCAATTTGTATGGCATTTGCCAAGCCCACCGACAGCAGTATTTTCATGAGTGGAATGACCGATTGGAAACATATTCACCAAAGAGTAGAAGAACATGAGAAGAGCAACATGCACAGAAGTCGTGCTGAGGCATATGTTTTAAGGGCCTCCAAAGCAGATATTGAAAATCTGCTCAGTGGCAGTCAGATGTCTGCTCATAGAGAGCAGGTTCGCAAGAGGAGGCAATCATGACAATTCAGTATGTGTTCTGTAGAACTCTTCTAACAGTGTACAGAGTGTGTGTGTTCTGTAGCACTCTGAAAATAGTACTGCATTAGTGTACAACAATAGCTGTGATGCAGCTAGGTGGTGGTATAGGGGCTGGTGTGTGAACGTGCGTGTGTCGGTGGGGCGGTTGTGGTGGGCCGGTCTGGGTCAAAGTCCAGGGCCGTTTTTTAGTCCCAGTCCGTCCCTGATGTATTGTAACGCTGAGGTTTCCGGGATACAATGAGACAGACAACAGTTGCGGTTATTTTTTTTTTTTTTTTTTTAGCTTTTAATAAACAATGGTTCTCATTCCTCTCCTCTCATTCGCACCCTCAACCTCTTTTTTCAACTCTCTCAATTCTCCCGCCACCAGGTCCTGCTTCTTCTTTCTGACTGTCATCTCCACACACACCCCCTCCCTCCTCACTCATTGGTCCCACACTTCCTTATCCCTGACTGGTCGTGTCAAACCTGCACCCACCTCCTTCAGTGACGCACTCACACACACGCAGCACAGTTGCCAGATCCGCTTATAACAAGCGGGATTGGGCTTGTTTATTTGAGCGTCGCAGTTTAAATTTGCATACACCAATACTCTAACATGGATTGCGCTTGTTTTGAAATGTATTTACAGTTTTTTTTCCTCCTGAGACTTGGCAACACTGACAGGTATGGAAGGCCATCTGGGTCAAAACGTGTGCTGTTAGTACACATTTCAAATAAATTAGTACGTGTGTAGTACTGCGAAACACTACGCGTTCTATTTTGCTAACTACACGTTCTATTTTTAGTATACATACAAATTAGGGCCAATCAGTTCTTTAGAAATGAAATAAGAGCCAATGAATTTAAAGAAAATAGTACGTGTACTAAATGATCCAATGAAAAGTCGCCTCACATTTTCCTCACATATTTTTAAAAGCCGTCTCAAAACATACTTTTTTAAACTTGCATTTAGGGCCTCCTCTCCATAATAATAAAACTCTGCAACAAACTTAAAAAATAAATAAATAAATAAATAAATAAATAAAAACCCTCTGGCATTGCATGAATAGACCAAGTGAAGCAGCGGATATCGTCTAGGCTTCATTTTTGCAAAGATATCAACCAGGACATCAAAATCAAGTTTATTTTATTTTATTTTATTTACCAATGATTTTTCAGTTGCCATCACTCAGACGAGGATTGGTCATGGAAGTTCGTAAATAGGTTTTAACTAAACTTAAAACAGAGGCTTAAATTGTCATGGAATATTTCATACTACATACAAGTACGCTTAAGTAAAACTCCAACTTCAAATAAGACACCTGCGTGAATCAACCACAGTTGTAATTCCCAGCACATTAAGTAAATTACAATGCTCTAAACAGACAGGCGTTACATTCTCAGTTTTAGATTCACAAATTACTATAAAGAAAATAAAAAAGGTTTTCATAAACTAGTGCTGATAGTGATCTAAATCGTTTCTCAGGCCATTCAGTCAAGTACTTTGATTCGTTTTCATGTTTCGAACTAGTTAAGCTCGTACATTCTCAGGCAACCAAACCGATATCTTGTTTCAGGTCTGCCAAAAGTAGTGACTTCTTTAAAATCACGGAAACAAAGCAAATACATTGTGTCAAGTTTACACAGCAGTTAACTCGTTTACAGTTTCACATGATACACGCACACGCAGCACTACACAGCAACAACCATGGAAAGGAAGGACAGACGCACACATACAGATACAGAAGTGGCGTTCTTGTTATGCTGCTCTCCATGTACGTAAATATTTTCACTTGTTATAATTGCCATGAAAATAAATCGCTACAGTCCCCGTGAAAATAAACGTTCATAATTATTTATGGTAAAGTTGTATTTTGTATTGTTTTCCCTACAGAACAGCCTCAGGCTGAAGTCAAGATGCGGAAACATTTAGCCCAGTTCCGGACAGCTCCGGCTGAATTTAAGCCGTGAGTATAATAGCGAGCATCCTTTTAGAGTTGTACCAGCTCAAAAAAAGAATACCATCTGGTGGTGGCGCGAGTTTAGCTTTTCGTTCCCCTCTTCGACTCAGTAACTTCTTAATTAGCTAATATGGCACTGGCTATTATTATCAGGGCCGGTAGGGCAATGGACCTCCAGGGCCCCCCACCTTCACCCCCAAATAAAATATGTTTCTATCAAAAAGGTTTTCATAATCAGCAGTCCCTCGCTAAACCGAACGTGTCTGAAAACACACACTTTACAGAAATAATATTTTTTTAATTTACATATGCAATTACAAAATTTGAGTGTACTCACTGCAGTTTTTTTTCTGTAGGCTTTTCCTTCCGTTTTTGACATTCAGATTTATGTTTATTTTTATTTGGAGGTTCCAGAGGTTCGGCAGGTTTCATTTTTGATGGGCTACATTCGTATAATTATAATAGGCGTTATGATAATAATAGACAACGCTTGTCAAAGCAAAAGAGGGGCGATCTGAAAAGTGTCACTGCACTGCACGCATAAAGTTTAGTTGAGTGAAAACAAAACGTTTCTTGTCCTAAAGGCTGCTGGATTAGGATAGCTGACACAGAAATAGTACATTTACTCATACATTTTATTTCTGTATGTATGGGCCCCCTCTGGCGTCGGGGTCCCCGGCGCTTGCCCGGGTTGCCCAGGTGCTGACGCCGGCCCTGGCTATTATTTAGCCATTTGCTTAGTTGCTGTGATGTGATAGATGTTATAAACTAAGCACTTTTACTGACAACTTCCCAGAACACATCTTAAACAGAATTATTATTAAAACGTACCTTTCTATTTGGCTTTTTGTAACAACAGCTATTATGGTTAATTTTGAATTTCAACAAATTCAACAAATTTTTTAAGTAGAACAATTTTAAAACATAGTACTTTGGATCATTATAGCTTTTGGCAAGAAAAAATTTAATGTTTCATTCAGCAACGTTACATTGTCAGGTTAGTCGCTGCACTTTCGATGTCCCGAAGCATGAACACTTTCCTTTAAGTCTTTTAACTTCGCACAGAAACTGCCATTTGGGGGGCCCCTGTCGAGCATATCGTTCTGGAAAGAAAAATACTTCTGTTGAAAATATAGTACTGTACCAACAAAACCAACTACAGTACATCTAAATGGAAGACTGCTTATTAAAAAAACAGTGCTTTCAGCTATGTGTTTTTGTATCTTTTTTGTTTTCCTTGAATAAACGGACAAGGGTTGGAACGGGACAAAATGAAATAATCACATATGCGTCACACGCGTTTAACCCTCACTGAAGTCGAAATGTTATAGGGTCGGATATATGTGAGTGCTAACTGAAATATATATTTGGTAAAAAATAGTTTACTCAAACAATCAATCACTAAATAAACAAATATTTTTCTCATATAACTGTATTCTTTTGTAAGAATAGAAAAACTCAATAGCCTCTTTTGAATGTCATTTAACACTATACAATGCCACCCTGTTGTATGCGTTGTGGGTCAGTGGATGTTCTGAACCAGTAGCCAGACCGCAGGACCGCATGCTCTGTGCCAAAAACCTGTATTCAGCGTTCCCAGTGCAAACATGGACAGGTGTATTGTGGTCCCACGGTATATTCTGCCAATTTAAAAGTTATGGATTAATGTAAAAGAACGAATGTTTCTTTGATTCTATTATTTTCTTTATAGTATCGCATACCTTTGTTTTTCTTCCTCTGGGTTTTGGCTTCTTCATTTAGATGTGTTTAGTACCATTTGTTTAGACAACGTTATATTTATTTTGTCATTCCCTCCCTCTTTGCTGATTTAGTTTTAAAACAACGATATACATTTAGTTTTTCTTTCTTGTTTTGTTCTTTTTACTGACTGTTATATTTTTTTCTTAGTGATGCACAGATTCTTGACAGCCTATAGCTAAACAAATAATTATCTCCTTTTGCAGCGCTGAAAACACCACACAGTATTCAGTTATGGAAAAAAGTGAAACGCGGGAAAGCAGGAGGCAAGTAAGCAGTGAAAGAGGAAAGAAAAATGAAGTTCAACCAACACATGTAATAATCCAATACTGCTATTAGATGCAGATTATTTGGGTTTTAGTTTCAACCTTGCTTCGCATGATACTGTTTATTCGACTATCCATGGGGCGCCAAATGTATTTGTTTAATTTATAGCGGTGTTGATTGTACTGTCTAAAAAAAAAACCCTGTTATGATTAAGGAAAATATTTTGTTGTGTTAAATTGCATTTAATTAAAATATACATTTATTACAAATATACATTATTACAATTAGTGTTTTATTTATGTATTTATTTATTTATTATTTAAATTTTAACGCAGTTTTAGCGTGTTTTGGTCTGATAAATGGTTCAATAAGGAAATTTAACAGATACATGTCCTAAAATACACCAAACCCCCCCAATTATATATATATATATATATATATATATATATATATATATATATATATATATATATATATATATATACATTAGTAACATGAACTGTTAGTAACTAGACACTAGCTTATGCTCCTAAAATTATTTTTTTCTTGTGTTCCTATCAGTTTTTCTGTAACTAGACTGGACTGAGTGCTATAAATACATGAAAACACAAAACTATCGCGTATTTAAATGCATTATTGTTATGATTATTATTTGTAAAGAAACTACAACAGAGCTTGCTTTTTTTCTTGTGTCAAACTTTTTCCTCTCTTCCTAGATAAATTTCCTTGATTGTCATGGTTTGGAGAGGATGCACTTTAGCTCTTTGTAACAGTGTAATTTGATAAACGTCTTTTGCTTTTCTTTTCTCTTTTCAAAAAACAAAACAAAACACTTGTTTCCGAGTCTTTTCAAACTCTTGCCACAGACATTTGAGATCTTCCAGCAGAAGCGGTTTTGGGTCAGGTACCAACCTCTAAAAAGGAGGACGAACTTGCCATGCTTTTGTACTTAAAGGTGCCCTGCACTTAAGAAGCTCTTGGGGTCTTTTAGTGATATCCCCCAAGTTATTCTGGTTATACATACCGGTGAATATGCAAGTTTAAAAAACTAAAACGTCACACATATGGGTGTATTATATAAAACCTGGGTTCGCCAGCGCTTGTCACAGCAACCCATTGAATATTGAATGTATTGACGGGTCGAACATAAGGCTGAGGTGAGTGTATGTATGCGGTTTTTTTTTCTCGGTCTCTCTCTCTCTCTCTCTCTCTCTCTCCTCTCGTATAATTGTATGCATGTTTATTAAAATGTTTATTTATAACTGGATATACAAATGTAATGTTGTTGTTTCCATGTAATGGAATGACATAATTTTATTATAGCATTGTGTGTTAGTGGATTTAGGGTTACACGGTGCTGCTTGCAATTGCAATTAAAGCAGTAGCACATCCACACCTCCACGAAGTAACAGGTGCAATGAAGCGCTGGAAATTCCATCACTGTCATGGTGTAGGCTAATTTCAGCGCAGAAAAGGCCCGATTGTGTAGGCCTATTGCAAGTTAAGCTTTAAATAATTTCAAACAAAACAATACATACATACATACATACATACATACATACATACATACATACATACATACATACATACATACATACATACATACATACATACATACATACATACATACACACACACATACGGTTACGATGTGTACTTACATACATAAAAAAGCTGTTGGTTTGGAGTTGAGCGTTAATTATTGTGGCCTACCCTCGCATCTTACACAGGCACGAGGTAATGAACCACTTCGGGTGTATGGATTGTGGGGTCAAATGCATTTCAATATCTGCATCGGTGCATTGCACTGTTAACAAACGATAACACAAAACAGTTATAGTTTCAATAAACTGTAACTTTTTTTTGTTATATTTAAGTGATTTGAGCATTTCACAAATTCCCATTTTTGAAACCCGACGTGAGTATTGTCAGTTGGTTGATTGATATGAATGCAAATTGGGTATAGGATACAGGCTACATTATCTGAATTTGCTTATCAAACTATTTTTGTAATTACAAAATACATATCTTAACCTATCTATCTGTGTTGTATGTCTGTCTGCATCATTTAGTAAATAAAAGTTATGCCGGTGAATGAAGAGGGGTGGAGAGTGAAAGAAAATAAGAAAGTAATCAGGATGTTTTCCTCATAACCACCGGGGCTCCAAGAACCAGGTGGGATGAAGGAGCCTTTCTTAAAATAATAAACAACACAGTAGCAGTTACTTAGTTACTTACAAGGCAAACATAGAGATATTGTCAATGACCTGCGTGTGACAAAGTTCAAGATCTGAATTAAATCATTAATGTATTCGATTCCACAGCTTGTAGTGTGGCTATATTGTAGTGTTTTTTATCTGAAAGAAAAACTTATAATTAAAGCAATTTAAAGATCATAATTTGATGTATTAGCCTAATTACTAGGGTAGATATTCTTTCGTAGGACATTATTTGCTAACAGTCATACGCTTACACTTAAATAGACTGGGTTATATGAATAGTGAATGATGCCTTCACTTATTTGTGTTATTGCTTGATTTGATGGAGTTTTATTTTTATTTCTTTGACGATATTTTATTTCTTAACTAACATCAGTCAACCCACAGTTGTTTTTAACTGAAAAACTGCATCATACTGAAGCAAAGGGTATTATTTGAGTATATCAGAACACACACACGCACCCCCATCTATCTATCTATCTATCTATCTATCTATCTATCTATCTATCTATCTATCTATCTATCTATCTATCTATCTATCTATCTATCTATCTATCTATCTATCTATCTGTGTGACTTTCGTCTACTTTTCTTCCTCTGATTCCAACACACTATATTTACTAAGCGTGATTAGAATGCCGACTTGCCCAGATCAATCACAAATGCAGTTTCCAGGTCAGAGTTCTGAAGACACGTAGCTGGGCTGACTAACTTCAGAGCTCAGATGATCTGCACTCGACTTGTCAGCTTTATTGAATGTCAGGGGGTAGTTTCTTGTATACAGTGCTCTCTATTACACATTTTTGTAGAGCGTTTCGTTCGTTTTCGGGAAGTGGAAAATGAAGGTGGTGGGAATAGGCCTTTATACTAAAATAAGACACATTTTGGTTTAAGCAAAAACTGGGCAAACATCAGCATCTTGAATTCGTTTGAACTGTCGTTTAGAAAAAGTGAGAACTTTTAAAACAGTGCATCTGTTGTTTCCCTTTATGGAAAACAACTTGTATTTGTTCAGAAATTGTTATTTTTTGTTTTTGTTTAATTCCTTATTGAAAAAAATGTTAGATGTTTGCACACATTTTTATTACATTTTTAAATAAGGTACATGCAATCTTATAATGCATACATATTTTTAAATATATAACTTTAACATTCATACCTGTGTAAATCTAAACCCACAACCCAAACCTATACCTTCAGTGGTAATTACTACATAATAGGAATAGTATGCTTACAAATATATATATAGAGAGAGGGAGGAGGTAATTTAATTATATATATATATATATATATATATATATATATATATATATATATATATATATATATATATATAAAGAGAGAGAGAGAGGGGGAGAGAGAGAGAGGGAGGAGGTAATTTAATTATATATATATATAGAGAGAGAGAGAGGGAGGAGGTAATTTAATTATATATATATATAAAGAGAGGGAGAGAGAGAGAGAGAGAGAGAGAGGGAGAGAGAGGAGGTAATTTAATTATATATATATATAAAGAGAGGGAGAGAGAGAGAGAGGGAGAGGGAGAGAGAGAGGGAGAGGGAGGAGGTAATTTAATTATATATATATATATATAAAGAGAGGGAGAGAGAGGAGGTAATTTAATTATATATATATATATATATATATATATATATATAAAGAGAGAGAGAGAGAGAGAGGGAGAGAGAGGAGGTAATTTAATTATATATATATAAAGAGAGGGAGAGAGAGAGAGAGAGAGAGAGAGAGGGAGAGGGAGAGGGAGAGGGAGGAGGTAATTTAATTATATATATATATATAAAGAGAGAGAGAGAGGGAGAGGGAGGAGGTAATTTAATTGTATGTATATATATATATAGAGAGAGAGAGAGGGAGGAGGTAATTTAATTATATATATATATATATATATATATATATATATATATATATATATATATATATATATATATATAAAGAGAGGGAGGAGGTAATTTAATTATATATATATATATATATATATATATATATATATATATATATATATATATATATATATATATATATATATATATATATATATATTCCTTTTTCTGTCTGGTAGAGCCCCTCCAGCTGTAAAACATATGGCATTAGATGTTTCCATAAATTCTATTTCCTTAATATGCCCCAAACACTGATTTCTCACTCCTGGTTTTGGCCTACATGGCTACACCTTACCAAAGGAGACAGCAATAGATACCTTACAGAAATGTTAGATTTTAAAAATGCAAAAAACCCCAAAACAAACAAACAAATAAAACAACCCTTAATAAGTCGAATGACAAACACTAAGACACCACCCGATAGGATTGTAATCGTAAATACTGATAATGTTCATTCAATGATTGATTATAATCCTATCGGGTGAAGACACAGCCAAAAGGTTCTGCTCCAATGTTTGTCATTTAACTTCATATATTATTATACGCTATGGTGTTTATCGAAGAAAAGTCAAATAAAATAAAAAATATATACATAAAATATGACGCATTAATATTTAAGAATGCAGAATTCACTTCATTTGTCGATTTTTTGGGGGCAAACGCATTTTTTACACACTGTCGGTCTGATGTTTATTTTGGTAACATTTTGCCTCTAGCCGAAAACAATGAATAATAACATAACTACGAAAATGTGTTTAAAACCTAATGCTATTATTGGACAAATTGTTTTAAAGTGACAAAGGTTCATTTAAACGTGACATGGTGTTAGCTTTTGAATCAGTTTTTAATGTTGAATTGTCTTCAATCTTCCATAGCCTCCACCTTTTGTCTTCCTTTTCATATAGCAGATCTCTTAACTCATTCACCCCTTTCACAAACGGAAGGCTTACCATATCTAACTTGTTATTTTAATGCCTGCTTGCGCAGCCAACAACCCAAAACATATCCAGACAGCCAACAACCACATTTGGATGCTGTCTGATATTCTGTCATATAGAAAACCAATGTTGTCGATTATCTCCTTAAATAATCGAAAAACCTAGACATGGCTTTAACCCACTGCATGTGTTTTTTGTTGGCTTAATCTCTTTCTGCGACAATCATTAGTTCGGCGAAAGTGTCCAAACATACCAGAACAAAATCGTTCGGAAAATTGCTGCAGATTCTATTCGAAGTGATTCTAGTGATAGCGTAATGGGTTGATCGGAACCCCAGCCCAGTCCAGAGTAACGTCATCCCCAGTCTGTTGTAAGGCTTTCAAATGTTCTAATTTGTAATGGTGCTATAACAGTTATTTGCAACAGTGATGTTGAACACTAAAACAGAACAGCAGCTCAAACGTGTTCATTATTGATTAAATCTATTGTCGCATTGCAGTTATTGTTTTTGATTATATTGGCTTTTAAATAAGACATAGGCCTATACTGTGCTTGAAATGCATCAATACATTTACTATAATAACAATCTATTCACGAAATAAACATGTGTGTATGTGTTTATTTGCTGATTTAAAAAAGAAGAAAAATAATTTATTTACAACATATGTCGGAATGGCTTTTTGCTATTACAAACCAATTGAACTATTATTTATTCTGAAAATCGGCATTTCCACCTCAGAATGGCCTTCTCGGTAGCAGAGATTAATATCTGAAAAATAGCGCTTCCCCTCAAAATGGGCTAGCCTGTGTTTTGACTGAAATGAAGCCTACAGGTTTTAACCTATTAAATTCCAAGTAGTTCACTTGGAGGTAGAAGTGACAGCTCAAATGGGGCTATTTTTACATAATGTATCCCAAATAATAGCTAGCTATAACTTAGTACAAGGCTACTCAAATTAAATTAATGTTTATTACTCCAAAATCTCAAAATTAAATATTATAAACAGCATTTGCATTAAATGGTCAGGTAGGTAACACACAACACATCTAAGTTACATATAATTAAGCTCTGGTCAATATATAACACGACGGAATGAATTTACGCAAAATGATGCTTTTGCCGAAAATAGTTCACATTTTTGTAGGCGTGTCATAAAAAAAAATCACGCATGCCTAGTTTGTGCAAGTAGGTCAGATTTCTAGGTAGCACAGATTTTCAGAACATAAGAACATTAGAAAGTTTACAAACAAGAGGAGACCATTCGGCCCATCTTGCTCGTTTGGTTGTTTGTAGCTTATTGATCCCAGAATCTCATCAAGCAGCTTCTTGAAGGATCCCAGGGTGTCGGCTTCAAAAACATTACTGGGGAGTTGGTTCCAGAACCTCACAATTCTCTGTGTAAAAAAATACCTCCTATTTTCTGTTCTGAATGCCCCTTTATCTAATCTCCATTTGTGACCCGTGGTCCTTGTTTCTTTTTTTCAGGTCGAAAAAGTCCCCTGGGTCAACATTGTCTATACCTTTTAAAATTGTGAATGCTTGAATCAGATCACCGGGTAGTCATCTCTGTTCAAGAATGGACAGATTCAATTCTTTGAGCCTGTCTGCATACATCATGCCATTTAAACCTGGGATAATTGTCATGTGACACTTTCTATATTGGCTTGCTAGCTTGCAATTGGCTGCTGGTCCGCGGCGGTGCAGCACTGAGCGCTGGTTTAACATGTTACAGGTGTTTTACACCAGCGCCATGCGTATCGGGTGGCAGTTTGCCAGTCTTTCGGTACAACCCCTGTGTCAAGAGACTGTTGCATGATCTTGGTTAGCGGTTTGTAAATAACTTCTTTCATTTCTTTGAGTACTATTGGGAGTATATCATCTGGTCCAGGGGATTTGTTTATTTTAAGAGCTCCTAGTCCCTTAACACTTCTGCCTCTGTTATGCTAAAGTTATTTAAAACTGGATAGGAACAGGTCGACATGTGGGTCGTGTTGTCCATATCCTCCTTTGTAAAAACTTGT
The DNA here is from genome assembly GCF_902713425.1 of Acipenser ruthenus. NCBI lineage: Eukaryota > Metazoa > Chordata > Actinopteri > Acipenseriformes > Acipenseridae > Acipenser > Acipenser ruthenus. Next base: position 90,746,231 of record NC_081190.1, on the reverse strand, counting down.
GAAAGCAACATTCTGGTAAATTGAAAACCACATCAGTCAGTAGGAAGAGGAAGAAAAAGAAAAAAGAAGCAAAGGGGACTGTATATAATTTTAGACTATTTTCACGGGAATTAAGTTATTTAAACGCTAACAATAGTATGTATTGGGATACATTCCAGATGGTAGGCTATCTATATGAGGCAAAAAAATCTTCCCAAAATATAAACATGCAACCTAAACTACTGGGAACCACTGTAAAGAAATGCAGTAACAATTGGTCTGTATGAGGCGCCCCGTAGCCCTACTCAGATTAGCACTGTGGTTTACAAAAATCTGGCTTCATAACTGTGGATTTGCCTATAATCTCGTGCGATCTTTCGAAGCGAAACAAACATTTTAAATTTATAGGATTGTACTGTTTATTTAGTGATAGTAATGAACAAACGGAAACAGATACATTTGGTTGAAGCTTCAAAAAGAGCGAAAATCTTTCTTCTGATGATCCAGAATGTCAAGGGGGGGGGGGTAGAACAGTTTCTGACACTAACGGTGGTGGAGTTTTAGGCAGCATTCAATGTTAATCCTGAATGATCTGAATTCAGCTGCTCTTCCAGGATAAAGCATGGCAAAGTTTCGTTTGTGTTTTAATTTTATCAGTGTCTTATATTAAAATATACAATACATTTCATATCATTAACACATCATTGCCAAATTTTATTATTATTATTATTATTATTATTATTATTATTATTATTGATATTTTATTTTTTAACTACCTGTTTTGTCACAGGGTGTTCTCGGCTCACCGCGCACTAGCCACCCCTCTAGTATGGCCAGGCGGCTGCCGATTTGCCTGTAAACTGTCCATAGCTGCGTTATCCTCTTTCGCTGCAGTTCTCATGTGGCTGTATGGCGAGTCTGCAGTGTGAAAAGAAGCGGTCGGTCAGAGGACAGCGTGTGTTTGTTTTTGCCTTCGGGGTGGTAGCGGTGAGCTGAGCCTAAAAATAAATTGAGAGAAAATAATTAAAAAAAAAAAAAAGTAATTGGGAATTACTAAATTCATATATATATATATATATAAGTTTGCACCTGCAAATCTTTTCTGTCCAACGTAAAATCAAATATAGTATTAGACTACTTGTGTCTAATTAGGAAACAAGAAATTAAAGAACAGGGTCCTTTTTGACTGCTGCACCCTTATACAGTACTACTGTAATTTGAAGTTACATTTAAAAACACTTATGCAAGAAATATATTAACATATAGCCTATTGTTGTTTTGGACTTTATGTGGTGCAGAATCAATTTAAACAAATCATCTCTTTTTTTCTTCTAGGAGTACAGCCTTAACTCTAAAACAGTGCTTAGTTAATGTCAGAAAACGATCAACAAAGCACGTGATCAAGAGACCTTTAATTATCGTAGTTGTTTTGTTCAAGTTTTGTAAAATTAGCAGGTATTTTTCTGTTATCTATGTCTCTATCTATCTATCTAGTAGCATTGCGTGGAAGTGAAGCAGGCTTACACAGGCATTTCATGTTCTCAAATGCAGCGGTTTATTAAGACGGGACTACACTTGACAGGTAACGCGTGCTGCATTACCAGTCAGCGGTACAACTGTAGATGAGCTGCGTAGTGCTACTCAAACTGTGACAAAATAATCAAATAAAATGGAAAGACATTATAATCTATCAACCTCATAAAAGTTTACCATAGTTTAATAAAGAATAGTGAAAGTATGGTAAAGCACAGAGAGGTACTATGGTAAAGCATATAAAAAGACATGGCAAATCATGGCAAATGCATAGTATAACGATGGGAAAATGACAATTTCAGTGCAAATTTACTGTGGTATACCCATGCCTTCATCTACTCTTTATTCGACATTGTGAAGATGCAACTATAGCATGGCAAGTAGGCCTATGTGCTCATTGTGGCTCCATATTGTAACTGCACAATTAATTTGTATGCCTGTCTCATAAGGAACGTTGTGATTTTTTTTGCATATCGCAGAAATTAGTTCCAGTTGACCTAGTCCTGAATTAAATCCAAGTTTATGGTGCCGACATAGCTATAGTTTATAGTGGATATGATAGTGCCAAGGGGATTAACCAGCGAGCATCTTGAATACAAGTGAAATCATTTTCTGAAAACCGAGTGCTAGACGGACAAGTCATCTTTCCTAATAATCAAGATTGCCAATGCGACCCAAGGGGTGTCCACCTGGAATTCAATCCAAAGCTGAAAGGAAGATTTGATGAATGCAAGAGATCTCCCCTCAGGCTTGACTGCACCTTACAGTGCCCTCTAGCTGCTGTACCCACTATCCAGCTACACAATCTTTCCAGTACATCTGTACCTCCACCAGCACAGCTGGGTGTGCACTTATTTACTAATATGCCCAGTAAGGAAAATGTATTTTATCAGATACTGTTAAAACGTCACCCTCATGCGGGGCTACTATACACCAAACGTGTCTGGTTTCAACGTCAGGGAATCCCTCAGCTGAACGTGATTTTGTAACTCTGCAACTTTTATTGTATTTGATTTAGGCGTAGTTTTTTTTTTTTTTTTTTTTTGAAAAGCAGATTTTGCGCTAGGGTTTGTGAACTTCAATAGCCGCGCCTTTTCGCAGTGGGTGTATCATTATGCGTCACTACTGAGAACATAAGAACATAAGAATTGTAATGTTGTTGAAACTGACACCCTGGGATCCTTCAAGAAGCTGCTTGATGAGATTCTGGGATCAATAAGCTACTAACAACCAAACGAGCAAGATGGGCTGAATGGTCTCCTCTCGTTTGTAAACTTTCTTATGTTCTTATGTAAAACTTCGACAAAATCCGTGCAGCATTGGATGTTTTCTAGCATAAACCTATATTGGCGTAAATGTAGTTCAAAAGTGCAGAAGTTGATTTGTAAGTGAATTAATTTAAAATTGGATCGCGATTACAGTACTATATATTGCTGCAGTGTATTTAATTCACAACTATTCATTTTGAGTTGCACTTTTACATGATATTTTAATATTAAGTCTTCGCACAGATTAGTTCAGGACGCTCTAGTCAAAAATAATGTATGTTGTTAAGCGTTAAAACAAACTATTAAACATTTCCTTGAAAAACTACATCTACGTTTCCTCAAATGACTGGTGGCAAATGAAAGTGGCAACCTGTGAATCACAAATGAAACAACATATATATATATATATATATATATATATATATATATATATATATATATATATATATATATATATAAACTTAGTATAGTGGTATAGCAATTTGAGTGATACTTTAAAATAAACGTTCTTACGTATTATTAATCTTATTAACCTTATTATCACTTTTCCCAGTGTTATTGTTATGCAAATAGTTAGTTATTTAGTTAGTTGGTTATTCTGTATACAAATATTTTAAATATAGTGCTAGTGATAAAATGCTGAATCCCGGTACAGGAGTCGGTCTGAGTGTAGCTACACCGTTAGAGTTAAACTATTGTGATAAGGAGCAGTAACTTTTCAAATCGCACCGCAATTAATACTTCTGCATAGTCCTATAAAATAATGATATATATATATATATATATATATATATATATATATATATATATATATATATATATATATATATATAGTTTTCTAATGGAGCAGATGTGGAAGGTTTAATCTGAAACAGATATCCAGTGTAAACTGGCCATCAGCCATTAAAAACTTTGTTCAAATCGATTTATTTATTTATTTATTTATGTATTTATTTATTTATTTATGTAGGTGTGTATTTATTTAACAAGGAGATTTACCCATTGAGACCCATGCCTCGTTTACAAGGGGGTCCTAGAAAACAATAAAAAAGACAATTGGAATGTATAAAAAAAACAATTACAATGTACACTCAACAATAAAAACACGTGCGGTTCAAACTTAATCAGCAGCAGACAGAGATCTAAGAATAGTATAAATAAGAAACATATTTGTTAATGTGGACTGAGGGAGAATCATTGGCAGGAGGTTCTAAGCAATTCCCAAATACGATCTTTAAAACCAGAGAAGGAAATATTATCAAATCCCATTTTCATACTATGTTGGAAACAATTCCACGTCTTCGGCAGTTGATAGGTAAAATGTAATTGTCGCATACAAAAAAGGAAGTTAATAATAAAAAGAAGGGGTTTATAATAATTATTATTAGTGAAAAAGACGTACTACCCTTGTTCTTGCCAAACGCTCTCTTCACCACACTGCCCCCTCCTACCTCAAATCCCGTGGTTATCTACACCCCCTACCCATCTTGCCCTCCCTGCTCCTCCTACTACTGGCCGAATGGTCATGCTTTCGTCCCTCTCTCCATCACCCCCCCCCCCCCCCCACCCCCTCCCCCTCGTGCCTGCTCCTTCTCTTCCCTAGCCCCTCTGTGATAGAAACAGCTCCCGGGGGACTTCAGAACTGTCCCGTCTCTTATTCCTTCCGCCGCCGCCTTCTCAGCTGATGAACTATCCTTGCACTATTGGACTACTACTATGTAATTGTAGATATCAATTGTTGTAATCCTAACTTATTGTATTTTATTCCATATTGTAACCTTATGCCCTGTAACACCTGCCAAATACATACATAGATAATAATAATTCCCTCATAAAAACAGCAGACGATTTCCCCGAGGTCCCGTAATGTAAACACGGGTAATCCTTCTCACACAGGTTTAGATTGCGTGCAGTTTATAATTCAATTTTCGTGCACTAACCTGTCTGTTTACACTAAACCGCTGCTGTCCCACAGATGTCCGCAAGGCGGCATTGTAGGGCAATGAGAAAGATGTTTCCACTTTCTTGTACTAGAGAGCGAAAGTATTTCTCAGAGAAAAAAAGGAGACATGAATCACAAGCGCTCCTCAGTACAAACACAAGGCACATTTACTTTGGGGGAACAAAACTGACGGAGAGAAATAGATGGAACTAGAGAGAAATCGAACGAGACGGACGGAGAGACGAAAATCCCAAATTAGCAGACAGACAGAATTGAACAAACAGTAAAAGTCTTACGTCAGACATGGACTCCACTATTCCATTTATAAATTTCTTAATTGTGGGTGTTTGACCCAGATTATTCTGAGCGAGTCAATGACTCGTTCTATCTGATTTCATGAATGAAATATTACCAAGTTTTCTGAGCAACGATGTACAATTCCCCTTGAAAACGGTTCTTTTTGGAGAATATAAACTCATTCAACATTCAATCAAGATCCGCATCATTGTATCGTTCGATTACAGCTGCTGACAGAGCTGTAACAATCTGACAGAGTTCTTACACTCCAGTTTCACTCACATTGTAAATGATCTGGAACACAAACTAATGTGCAATTGCTTTGTAATTTAACAGCAAACAAACTGACTGCAGCCTTGCACATGCATACAACGCTAAATATAAAGTACAGCGATAGGAATAATAATAATAATAATAATAATAATAATAATAATAATAATAATAATAATAATAACTGTGTTACGTGTGTGTGTGTGTGTGTGTGTGTGTGTGTGTGTGTGTGTGTGTGTGTGTGTATATATATATATATATATATATATATATATATATATATATATATATATATATATATATATATATATATATATACAGGCATAAGCTCTTATTAATAAAACACACACACACACAAACCCCGTTACTTCTATCGCCAATTCCTGTGTAGGATTGTTTTGGTGTAGTTAAAACTATAAACCCTACTTTAATTTTAATAGAAAAAGCCATTGGAAACTTACACATGTACAATTATGATTACTATTTAATGTAGCCGTATATTCATGTTCACATAATTTTTAATTTTATAACACAATAGTACATAACTGCATATAAATATGCATATATTACTGCTATACAGCTATGTATTAATACATATATACGTGCACGTATGAGAAACATACTAGCATGCAGTATGGCGTAATACATTTTATTAACATAGATAAATATGACTTTGAGCAGTAGGGAATACAAATAGACTACAACCGCTACATGCAATGTATACCAGTTCCAGCATTTAAAAACAATGCTGTAGTACATATTTATAATATTAAATGTTGACGTGTATCTTGGTACAAACTATATTAATAAAGTAAATACAGTAGATTATAGCATACTACATAGCAAAATTGCTGCGAGTAAATGTCTTATATTGCCAATATTTTTGTTTCGCAGGTGAGAAGTTCCTGGAGAAGTTGGGTGAAGGGTGAAGTGCAACTGGAAGAAGGAAAAAAAAAGTTGACAAGGCTTCTCTCTCTCTCTCTCTCTCTCTCTCTCTCTCTCTCTCTCTCTCTCTGTCTCTCTGTCTCTCTGTCTCTCTCTCTCTCTCTCTCTCTCTCTCTCTCTCTCTCTCTCTCGGGCCGGGTTCCAGGTCCCGCACGCTCCAGCGCCCGGCCCGTTCAGACTTTTCACCCCGCCTCGGAGTGGGGGGAGCAGCTAGAGTCCTGGACTGTTGCCTGCCGCCCAGCCTCCACTATATAAACACACATTGGAGTCTCGCTTTGCGACTCCAACTCACATTGAGAGACTGTGTGTGAAAAAGAGAGAGAGGAAAAATAGAGAGAGAGAGAGAAAGAGCAAGAGAGAGAGAGAGGGAGAGAGAGAGAGGTATTTAACTTTATACCATTAGAAAAATTTAAACACATCCACAATACTTCAACTCAGGGCAAGCTGCAAGGGATGTATTATAGCTGGGCGATATATTGAAGTGCTACTGTTTTTTTACGAATATATAACTATATATATATATATATATTTAGTTTTTTTGTTTTTTAACTATTTTTCTTGGCAAAAAAGAAAACTTTTTTGAGTCAATTTGCTATCTATCTATCTATCTATCTATCTATCTATCTATCTATCTATCTATCTATATAATTTAACTTGCAACAGTTTAACTTGTATTCTTTGCAATTTATTTTTATTTTTATTTGAATTAATTTGGAAAACAAAAACACATAAAACAACTATTTATTATATACCAGTTGATAGTCTGTACAATTATAGATAAAGATTATGAGAATATCGTTTTTTAAAGAGGAGGCTTGCCTTAATACATGAGACAAGCTAAGATGATTTTTCTAATAATTCATTACCTCGGATGCGCAATGAGTTGTATTCATCATTTAAAACACTAACTGCGGGCTGAAGTTAGATACAATACTATTCATACTAAACATAAACAGGCTAAATAATAGCCTAGAAATCACCGATTTTTATTTATTTATTATTTTTTTTATTATAAATAACATATTATTTTTCAGGAAGGATACAAAATACAAGATAATTTGTATATATATATATACACACACACACATCCATATATATATATATACACACACACACACACACAGACACACACACACACACACACACACACACAAATCCATCCATAATATATAGATAGATAGATAGATAGATAGATAGATAGATAGATAGATAGATAGATAGATAGATAGATAGATTTCAAAATACATATTTTAGGCTATGTTGCTTGTGGTTTGAGGTACTTTGAAACTTTTTTATGCTTTGAAAGTTTTGACATTTTAAATGAAGAGAAGTTAATCAGGACTCCTCCGCCACCGTCACCATGTTTTTTGAAAGTTTTGACCTGGTGTCTGTCCTGGCCACCCTCACCGCTTGTCTGGTGTCAATGGCTCTCCTCCTGGCGGTATCCCAGCAACTGTGGCAGCTTCGTTGGACATCCACCCGGGATAGGAACTGCAAACTGCCAATCCCTAAGGGTTCAATGGGCTTCCCCATCATTGGAGAGACCTGTCACTGGTTCTTCCAGGTAAGAAGGTTCTTTCCTACGGGCTCCTCTGCGCTTCCGTGTTGCTATGCTGTCTGCCTGCCTGGCTGTGTGGAAACTCTTGACTGCGCTGCAGCGGCGGCGTGCGTGTCAACTGCACTCTGGTTTACTCTATCCTTTAAGGTGGTACGTGTCGGTTTAGGGATGCTGACTGTGGACACTGGCAAGTTGTCAGCGGGACGGATTATTGATTGCTGCTTTAGGTAAAAGAGCTTTTCGACTCGTAAGAGCACCCCGTGGATGTCTGTAGTGTTTGAGGTTGTAGCTGATTTTTCTCATTTAGCTAATGTGTCGTTTTAAATTGATGATTTTATTTCGTATAAAAGTATTTACAACTCGGTGTTGTGCGCACATATTTATTGTGGTTAATTTCCAGCAATATTCCTTTAATTCATACGACGATTACGCTATTCCTAATTCCTAATTACATACATATTTTTATATTAAGTCAAATTTTCAGTAGGTCAGCTACTATTCTCGCGTTTTAGTCGGAAACCCATAGGATAACATTGACAGGTGTTAAGAGATGTACTTCCTCCGAATTAAAACGGCTGTTGCAATTGAAATGGGCTATTTTGTGGATCTTTAATGGCGATCCCGCTTTTAATGTGATAGCAACATAACGAGTGTTGTTTTTTGATACAGGTCTTCTGCATGAACTAACCTGCACATGATGCATGTATTGGTGACGCAGTTTTTACATTTCGCGCAGGTTAGGAAGATTAAGATGAACAAACACACAGGAAAAGACTAATATAATCGATAATCATGTAGTGTTTATCGGTACGGCGCATGTGTCATATCATGTTTATACAGTAAAAAGGAGCACCACCACTAATTTCCTTTGATATTGATTTGATTTGATATTGAAACCTTAATGTGGTAAACACTGCGTTTAAAGGGGCAATGTCTAAGCTCTCCATTCTGTTGTCAAATCCCCATGCTTACCATACGATGTCCTTATCAGAGTCTGTGTATCAGTTGTGCACTGTATGTAAAGAACTTTTTTGTCATCTGTCTGTTTTAATTTTACTAAACAATATGTATGTATGTAAGTTGTGCAGTCAATGTGGCTTTTCTATAGGTAACTACTACTTTTACGTTTTTAGGTTTACCGAATTAAGATACCAATTTTAAATATTTTGTTTATTCACATTCATCCACAAGAATGGTTTTACTCTGCTATGTGTTTTTACCCTCAATATGACACAGACGATGTGCAGCTCCTGTTTTCATTCGGTTGTTTGAAGCCGTGGGAACGGGTAAAATCAAAGCTGGTTAACTTGCCCTTTTCAGTTGCATGGTAATTGTGCCTGTGCACACGCAGGCGTGTGTGTGTCTGTGTCTGTGTGTGCTCAGGCGTGTGTGTGTGTGCTCACGCAGGCATGTGTGTATGTGTATGCTTAGGTGTGTGCCTGTGTGTGCTCACGCAGGCATGTGTGTATGTGTATGCTTAGGTGTGTGCCTGTGTGTGCTCACGCAGGCATGTGTGTATGTGTATGCTTAGGTGTGTGCCTGTGTGTGCTCAGGCGTGTGCCTGTGTCTGTGTGTGCTCAGGCATGTGTGTATGTGTGTGTGTGTGTGTGTGTGTGTGTGTGTGTCTGTCTTGTGTGTGCTCAGGTGTGTGTGTGTGTGTGGTAGGATTCTGAAAGTAAAAGTACTTGCTGTGTCACTGTTGCCTGAAATGTTATGTATTACAACTTCCAACAAGATAGTTAGTTGTACTTTAGAATAAATGCCTTGCCAACGCTTAATTATTAAAGGGCTGGTAAGATGTTGTTGCTGGGTTGACTTAACTATTAATTACCAAATTCTTGGAAGACCTACTGAAAACATTTTCAGCTCTGAAGCGCTAACCTAGCTTTGATTATTGATACATAGACCTGTCAGATTCGGGATTCCCAAGCAGCTACAGTAAAAAGCAAATACATCTAAAACTAGAGAAACGTGCAAAAGATGTACTGAAGTTAATAATAGGTATTTTTTTTTAAGTTTTTAAAACTAGTAATGTTTTTTTATTTATTATTTATTTATTTATTTTGCATGGTATTTATCAAAGTGAACCGTTTTGCCTGGGTCTGAAGCTGCTCTCTCCGGTGACCTGTGAGCTGTTGAACTATAGCAGAGCTTCACTGCTCACGTTTCCATTGGCAATGTATTAGTATCGCACAGAAGTGGTTTTCTTTCCACTGGCAGGGAGCTGTTTCCCCACGGCTCTGTTAAGAAGCCTTTCTTATCTGCTGCCCACACGGGCCTGGCAGTCAGCTGAATGCCAATCTTCTATCACAAGTAGGATTCCAAAAGGGGCAATGCATGAATAGGTGAAATACTTTTTCAACCTTTTTGCCCTGAATGAAAAGTTTACAGTCAAGCCAACAACATTCTTTAATGTATACTTGTATTTTATTTTACTTGTATTGATTTATTTTGTGTTTTATCAGTAGCATCTGACATACAAAGTCGTTCCTGGAATATAATGTGTTTCAGTGCAAACCTTGCTGTATTATTTTCTGCTATTACTAAAGATGCTGTTGTTTTGAGTGCTTTTAAACAGGACTAGCTACCATGATGATTATCAATGAGAGTCTGTCCTGTTAAACCCATAAAATACAACACAAGAAACCTATGCTTCTATTTATTACTGTTTACTTTCATACTGCCCACATTCTATATGACCTTCTGGTACCCAATGAAGAAGAATTAATTATTCATAGAAAGACAGGAGAACCACATGGTTCTATATTTTCAGTGTAGAAACAGCAGTGTTAACAGAACAAGCATTCCAAAATATCCGGTTTACATATCTGGAATGCATATTTCACATACTCACACTATTCCCAATTCAGTCAGACCACGCTTGCTTGTAATGATCTGGCTCAATTCCCAAAGCATTCGTTTCTGGTGGCTCCCAACATTGTAATCACCTTGACACAATTATGGTTTTTTTTTGTGCTTTTTTTATTTTTATTTTTTTTAACAATGACGCACTCCCACTTAAAGTTTTCCTATTGCTGGTTTGACCCCACTAAACCACAAGCCTGAACCGTTGTCCCCTGCTTGTTAGGCTACGAGTAGCTGAAGTTAATTTAGCAACATGGCAAGCCTCCAGATCTTGATTGCAGGCATTAGGCAGCCACGACCCATTAGGATGCAGCCTAACCTTTGGCCCTTGTGTGGGAGGTTACCAATAACAGCTCCATCGCAGCAGCCAGACAGGCAGATTGCTGTTGATCAGGGGGGAGTTTCACATGCGTAGCCATGTGGGTGTGCTTCCAGTTCTTTGAATGAGCTCTTCATCCATGCTGGGGTGGGGAGGGTAGCCTCACATTTTGACTAGTACACTGGGATCTGTTTAGGACAAGCACATGGGACCTTTGGCACCCATTGGAGACAGTAGATTTTATGTTGCTTCCAAAATGTTTGAAACCATACTGGACTCTGGGGTTTAAGTAGATGGATTATCCCCAGGGCAGTGAGCTGTGATTAGCATACTGAGTAAAATTTGGCAACTAACCCGGTATGTTATTATACCCACTCACATCAATTAGCATCAATGCTAACGCTTTGTCCTCTGTTGCAACAATACAATGCACAGCCATCTGTACATACATCTCTTGCAAAGTAGTTCAGCAGTGCTCCTGAAAAAGTGTAGTCTAAAAACCCAAGATATTTTGCTGGTGAGACCAGAATAACGTTCCTTACCTTCTAACCTTCTGATCGTACCGGTAGTCCAGTAGCTTGTGCAAGGTTTTAAAAATGTAATAAAACTGTTTCTGTATATAACTATTCTAATGACTTATGAAAAGGGCACATATAAATGATTCGTACTGCAGTAGTCTCGGGTTCAGTCTGTGGCCAGGGTTGATTAAACCTACAGCACACATGGCAGGGTGGCCTGGCCTGGTGCCCAAGGGGTTGGCGATTCCGGCTAGTTATCAATAACACCTCTGCGGGAGTCCTGGGCTCGCTGTGCGGTCTCACAGCTCCCCTGCTGGAGGAAGGGACGCTGTCACTAGCACTGGGAACCCATCGACAGTCTGCTCGCATTCCCGCTGTTAGTTCTGTGTGTACCACAGGAACAGAGAGTGACTCTTGCTTTCTTTACAAGATTGACCAGATTAAGAACTGGCTGGCACAGCGGTCCAATGCCCCAGCGTTCACCTCTGGAAACCAAAGTTTCCTCAAACGACTCTTGTTTTAAAAGACAAAACAGTCACACAGTAAGACCCGGCTTGGCACAGCTACAGGCTTTTCACAACGGAGGCCCTGGGGTGAATATGCATACAGGCTGTACAACGATAATCTCACTACTGAGAGCCCTTCCAGGTCAGGGGTCAGCACATTTTCTTTTTTCTTTTTCTTTCTTTTCCTTTTTTATTGGTCCTGGTTTCCACAGTGCTGCGTTCCGGATAGCTAGCGAGTCTCCATAGGGTGGATGTCTGTGTGTTCCCTGCTGATATAGTGAGGACTGTCAATCCTTTCTTAATTCAGAATGGAAGATTTGTCAAGCAGACAAATGTTTCCGCTAGTTTGCAGCTGAGTTTACACTGAAGAATGAACAAGTCAAAACGTTTGTCTACTTCACTCAGTTTTTTGTAAGTTTTACCTTTGAATTTTGAGTGAGTGTTTTGAAGTTATTTGTTTGTGTTTCATTGTCTTCTTTTGTGTCTAGAGCCAAGTATGGAGTTGTGTTAGCTATATAATGCAGAATTGATACTGAAAAACTATTAAGTGGTATTTTTCAAATATTTTTGCTGAGAAACATTAATGATGCGTGTGAAATACAGATATGCACACACACACACATTATGTTGGTAATCAATAAATTGAAAAGTCCTGGCATGTAAATCCTTCTTAAGATATTGCTTCTTGGTACTTGTGTAATTTTCAGAATACCCTTAATCAGCACAAAGTAAGCACAAACACAATCACACAAACACAAGTGTACTATATGCTGTAATATCATACAGTAGCAGTATTGTTCAATGTGTATTCTATATTCTTGATAGTTGTGATTCCACGATGCACCCACTTCATAGCAAACCTGGGCTGTAAACTCGCATGTTAGGGTAACTCCGGTGCTGATCTGAATAAATATAATTAAAGTACTTTTTTTTTGTGGTGCTAATAAAAGGGTCATTTGTATAACATTTCCACTGCTGCACAAAGGCTACCTTTATGTGGTGGGAGTTTCAACCGGTGTCCAATTTATACAAAAATGTGTATTTTTAGTCTTGGACTCTGCTTGGAAGGAGTCTGTGGAAAAAAAAAGCAACCCCTTTATGGCACCCCTTGTAAAATATCTGATAAATTTCTTTAAAAAATAAAAGAACTATTGAGAACCATATCTTAACTCTGTCAGTGCCAGGCAACCCTGCCCCAGCACAAGAGGGGCTGTGTTTTAGAAGGCTGGTGATTGTTTTTCAGGCAGAGGTTAGATGCAGAAATGCATTTAGAGTTTCTTCTGCTAAAGCCTTTGCAATTGTATCTGTCTGACTGTCTGTGTGTTTGTTTGCCTGCATATCTGCTATATGTATCTGTCTGTCTGTGTTAATCTGTCTGTATATCTGTGTAGCTGTAGTCCAACTGTTGACCTGCCTATATATGGATCTGTCTGTCGTACATCTGTTTGGCTGTTCACCTGAATATCAATGTATGTGTCTGTCAATCTGTTCATCTGCCTATGTGTGTGTGCATGTCAGTCTATCTGTTTGTCTGTCTGTCAGTATGTGTTTTTGTCTGTCTGTCAGTCTGCCTGTTCACCTGAAAAATATTGTATGTGTCTGTTTATTGGTCTGTCTATCTATTGTGCATATGTGTGTTGTTGTGCGTTGACATATTTTGTTTTAATATAACAATATCATTTAGCTACAGAGGGAGGATGCACATGCAGTACAATCAGCCCACGGTAAACTCTGAAGGTCTTGTCTCCGTGAAGCCTAAGACCCTTTTTGTCAATTAAGAGATATTTTGCTCGTGAGACCAGAATGACATTCCTCACCTCCTGACAAAATGTTCTCAGCGCCGCTCCCTCTCCATTACAGTAAACGCACTGTTTCGCTGCTGTAAAGTGGAAGAGGTACTATTTTGGTCAGGAGACGTAATGTTCATTTAGTAAAGATAGCATAATCACTGACTGGACCCTCATTGAGACATATCCTGGGGCTTGCTCATGCAGTGATCTTAGGACCTGTGTCTTTATACTCTTTAAATGAAACCATTTTGAACAAGTCCCATTTTATTTGAGAATATTAAATAAATACACTTAAATACATTCCATTAATGCTGGTTAATTACAGTTGCAGAAATGAGATGAGGTATGCAAACCCAGTTTTGGGGACAATATTGTGTTTCATGTATTAATGTGTTTGTTGGTTTATTCAATGAAGAGAATGTATATATATTTTTTTCTCTTATTGCAGGGAACCAGTACACCTTCATACCAAACACATTAATTCTGAATTCGTCATAGAGCATTGTGTCAGGTTCAGGCCAGTTTCTAAAGTCAATTGCGCAATGCCATTCTTGAAATGCGCTGTTTCGACTTGTGATGTTGCTGTTCTAGTTTTCATCAGAATTTATGACTGAGTTCTTGACGTTATGAGGGGTGCACATACAAAGGGGTTGTTAAGGGCTGTCTATATTGTATTGTGTGCTGCAGCTTTATACACAGCATTTAACACATTAATGGACTGTCAGACAATGGGAATGCTTCACTTAGCATTTAATCCTGTGCTAAATTTGTTAGTTCTTACGTAATAGAACTAGCAGGAAAAGTGAATAAATACAGCTTTTTTTCTGTCTGTTCCAGTTTGGGTATGGTGGGGGGTAATCACAGAGAGGTTTCTGCAGTAAAATGTTGACGAGAGATACATTCAGATCAGTAGACTAACTCAGGATGTGGAGGCGGGAAAGGTGACCCACAGATAATTGTAGTAGAATATTAAAATCCAAACACAGTGCATCTGATAATAATTAAGTGATTAAGCATAATACAGACCATTCAGCCGACACAAGAATAAGGTTTTATATGACTACTGTTAGAGAAAAGCAGCAGCAGGTCTTGTTAACTCCATCAGAAAGGTGGTGACTGAAGCAGAAAATCGTTATGCGGTGACATTGGCAAACAATGCGTGTGTTTATCTCAGCGGGAGTCAGACTGGTGAGAGAGGTAACAGGGTTTACAGCCCAATCCACTCAGCCACTCTGCCTAATTCTAGGAAACACAGGTCCTATATATATATATATATATATATATATATATATATATATATATATATATATATATATATATAATACAAAAAACATGAATAGCCTGAATTAAACAAACCAAGCAATGACAAAATATTTTCATCGCAATGGAAATCTGAACCAGTTGTAAGGTTGATAAGTTACACGGCTTATTTTTCCACCTGAGATTGCCACCACTAACCTTCGACCAGATATTGTCTTGTGGTCTGGATCAGCACGCCTTGTTCACCTGGTAGAGTTAACAGTGCCATGGGAGGATGCTGTAGATGAGGCGTATGAGAGGAAGAAACTGCGGTATGCTCAACTAGCCACTGAAGTGGAACAGCGAGGATGGAGAGTCTGGGTTTACCCAGTGGAGGTGGGTTGTTGAGGATTTGTGGCACACTCTACAACCCAGTTTCTCAGAGACGTCGGATTCAGTAACCAAGAGTTGCGTCGCACAGTGAAGAACTTATCTGAAGCAGCGGAGAGGAGCAGTAACTGGCTGTGGTTGAGACGGAAAGATTCTGGCTGGGGATCTCAAGCACAATAGAAAGAAAGAAACGCTGATGTACAGGTAAGTAAGCTGGGCTGAGTTGAGTGGGGGACGGAGGGGGGTGATGCTGGGACGCCAGAATCACCGTCGAGCCCTCTTGAGGTGTCGTGGGCTAGTCGACGAAACACTGAGGATGGAAGGTGCCCACTTGAAAACCCCAGAGATGTACCCTACTTAGCTCAATCCAGACGGTTGTCATGCTGATGCGCTGGGGAGGCCGCACTTTGGTTGATCCCCGGAGCCAGCATCGCAGCCGTTGTGTGTGCTGATGCGCCAGGGAGGCAAAATAAGCTGATCCCTGGAGCCAGCATTACACTTCAGCCATTAACACCAGACAGAAGGATATCTACATCATAATATGGAAGGAAACGTAAATGGATGGAGACACATATGGATCACATTAGTTTACTGTCAAGCTACGTCTTAGTTGGTGCTTATCTTGGCGAGAGCCGAGTTCAAATCAGCATGAAGTTTTAACATCTACTCTCATGTAATGGAAATCACAGTACCTTTATTTCTAGTTATGTAGCTTGAACAACTAAAAACTTCCATTTGGAAGTAAAAAGCTTTGAAAAATCTTACTGCAGAGATATTGGCTGATCTTACTGAAACGTCCTATCCAAGTTCTTTCTTTCTTTCTTTCTTTCTTTCTTTCTTTCTTTCTTTCTATTTTATCATAATGAGGTAGTTGAGTGCAGTATGTATTTTGGAGTTTACATTTCTAACAGTTTAATCACAAATAAATTAAAAAATGTAAAAAAAGTGAATAATGTATCAAATGCAAGTGGTTTAGGATTTGTTTATACATTTCTTTATTAAGGAAATTGAAATGTGGTATACCCTGGGAGGTATTCTAGGTCTAGACATTCTTACAGAATGTGGTAGATAAATGGACCATAAATAGCAATTGAACCACTCGTTGAAATATTTAGAAAAACAGCTGGGTTTTTTAAAGTGGTTGTTTATTTTCAGTACTGTTTTAGAGAGGCTCTGCTTCAGAGGGTATACCATGTCAAATCCTGTGTATAGGTTTTCGTAAGTCTAGGTAACATGTATCAATTGTCTTGACTCATTTGAGTCTTTTGCATCAGAGTTGACAGTCTTGGCTCGAGAGAAGGCCAGGACTGAATTGGTTAACTGAAACTCTCATGGTGTCTGACTCTAGTTAATGGGGTAGTCCCTTAACATTCATGAAGACTACATTGACAACATTTTAGAAGCAAAACAAGCGATTTGCACCACAGAAAGATTAATCACTCATCCCCAATAGGTGTCACTGTAGAGCAAAGCCAGGGTTGATCACATGGGAATTAAGAAGTAATAAAAAAATCTTACTGATCATTAGTCAGTGTTGTGGGAGTTTAGAGTGTGTTTGTTGGGTTACTAAGCCTTTCAGGGTGTTTTTTTTTTTTTTAAATAACTAAGCAGAGTGCAGTAGAATGAAAAATAGACTGGGCATTTGGCGGAGTCACAGCTATGTTGCCTAGTTCCCTTTGAAACATTTAAAGTGTTATTAGCTACTCTTTATAACCTATTAGATGCAACGATATTGGGAATGAGAAAATGGGAGGGCAAGGGTGGTGTCTGAAAGGTATTGTCAGTTAATTGTTTTCAGCGTCACTTAATTGGTTTCAATGTAAAATGTGCCCTGGAAAGAATGTAAAAAAATACATGTTAATAAATAAATAAATAAATAAAATAAAGGTGGCTATATGTTTTTTTTTAATCCACCTATATTTTAAATTGCTAAAAGAAAAATACATACAGTACCTGTGCACCCCTACATTCATATATGTCCTGCCAAGCAGCCCAGAAATGCCTGCCTCTAACCCTACCCCTACGCCTAACCCTACCGCTAACCCTAACCCTAATCCCATCTCACTCGAAACCTACCCCTAACCCTAACTTTCACCAAACCAGAACCCTAATCTAAACACGCCTTCCAATATGAAAAACCTAACTACATCTGTAGCTTTTATCAAAACAGCATCTCTTTTGCTAGACTTAGACTCTCAGGGTACACCAGGTCGTAATGCAATGCTCACTTCTGAGTCTGTGCACGAGAATTTCTTCTTTTTAGTCTTATTTACTTTTGTAACATTGACAGCTTTATTGTCCTTTCACAAAATACAGCATGCAGAGTGTTCTTATACACTTCAGCGATACTGATGCTGCAGTACAGTAGCCATTAACAGCGGTGTCTCTGTCGTCTGGTGCAGGGCTCCAGTTTCCACTCCTCGCGGAGGCAGAAGTATGGCAACGTGTTCAAGACGCACCTGCTGGGCCGGCCGCTGATCCGCGTCACGGGGGCCGAGAACATCAGGAAGGTGCTGATGGGGGAACACAGCCTGGTCAGCGCGGAGTGGCCCCAGAGCACCAGCACCCTGCTGGGTCCCTACAGCCTGGCCAACTCCATCGGAGACATCCATCGCAACAAGAGGAAGGTAGGTTGGGAGGGGCAGGGAGGTGGGACATATTAGGGGTTGAGGAATTTGTTAACTGGTTTAAGCTTAGCGGACCTGAACCTTACAAAAGTTTCCCATAGAACTCAGCAAATTGTAATAAAGCATGGTGAAGCAAATGTAAGCATTGTAAAGGCCAAGGGGTACAGTCAAGCATTACAAATGGCATAATGCATATGGGTACAGCATGGCAAAACTGCTAAAGTGCTGTGGAAAATCACTGAAGTAAACTTTAATAAGGGTGTTGCTGCTAATTATCTGAATAATTGTTAATACCACTCTTAAAGGAGCTCTTTTGTGTGTGGGAAGCAATGAGAAAATACTAATAAAAAAAACTGTAAAATTATTTAGCAAATGTTTCAACCACAGTTTTTTTAATCAATGTCAAAAGCAACATTAAACTGTACAGTGTATAGAGTTGTATTTGAAACATCTGCATAACCCAAATGAAATATTAAATAAAAAAATAAAGAATTGTATATACTCAACATATGAAAAAGGGGATCTGTAATAAGAACTGTGATAATGATGTATTTCACCTTTTATTTAAATCATTAATGAATGGTTTCCACATTTTAACCAAGCAATTATACTCGTAATAATAACAATGTTTTAATAAAACTATTTTCTTGTGTGCAAGCTCTTTGAACTCCCTTCATTTGAGTTGAATATTAGCATCCTGTGGATCACAATGGCTGCTGATGTTTAACTGAGCGGGGGGCGGGGGGTCTTCTTAAGATTGACTGAGAAAATGGATTTAAAAACCTGCAGTGTGTCCAATGACAGTGCAGCAGGACTAGGAAAGAAGCATTGCCAATCCCTGGAGGCCCCCCATAGTAAATACCTGTTCCTTAACTTTTCAAAGACATGACATATCTATCGCAAGCATCTCTGCAGGGTGCCTTTGTAAAGCCGTGAGAAACCGAGTTCAGTCGCAGGTTCAAAACAACAATGTTGCTTGCCGTGTCATGACGAATGGAATGAAGCTTTCGTTGAGCCATTACTGCAAATTGCATCGGATTTGTGTCTTCACCTGGGCTATGTGACACTGAATCACTGAATGCACCCCCCCCCCCCCCCCACACACACCATTGTTCGTAGACAGAACGCTCCTGTCTCTCGGCCAGTGTGCTCAATCTGAGAGGGTTATGTTTCTCCTCACACACCTGTACCATTGAAAGGTAAATAGACTGTAATCAACAGATAATCCCTTCTGTACCAAAAGCCATCACATAGCACCTAATGATAGGTAATTAGTACTGTAACATTTTTGGTACAAAGACTGACCTCCCCCTGCCCATTGTAATTACATTTATTAGACCCAAATGCAGCAAGGCAATATGCTGACTAATACCGGGCATGGCGAATAGAATCATACAGTTTCTGGGCATCATGGTTAAAGTATCCAGGCTGGTAATAGTGAAAGGCAGGGCTGTAAGTTTAGGGTTTTATCTAAAGTTGAGGGAACACAAAGCCACTTTGTGGCTTGGAACTTGGTTTCAGGAGGCTAGGTTTCAGGTCACTGCATTGCACACCAGGGGAGACGTGGGGTTTGATACAGCAAAGTTACCTCAAACTAGGTCTCCTGGTCTCCTGGAAACAGGATTCAAGCCACTGTTCTGGCTTCATGTTCCTACCAGTTTAAAATTCACTAGGAATTATTTTCCGATACCTTTGTTTTACAGCAGCACAGTCTCTAATATGCTTTCTGTAGTTTACAAAAAAGATACACGTTGTAATATAAGTGCCAGATTCATGTAGTTGTACCTAATTGATAAACTTTTTAACCTTCCGTGATGAATCCCCTTAACATCAACTGAGCAGCAACACCAGTTTTTCTCTGTCGACCGCAGTTTCCAAAAGGCCCAGCAGAGGGCAAACCTATTTTGTTTGACAGATAGCTAACTGAGCCAAAGGCATGAATGAGGCATTGTGTTTTTGCTGGTGTGGGGGGAAAGAAGACAACAAATCCTATAGAATAAAAAAATATATCAAAAATCAAGTACAAATCAGAAGCTTTGAACACTCCAATATGATTTTAAAACATATGGGAGGCATTACTGTGGTTTTAAAGGTCAAATTTTGTAATACAATTTATTTTAAGCTTTTTGAAATATTTGGAATCCTCCAACAATACATGGCTTTATACATTCCTGGTGTAAGTAGCTATGTGGTCAGTGGCCAATGAAGGAAGAGGGAGGAAAGCCTGTTGGTAGTATAGATGTAGGGCTCTGATTAAAATGTGTTAACTAACATGTCCCGATTACCACCCTCTGAATGTAAAAAAATTGTATTTATTACAGCCATTAATAATCGTAAATGTGTTCTTAACTAATGATCATGGTCCTATTAGTAAAACATAAAATACAATAAAATAGACATATTGTTTAAACATTTCTTATGGGAATTATTATTCTAAACTAAAAAAAAATGTCTAAGAAGTCTGACTCAGGATATCTAATACCTAACCAAGCTGGACATTTTGTGAGTGACATTACCCTAATGCTATTATTATTATTATTATTATTATTATTATTTATTTCTTAGCAGACGCCCTTATCCAGGGCGACTTACAATCGCAAGCAAATACAAATACATTCAAGTGTTACAATATAAGTCATACAATAAGAACAAGAAATACAATAATTCTCAAGTGTGACAAACCACAATTCAATAATACAGCAGATAATAGTGAAAGTTACATCAGGATATGATTAAGTAGTGATAGTTACATCAGGATATGATTAAGTACAAAATACTACAGATTAAACACTTGGCAGATTACAATATTCTGAGGTACAGGATTAAATGCAGTAAAATAGGGGGCAGATAAGAGCAAAATAAAGCATATTTAAATGAAGGGTGATAGTGTCCCAGGATACAACAGAGGAGTTCTACAGGTGCTGTTTGAAGAGGTGAGTCTTAAGGAGGCGCCGGAATGTGGTCAGGGACTGGGCAGTCCTGACATCTGTAGGAAGGTCGTTCCACCACTGCGGAGCAAGGGTGGAGAAGGAGCGGGCTCGGGAGGCAGGGGAGCGTAGCGGAGGTAGAGCCAGTCTTCTAGTGCAGGCGGAGCGGAGAGGTCGAGTGGGGGTGTAGGGAGAGATGAGGGTCTGGAGGTAGCTGGGTGCAGTCTGATCAAGGCATCTGTAGGCTAGTACAAGAGTCTTGAACTGGATGCGAGCGGTGATCGGGAGCCAGTGGAGCGAGCGGAGTAGTGGAGTAGCGTGGGCGAAGCGAGGTAGAGAGAACACCAGGCGAGCAGCAGAGTTCTGGATGAGCTGGAGCGGACGGGTGGCGGACGCAGGGAGGCCAGCCAGGAGGGAGTTGCAGTAGTCTAGGCGGGAGAGTACCAGGGCCTGGACCAGGAGCTGGGTAGCATAGTTGGTGAGGAAGGGTCGGATTCTTCGGATGTTGCTCAGGAAGAATCTGCAAGTGCGTGCCAGAGTGGAGATGTGCTGGGAATAAGAGAGGCAGGGGTCCAGGGTGACTCCAAGGTTCTTAGCTGAGGAAGAGGGAGAGAGTGTGGTAGATTCCAGAGGAACAGAGATAGAGAGATCAGAGGAGGGGGAGGAGGAGGGAAAGAAAAGGAGGTCAGATTTAGAGAGGTTGAGTTTGAGGTGATGCGAGTGCATCCAGGAGGAAATAGCAGACAGACAGGTAGAGATACGGGAGGAGATGGTGGAGTCAGAGGTGGGGAAGGAGAGGAAAATCTGAGCATCATCAGCATAGAAATGGTATGAGAAACCATAGGATGCGATGAGGGGGCCCAGGGAGCGGGTGTAGAGAGAGAACAGGAGAGGACCCAAGACTGACCCTTGGGGGACTCCAGTCAAGAGAGGGTGAGGTGTGGAGGTTGCTCCACGCCAGGTTACCTGGTAAGTGCGGTTGGAGAGGTAGGAGGAGAACCAGGCCAGAGCAGTGCCAGAGATCCCCAGGTCAGCAAGAGATGATAGTAGAATAGAGTGATCAACAGTGTCAAAGGCAGCAGAGAGGTCGAGGAGAATTAGGACAGAGGAGAGAGAGGCAGCTCGGGCACACTTAAGTGAGTTGGTGACAGACAGAAGGGCGGTTTCAGTGGAGTGAGCAGAGCGGAAGCCAGATTGGAGAGGGTCAAGCAGAGAGTGGTTGGACAGGAAAGCAGAGAGCTGGCGGTGTACAGTCCGCTCGAGGGTTTTGGAGAGGAAGGGTAGGAGGGAGACAGGACGGTAGCTCTGGAGGGAGGTGGGGTCGAGGGTAGGTTTTTTGAGGAGGGGAGTGATAGAGGCTTTTTTGAAGGCAGAGGGGAAGATGCCAGAAAGTAGAGAGGTGTTGAGGAGGGAGGAGATGAAGGGGAGTAGAGCAGGAGCAGCAGCTTGAAAGAGGTGAGTGGGGAGGGGGTGCAAGGCACACGTGGTGGGTTTGTGACCCTGGAGCAGGGAGGAGAGGTCAGAGTCTGAGAGGGGCAAGAAGGTGGAGAGGGAGGGCGAGTTAGTAGGGGATGTAGTGGGTGTAGGGGTTGGAGCAGGAGGGGGTGCGGGGGAGGGAGAGGTGTTAAAGAGTTTGCGGATATCTGAGATTTTAGAAGAGAAGAAGGAGGCAAAGTCGTCAGGGGAGATAGAGGAGGGAGGAGGAGGGGGGGGAGGGTTTAGGAGGGAGGAGAAGGTAGAGAATAGTTTACGTGGGTTGTTAGTGGAGGCTTGGATTACAGATTGGAAATAAGTACATTTAGCAGAGGAGAGAGTAGAGGAGAAGGAGGAGAGAAGAGTGCGGTAAAGGTCTAGGGCAGCAGGGAGTTTGGTTCTCTTCCATTTCTTTTCAGCAGATCGCAGTGTGATTCTTGCCGAGCGGAGCACAGAGGAGAGCCAGGGATGGGGAGGGGAGGGGCGAGCAGGTCGGGAGGTGAGGGGACAGAGGGAGTCGAGGGAGGAGGTGAGTGAGGAGAAGAGGGTGGAGGTAGCAGAGTCTACGGAGAGTTGTGAAAAGGAGTCGATAGGAGGGAGGTGAGAGAGAGCAGTGGAGGCAAGGACAGAGGGGGAGAGAGAGCGGAGGTTACGGCGAGAGGTGACACTGGGGGTAGGAGGAGCAGGGAGAGGGGGGAGAGACAGAGAAAAAGAGATGAAATAGTGATCAGAGAGGTCCAGGGGGGTGACAGAGAGGTTGGAGGGGCAGCAGGCCCTGGAGAAGGTGAGGTCCAGTTGACGGCCAGCTTTGTGGGTAGGAGGGGACGGAGAGAGACAGAAGTCGAAGGAGTGAAGGAGAGGGAGGAATCCAGCAGAGTGGCTGGGGTTGGAGAGATGGATGTTGAAGTCACCCAACAGGACAGTCGGGGTAGACAGAGAGGGGAGGGAGGAGAGTAGATAGTCGAGTTCATCCAGAAAGTGAGTGAGAGGCCCAGGGGGGCGGTACAAAACAATGAGCAGGAGTTGACAGGGAGAGGTTAGTTGGACTGCATGAAATTCAAAGGTAGTGACAGAGAGGGAGGTGAGATCAGAGGGGACAGAAAAGAGTAAGGAGGGAGAGAGGAGAAGACCCGTCCCACCTCCCCGTCCGGTGAGACGCGGGGTATGGGACAGGACGTAGAGAGAGGACAGGGCAGCAGGAGTAACAGTGTTATCAGGGGACAGCCAGGTTTCAGTGAGAGCAAGGAAATCGAGCGAGAGGTGGGAGGCAAAGGCAGAGATGAAATCAGCTTTGTTAGCAGAAGAGTGACAGTTCCAGAGTGCACCAGAGAGTGTGCGGGAGGGGGGGAGAGGCAGAGAAATGAGGTTAGAGGGGTTGGAGGAGCAACAGCGGAGGGAGGGCAGAGGACGAGGACGGGAGGACAGAACAGGGATGTGAGAGACAGTCATAGCGGGACAAGCAAGACAAAAGGCACAGTAGGAGCAGTGGGTTGGAGGATACAGACCTGACTAGTAGATGGCTTCTTCCAGAGCGCTGGTAGGTTCGGATCTAGTCGAACAGCGTCTCAGCGCAGGCCTCCCCTCGCTCGACTCCCACAGCTAGACTCCCAGCTCTTTTGTTGAGGCTCTTCTGTTGGCTGGCGCTTCGTGCTGGCGCTAAAATAAGCTGCTTGAATAAATGTTGTTACCCCTGCTTGGCAAAAGAACCAACTAAACTGTGTGGAAACCAATCAAATAGCAAAATCAACTGCTAATCAATTTAGCCACTCACCTGGTACTAATCACACACAAACTCAGCCAATTCAAACACCACCTTACAATGTCACCAAATGTAGTAGTTACAATTACAAAAGCAGGAACTTATCTATCTGCCTCTCTCCCTGGTTCCCTGTAGACAAACCCTATGTTATCTCTAACCCTAATACAAATTAAAGGGGTCTTTGTAGCCAAAAAAGTTTGACTGCTCATTTCCAAGCCATCAGAGTTGAAAATATCCAAGCACCTATTATAACACCTTCAAATAAGAATATATAACACTTCAAAAGAGAGAAATACTCACAATATCTCACAAACGTGGCCCATGACACTAATAGAATCAATAATGGAGCAGAACCTGTCTCCCGGTTCTGTGTACTGTGTACTTTTGCAACTACTATTATTTCCCACTACAGCGGTTGGGAATGTACAAAGTTTCTTAACTCTTGTGATGTGAACTTTTACTGCTGCAATGCAAAGCTCAGAAGGTTTCATTGTTCATTCGTGGCCCTGGCCCCTAAAAGTAGCAACAACATTTAAAGTGTGAGAGGGAGAAAGAGAGCTGGAGGGAGAGAGAGAGAGAGAGAGAGAGAGAGAGAGAGAGAGAGAGAGAGAGAGAGAGAGAGAGAGAGAGAGAAAGAGAGAGAGAGGAAGGAAGGGAGGGAGGTGGAGAGAGAGGGAGAGTAGGAAGGTAAGTTCATAGGCTTAGAACTACTCTCTGTTTTACAAGTTTGGAAAACCTTCCTTGGCCAAGGTATTTGGAGGTCAGATCATGCTGGGATCTCATGTAAAAAGTGCTATTGTTAACCTTCAGAGCTGAGGTTTTAAGGGAACATGGATGTTATTTTACCAAACAAACCCTTGCGAAAGAGGCGCATTAGAAATGCGTAACCTTGGCCAGGAAAATCTTACCTTTCTCGGGACTGCTGACAGCAAGGGAAACTGTCGCACTCAGAGACCTTGCTTTCATTTCTACACCAGTCAGAAAAAAAAAAAAAAGATTTTCCAAATGTTGGCAATCACTTGCTTGGAGGAGATTTTACTGACGTATACATTAGCCCACTGGAGGGCACTGATGAGGAAACAGTAAACCTGGTAGGTACCTACTCACCTTTACAAACCATTAGGAAGGAAAAAGGACCTTTCCAAACATTGCAATACAGCTCCGTAACTGTACTGTCCCTGAATGATCCCTCTCAGTAGCAGATATAGTGGGTGGATTTCATGGTTCACATTGTTAATTGAAACGTTCCTTATCCTATTTGCCGTGAGTTCTGTACACACTTTTCATACAGGTTTTGTCCCTGGTACCACAGTCATACAATACTCAGTTTCCACCAGTCAAATCACTTTACCCTTCTCTTTTTCAGGGAAAAGAAACAAAATGATCCTATGAACCTAATTCTGTAATCCTTACCCCCCCACACCAGTCCTTTCGCCTCCACTTTCCTTTTAAGAAACGTTTAATTACGCCTGGACACGTCTGTTGTGCACACGAAGAAGAAGAAGAAGAAGAAAGGATTTTGTGTGCAACTGAAAAATCAAGATGTTCTTGTTCTATATGGCTATACAGAAATAGTATTTAAGTTAGAGATGAACTTTACAGTGAAAAGAAAAAAAGGATTAACTTCATAGACGACTGAGACCAAAGAACACCATTTCTGATAACACAGCACTCCCTTGCATACATTGAATTGTTAATGAGGGAGGTTTTGCTATAGGCATGATTCATGTCTGAGGCAAACTTTGTCTCAACCCAATGCGGGAAGTGCAACCAGCTTCATGTTGCAACAGACAGGCCACTGATTGCTCCCATCTCTCTCCCCCCCCTCTCCCCTGCAGATGTTTGCAAAGATGTTCAGCCACGAGGCTCTGGAGAGCTACCTACCGAAGATCCAGCAGGTGATCCAGGACACTCTGAGGGTGTGGAGCAGCAACCCCGAGCCCATCACTGTGTACCGCGAGTCCCAAAGGCTCTCCTTCCACATGGCCGTGCGCGTGCTCCTTGGCTTCCGCGTCTCGGACGAGGAGATGAGGCACCTCTTCAACACCTTCCAGGACTTCATCAATAACGTCTTCTCCCTGCCCCTTGACCTGCCCTTCAGCGGCTACCGGAAGGTGAGCCTCCAGGTTCAGGCTATGGGAGAGCCCGAGGAAAAAGTCCTTTGACCCATTATTGCAAACCTTCCAGGGCCTTCTAACGTCCTTTGTTTATCAAAATGATTCTGCTGCGAGTTGCACAATGACTGCTGTGTGAATGTTGTTGTAATATTAAAATGTAGGATTAAGGATGCACAAGGTGTGTCTTTGAAAATAAGGTATTCTTAGTTTTAAAATAACAGGCTTTGCTTATACAGTTAGGATAAAAGTTGGTTAGGATATATATTTTTTTTAATTTAGATTGACCAGTTTTTAGTTTTATTTATTTTTCCCCAATTTAGAATGTTCAGTTATGTTTTTTCTCCTCACTGCAGTGAGTCCCCACACAGCAGATGTTCTGAGGGTGTGTGTGCATCCTCAGATCTCACAAGCCTAAAGCCAGAATCGCTTTTACACTGAGCAATCCAGAGCAGAGGTGGGCGGGCTACCGATCCCGGAGAGCCAGTCCTGCCTCTTATCCACTCTGAATGTGCTCGGTGTCTGGCCAGTAGGGTTCGCTGTGAGGAGAAGCAATCCCTGCCGGTTTCCCATCCCCTACCCTAGGAGCATAAGAGCCAATGTGACGCCTCCCTCGGAGTCCCCAGCAGGCAACATCCAAGCTGTGTGACTCATCCTGCACTCCCAGTGGCAGCGCTTTAACTGGATGAGCCACTCTGGGACCCCTAGTTACGATATTGTTTACCGAAATCTGTTGCGTATCAGAAAATATGTCCGTCTATGTCCCACACTTACATCTCTTTTGTACTGACGGTGACATATGTCACGATGATACATCTTGATAATGGTGATACTGATTTTGAATATACAGCCGAGGCAAGGCTAGTAATACAGTATGTTACTAACATAATGTTATATGCGTCAAGCTGTTACCATAATTATCCACCATCAGAACTCAACAGAACGTTTTGCTTTGAACAGGAATGTTTGTGCGTGATGTCAGCTGTCCAGACAGGAGACGCATGTGTTTCACTGCGTGTGTTATTCTCCTCCAGGGTATCCGAGCCAGGGACACCCTTCAGAAGGGCATTGAGAAGGCGATCAGGGAGAAGCTGCAGAGCAGCCAAGGGAAGGACTATGCTGACGCTCTGGACATCCTCATTGAGAGCGGGAAGGAGCATGGCAATGAGCTGAGCATGCAGGAGCTCAAGGTACACCAAAGGATATCTGTAGGAAAATCAGCTGCAAGGAATGTTTAGTCAAATTTGTACAGACTGCTGTTACAGTGAAGTTGGAATGCATTTACGATGTGGTTATAGTTTACAATGTGGTCATGGTACCTCTAGACCAGTGGCATTCACAGTTCATCCCATTCCAGGACCTTGTTCCAAGCAGGTTCTCTGGAACCTGGTTGCTTCAATTGAATACTTTAAGGAGGTTCCTTCATCTTTGTTGACCTCTGAATTTTGGCTCAGATATTGAATTTATTGGAATGAATTTGCCCGCATACAGTAATTCTGCTTTGAGAAATATGTTTTATTAAGATTAACAAACAGAAATGTTGCCCTTACAAGCAATCATACGCATTAGACCTTCTTCAAAGTCTTTCTCTTAATTTAAACTAGTATGTGCAAAATTAATATAAACAGTTTTGCCACTTGCACATACACATTTCAGCATGATCTTAGGAGCCTACTGATGATATCATCTTCAAAAATTGTTTGTATTGCAGCCTTTTTGTTAAATCCCTCAAAACTTATTTCTTGAACCTACAGTATATAACCTGTAAGAATTGTTGTATATTGGGTCCTTGAGAGGCTCACTTGGTAAAAGCAAGGCCACGTTGTGTTCAGGGTGAGTCATGCAGTCGGGAGTGCAGATTTGTGTCCTGGCTGTGCTAAGTCGGCAGTCTTCGCTGGGGATTCCAAAGGACGCATTGCATTAGCACTGGGTTACCGAGGCAAAACCAGCAGGGACTGTTTCTCATCATCACACTTGAGTGGACTCTACTGACCAGGTGCCTGGTGAGCTCAGGTGACATCTGTTTTCGAGTTCTTGGGTGTAAAAGAGGAAATTAGCTTGGTCGTGGGATCGGAAGACGCCCACTGAACCTTCAGTTCTCAAGAGCTGTTTGTGGAGTCGCTGCAGTGAAGGAACGTAATTGGATATTCTAAATTGGGAAGAAAATCAGGGGTAAATTAATTTTAAAAAATGACCGCATTGTATACAACTTTTGTATATGACTGTATATACTATACTAGCATTTTTAAAAAACAACTGGACCATCTTCCTGTTGTGTAATTTAAAACATTAACAAAAAAATGGTTTATAAAACACAAGACCCACAAGGCTGTCAGTGAACATAGTTTTCAAAAGCGTTTGTGAATTGTTTTCAGGTTTGTCCTGAAACAAGTTCAATTTCGCATGTGTCATCAGTTCTGACAACACAAGGGACTCTGTTTGCATGTAAACACAGCATAAAGATTAATTCCTGCTAATACTTTCACGAATAACAACCCATTTGGATCAGAATTCTCTTAGAATTAAGGAATTGGGTAATACCATTGGCAGATAAAGACTCTTAGCTGTTGTTTCTCAAAACCAAAACACAAGCGAGATTTCAGAAAACGTGGAAGTAAAAAGTGTACCTCAGTAAATCTGCACAGTAATTCAGCATTTTTCCCTTTCAATAACATATTCGTCATTGATAGCAATACAAGAGTAAGATTTATTTTAAGAAAACTTGGCACAAGCAGTTATTTCTTATTTGTTTTCACCACCACAGACAGGAGAAATATCCACAAATGAGTCGACTTGTTTCTTTCGAAGGCATTGCACTGCACTGGGTGTGCTGATAATACTGTATGCTGCTCTGTTTGATCTCATGTTCAAGCTGAAAGATTTATTTCATACATTTTTCTATGTAATTTCATAGAAGATTTTAGAAGGGATATCATGAACCTGCAGCAGAGTATGATAAAAATGGCCTTGTCAGCGTAGTTCCTTTTAAAAGTTTGCCACAAGTTTTTTTTTTTTTTATCTGCTTTACCATACCTCTCTGGGCTTTACAATGCTTACCTATGCTTGACCGTGCTTTATTACATGTTGCTATGCTTTTACTAAGGTAATAGTTTTTAAGGGTTTCTCCACTCCCTGTAAGGGAGCTTAAATGAGAATGGTTAAAGAAGAATCTGTATTTCCTGTCCATGGTTGTACTGTACAGAGTATACAGGTTCACAAAATATACAGCGATAACGTGATGATAAGTAAAACTGCATACTATCTGGGTTTACATGGTATACATGTTTCCAAAAAAAAAGAACCTTTATTTTTGTTCAGAAAAATTATGCACTTGATTCTTAAAGCTATTCCCTGTAATATGTTGAAATTTTTGGTAACACATTAAGGGGCTAATGTAAGGATACGTGCAAAATGATATTGATATAATATTGAAATGTAGAAAAGAGCACGGAATTGGGAGGGGATCTGGAATGCTAAGCGGGTGCAAACATCACCTGGTTGACTATCCTTCTGGTGACACCGACAGCATTGACTTTCTCCACTGTAGAAGACCATATGGCCTCTTTAATAGCATAATTGATGTTGGCTGGGGCTTTTCCAAAGAAATCAATTTCATTATTATTTATTATTATTTATTTCTTAACAGACGCCCTTGGACTCTCATCCTCCTCTGAAAACTTTTCTTTTCTTTTCCGTGCACCAAGAGGACTTTGCTGCCCTTCCTCTGACATCTTTTTTAGTTTGGTTTGATTTTCGTGCTCCACAAATGTCACAGAGCGCCTACTGCTCTCTAACTCACCTCACCTCTGGGCTGTAAGTTCGGCCTCTAAATAGCCCGGTGCACAGGCGGCACCTAAGTGTCTCAAATATAGTAGAGCTACTTAATAA
This sequence comes from Acipenser ruthenus, assembly GCF_902713425.1. Lineage (NCBI taxonomy): Eukaryota > Metazoa > Chordata > Actinopteri > Acipenseriformes > Acipenseridae > Acipenser > Acipenser ruthenus. Next base: position 90,716,024 of record NC_081190.1, on the reverse strand, counting down.
ATACATGTGAACTTGCACATATTTACAATGCTATTATTCATAGTTACAATGTACTTACATCTTTTTGCACAATATATGTAAGTACACAATTGTACCAGAAAAGGTTTAGGGATAAGATTAGGGTTATGTCGTGCAAAAAGATTCACACATTAAGTACATTGTAACTATGCATAATAATATTACCATTTTTTTTTCTGGACTGAAAAAAACACCAAATACAATTCTAAAGCAAATAAGAAATAACTTAAGACTTTTTACAAGCCCTGTAAATGACACGTTCTATTTCTGGTCCAGTTTTCCTTTATGAACAAATGAACAAATGACAACTTGAAGTAAAAGTCAGAATCTAGCCCTATATCTCCAAAATAGTATAGCTAATATAAGACCAATGGGGGGTCTGGAACAAATCAGGACTGAAGATCCCTCTTTCAGGGGTTCTTTAAAAGTACCCTGGATATGCCATAGAACCTTTTATACATTCCACATGGAACTCTTTTGCGCTAACATTCTGCCCCTTCCCTCCATTGTCAGGAGTCCACCATTGAGCTGATCTTCGCTGCCTTCGCTACCACAGCCAGTGCCAGTACGTCTCTCATCATGCAGTTGTTGAAACACCCTACGGTGCTGGAGAAACTGCGTGAGGAGCTGCGGAGCCACGGCATCCTGCACAATGGCTGCCTGTGCGAGGGAGCGCTGCGCCTCGACACCATCTTCAGGCTCAAGTACCTGGACTGTGTCATCAAGGAAGTGCTGCGACTCTACACCCCCGTCTCAGGTGGCTACCGGACTGCCCTGCAAACCTTCGAGCTTGATGTGAGTCCAAACAGGCATTCTACATGTTGGATTTATTGCTTGACGTGATTTGGCTCATGCAGCTTTTAAGCAATGGGAATGGATGGTTTATTCAAAGTGACAACATTTGCACAGGACCGAAATTATTGAAACGTGAATTAACGAAGGCGCAGGGTACTTGTAAAGTCTGACAGGATCACTATAGTAGTTGTAAATCATACAAATTTATATGGAATGAATGTTATACTTGGCTAATATTTGCTATCCAAATGGGTACTACTGCTTACAGAATATTGCGGCTGTTAAGGAACAGTCCCTGCTGCTTTTGCAGCCAGAAAGTATTTTAGCACTTGTGTCTCATCATTTACAGTAACAGGAACAGCACTGACTGTGTCTGCCTCTATCTGTTCCTCCTGCCAGGGTTTCCAGATTCCTAAAGGCTGGAGTGTGATGTACAGTATCAGGGACACCCACGATACGGCGTCGGTCTTCAAGGACGTGGACACCTTCGACCCAGATCGCTTCAGCCAGGATCGCAGCGAGGACAAGGACGGCCGCTTTCACTACCTGCCGTTTGGAGGGGGTGTGCGAACGTGTCTGGGTAAGCAGCTGGCTAAACTGTTCCTGAGAGCACTGGCCATAGAGCTGGCCAGCACCAGCCGCTTCGAGTTGGCCACCAGGACTTTCCCACGCATCATCACTGTGCCCGTTGTGCACCCTGTTGACGGCTTGAAGGTCAAGTTCTTCGGACTCGACTCCAACCAGAACGAGATCATGGCCGAGACAGATGAAATGCTGGGGGCCACTGTCTGATCAGGAGGAAGAAGGGCATTCTGAGAAAAGGATCAAAACTCAAAAACAAAAAACTAATAAACAGTGCAAGACAAAAGAAAAACATCCTGGACTTGCTGAATGCTAACTTCATATGAAGAGAAAACACAAGCAAACATCATGAAGCTGCCAAAAATGTATAGATTTCATTTTTTATATATCTTCGTGAGGAACAATAAAAGAAAAAAGTATTTGCAACTATGTGGGGTTGGGGGTAGGTGGAAACTAATACTTCACAACCACAGAGAATAAAAGCAGTGATGAAAAGCTAAAACACACCCCTTTGTAAAGAAGAGGTGCCAATCTATGAAATAAACGAAACAGGGTGAAGAAATACTAAAGGACAGGGAACGAGAGACAAGAGATTAACGAGAGGAGGAGAAAGAAAGAAAGAAAGAAAGTAAGAAAGAAAGAAAGAAAGAAACAACAGGAAAACACAGGGTCACATAATGGGCAAAAAGATGTAAGGGAAAAAAGGAAATGGGAGACTTGGCAAAGGGGACCTGAAGTGATAATAAGAAGTCAGGGAGTATATAATTGAAAGTAAAAGACCTTACACAGATGCGCTGATTTTTCAGACTAAACCATATTACCTGACTGTATAGACTGTGATGGATTTGATTTGTTTTGCAGGCAAAGCACTTTGGAACATGATCTGTTAAGTCATCATCTTTATATTCAGTAAGAAAAACACCAGAGGAAAAATCCTATACTGCTTGTAAAGTCCCTTGGAGAGCTCTTGGTATTAAATACAGGAATGCTACAAATATATAAGTAATCAAATAACATGCTGTATAAGGTTACATTGCTTTCGCTAGCTGAAATGTCTTTAACAGGATCTTAAGTTATTGATCAAATATGATAAGGTCATTAAACAAGATATAAAACAAACCAATCCCACACAGAAGGGTAACTACAGGCTTTAAAGAGCTTTATAGTTGCAGCACACTAATATAGTTCTGGGAGACGTGTCAGTAAATCTTAAAACCAGCTTACTTAGGGTTCCTAAAGGATTTTTCTACTAGCGTTGCCCCGTTTGGTAAGGTTATACTCTACGTAAGACGCAACAATGAGATGAGAACAATATTGCATAAACAGAATGCAGACATAAACACAATGGCAAGAAAATAAGAAGCTGACAATAAGCTGGGTAAAATTACTCCTGTTTTTTTTATCACAGTGCAGTTAAAGCCATGGTCTAGTGCGACTACATTAGAAGGCTTCATTATTTCTACACTTGTATACCCCACTGCACATGGGAAAAGCACATAGTCGTGATTGGTTGAAATGATGGACAACTCAACCAATCAGAGCTGTGACACCAATAGCAATCAACCAACTCCTTTGAACAGCCTTCATACCAATTCTCATTCGCTACACTGTGAGGTGCCCATGTTGAAAAAAACAAATAATAATAATATAACCAGTATTAAAAAACAAAAAAAACAATAATAATAATAACAAAAAAAATTACATACATTTTTTAAATAAAAATCCCTTTAGCCGAATTTGAAAAGGATAAGACATTTAGGCTCTATCAGTACAATATTTTACTTTTTTTTTTTTTTAGACTACCAGTACCAAAACAAAATCTACTCTATTCTATTTGAGTTCCTTTGGTGCCCCCAAAATGAACTGAGTACACCCAGAGTTACAATAGACAGGACTACCAACAACATCTGCACAATACCTTATGGGTTCTCTATGCACCGGGCCTTGCTGACCTGTGCTCCTGTGGCTAAATCCTTTAGTGCAAGGCCTTATGGTCTTCATAAAGAGCCCAATAATGAATGAAGTACACTCATAATGTCTATGATATTCAAGGACTTGGGATCATTGTATATGTCAAAGCAATGTAACCCCATTTTAACCCAGTTTTATTGCTAGCTGATTTCATCCAGAGGTTCTCAGCATGTTATGCTAGACCTCGACAACGAAAGGAAAAGAAAGGGTGAATAAAATCTGATTTTTGTAGATTTTTTTTTACATGCTGCTAAGAAGCCATTCATGAAAGTCTCTGTGCAGATTTGCGTTGATACGTTAACTACCATTATTTACACTGTAGTTATTACAGCATAGTTGCTGGTTTCACTACATGCATATGTAACATGTGGAATGTATGCTTTACAGTGCAGTTATATGTATAATTACATTGTATTTAATGCCTCTTAAAGTGATTTTTTTTTAAACAGAATAATGAAAAAATTAAGTGTTACAAGAATTTTGTATCTTATACAGTGTTGGCGAGAAACATCATGCTCTTTTTTGTCCACTTGCATTGTTCATCGGTAGGCCACTAAAACATCCAATAGGATACCTGTGCTGCCTGTTCCCTTGTCAGAAGAAGCGGGTCTTTGTAAAGTCGACAAGTGACACCAGTAACACTGAATTTAGAAAATTCTTAATTTTCTGAAATTAGAACTAGGACTGTAAAGGAGCCCCAGACTTGCATACAGCTCGCCAGCCAATCAGCTGAAGCCATCCAAGCAAGCACATGCAATATGGGATTTAAACAGGAGGCGCAGAACTCATGGTCCTAATTTAAATCGACCACTGTTTAGATCAATAGAAAATACATTCCAGTGGCTATTATAAGCATAGCCACTGGAATGTTTAAAAGGTTCTGTGACATATCCATTGGTTTTAAAAAGGGGGGACTTGCACAGATGGATTCAGTTTTTAAAAGAAATTGCACGAGGGAGATTATCCGATGGTGTGAAATAATGTACTGGTAATCTGGAAGGAGAGCCATGGGGAGTAAAGGGGAAGACACAATGTTGCCGTCAACTTGGACCCATGTTAACAAGAAGTAGACTTACATGTTCGTATTGCCTGTCTTTCTAATAACCTATTATTATTATTATTATTATTATTATTATTATTATTATTATTATTATTATTATTATTAATAGTGTTTTAAGTGCTATTTTTGTTATATTTCAAAATAGAGATTTAGTATAAAGACATTTGTTTGGTAAATATTGTTTTATTTAGTATAATATTGATTTCTTTATATTGTAAACAGTGTTTAAATGTTAATATTGTTTTTATTACGTTCAGTTGATATTAATTATAAAAGCACTTGTGAGTTTATGTTAATATTTGGTGCCATGTGACCATGTGTTATCTATATTGTGGTTAGGTGTTTTTTTGTGTGTGTGTTTGTATGTAAATAATATTTTGTTTCTGTAATTTACTTAGTTAAAATATGAATGTTGTGTTTTTTGTGATCTTAAAAAGTGTACTTCACAATTTTAAAGACTCCTATAATAAAAAAAGTTAAATGCATATTGTGTCTTTTGGTCTTTCTAACATGGTCTAGGTAAACCAAAGGGAAAGACCACAAAGTAAGAAAAAAAAACACTTTTTAAGGAAGAATACTTTCTCATTAAATTAATAAATAAATAAATAAATATATAAATAAGGAACCTCATAACTTTAGTGCACCAACCAGCAAGCTCTATTACAGCGAATTACCATGCCAACATTCAGATTGAGAGTCTAGCTGTAAATAAATGTGAAAATTTGAGATTTGAAATGTTTAAAATAACAACAAAAGGTACTGTCTACCAGTTTATAATGGCAATCAAACACTGATCATTGAGCATTACCTTGGTAGTTGATGTTGTCTATACAGTAGCTTTCAGACACTAATGACCTCTAATCAGTTCTGTTGCTTAAATATAACCTGTGATCAGAACCCAGTTAGTCACTCCATGGCAGACCACAGTGTATATATATATATATATATATATATATATATATATATATATATATATATATATATATATATATATATATATATATAATACACACACACACAAACGAACCTTTTAATCAAAAATACACAGGACAATAAACTCAAATAGCATACATTTTAAATCACTTTTGTCTAAATTCAGAGGAGGCATGTTGTATTGCTGGCATTTTCAATGTATTACTGTATTGCTGAATACCAGAACATATTTAATGCATACTGATAACAAAAACTAATAAAACAATCCAGATAGCTGTGTAACATGATGCATTGTCTTGTAGTAATAGTAGGAAATCTTAGATACTGTACATCTCTGTTCAGTGTGGTCTTAGGAATCATAAACCATTACCTTGGAAATTTCTGAATGAATATGCAACATTTTTTTTATTTTTTTATTTCACAGTCACAAAATATACACAACGGATGAATTGTATTGAAAACATCTTAATGAAGTGTTTTAAACCCTATACTAGTGTGTTATATTGATCCGTCCCTTGCTACAGAGAACATTTCACTTGTATTTTTCCCTAACAGAAAGAAATCCTTTATCATTTATAGAACACCATTATAACATTTCTAATTAATTAGATTGCTCCGTTGTTGTAGATTATGTAATGATATACTCATGCTTTTGGTTTCTAGTCTAAAAATAAATACAAATCCATCACTACAGCAACCATGGATACTAATGCAGAGAAGACAGCAAAGGAAAAAATCCAAAATGTCTAGAATAGATGTATTCAAGTAACTGATATGAAAAAGCAAAACAAACAGTACAAAACACATTTGCAGGTAATTTCATGTAAAGTAATGGTGTAAAATATCAATGATTTGATTTTAAGTGAAGTGATCTCAGCGGTAAACATTCAACATTCTAAAATGAAGCATGTGGAATGTTTATCTCCTCCTAGGCGATGCTGAAAAAACAAATCATCACTTAAATGTCCATTTAAGGAATATTGTGTTTACTGCTGTTCTCAGGATTGCTTGTATTACTGTATGTCAGATGGAGGCTGGCCGCAACCCTGCAGCCTTGTCAATCCCAAGCAAGCCACTGCACATGTAACAGGGAGGAGGCTGTGCACGAACTGACGACCTAGCATCACACAACACTACACACAAAAAAGGATCAATTCCCCCGGTCCAATGTGTTCTTCAAGCTCATATTCCATTATCTTGTGTCACCCACAGGGGTAAGCACAGTCATATGACAGTGCACCCTGCAACACTGCCCATTATAGGTAGGTGCTGGAGGAGAGAACCCCCCCCAATAAGATTGACACTTCCTTAAACCACTTTATTCTGTTCTGAATGTTAAGAAAGGGATACTCATTCTTGAAGCGGCTTAATTTGGAACGCTTTTGTTTAAATATTTTTTTTTATTAAGGTTTCAAAGTATACTGTATACATGTAATATTGTAATGCATTTCTATACACTCATAGAAAAGAAAATGAGGACTGTTCACTAACGCATTTGAAACTTCCTTTACCTTGCACGACCAATACAATATGCAATTCTAAAGCTCATTCAATATAAGAACATAAGAAACTTTACAAACCAGAGGAGCCATTTGACCTGTCAATGCTTGTCTGGTTCCAAGTTACTGGTTGATCTCAAAAACGTTTTTTTCAAGTCAGATTAAAGGATCCCAATGAATCTGCATCAACAGCAGAGCTAGGTAACCCATTCTATACCCTCACCACTCTCTGTGTAAAGAAGTGTCTCCTGCCCTCTGTCATACTATATGTCTGTATCCACTTCATTTTAAACAGTGTCATCTGGTCTTGGTTCTGTGCTGCTCTTGAAATATTGGCTAGGGTTAACTTTGTCAATTCCTTTTGAGACTTCAGTCAAGTTTCCCAAATTATTCTTTGTTCTAGGCAAGATAAATTCAGTTCCGTCTACCTGTTGTCATAGCTCATTCTTTTAAGCCCTGGGATTAGCCTGGTTGCTCTTTGTTGGACTCTGCATTGTGTGGACTGAACACATTATTCAATACAACCCCGTCATAACCTCCTTTGATTTGTATTATACACTTATGATGATGTCTCCAAGCATTCTGTTTGCCTTTTTGATTACTTCCTGACACTGTCTGGTTGCTGACAGCGATGAGTCTGTTACAACACTAAGGCCTTTAAATATACACAAATATAAATAAATAAATGTACACAAACTAAAATCTAAACTCGAAATCCAAACCACAGGGTATTATTATAGCATAAAAGAACGGAATGGCAGATAAATGAAAAAAAGCAAACACAAGACTTAAAAGCAGGAACAATGAGTCTAATCCTCTGGGGAACCGTCTAAAGTGATACACTTTCCTTGATTAACCCACTACTAAACATATCCTTATTGCAGGATTACTTTGGAATTCGTTTTTCTCTAAAGAGAAACTTAGAAAACTGTATTGTTTTCATCCTGTAGTGTTCTTTTGGTGCTTTTGAAAGGACATGCAGTACACCTGGAAAAAGAACACGGTCTAAGCCAGTCATTACATGCATCCTTACATCATCCTTAATTGATCTGCAGCAGAGATAATCTCACAGATGTGTACAGGCCCAGGTTAGCAAGCGGGAATCTTGACACATCTGTCAAACTGGAAATGCTTACCAGCGAGGTAATTTATATTTCTGGTACGATGCAATTGGGCAATGCGCATGAATATGAAACTAAAATGATTCATTATCACAATGAATAATTTGCCAACTAAATGACACACTCTAAAAGTTCCAGTTTCAAACTGCAAAGAAATTCAAATTCAAATTGGTTGGAATGCATTTTTCTACTTGAAAAAAAACAACCAAACCAACTTAAAAATTATACACAATATCCAAAAGTTCACACAAAGGTAAGACTAAAAGAAAATAAGTCACTAGACACTAGAACTTATAGAAGTTTTACTTTGGGGTTAGTTTTGGGGGTATTGTGTATCATTTATAAACTCAGGTGTATAAAATGTGGAAATTAGAACAGAACAAAGAACAGGAGACCACCAATTAGTTGTTCATTATATCAGTTATGCCTTAATATATTACCTGGTTTCACTTGCACTTTTCCAGTAGTTTCTAAAAGAGGTAACACTGCATTAAGTGTCTCTAATTACTGTGTATTTACATATTAGTTACTTAATGTGTAAATCTTTTTGCACAATATAATCCTAACTCTAACCGTAGCTCTAAACCTAACCCTACCCAGCCTAACCCCCTAGCCCGAATCCCTTAAACCTAACCCTAACCCTAACTTTATCGCTTTTCTGATAGAATTGTGTACTTGCATATATCGTGCAAAACATTTTTTACACATTAAGTACATTGTAACAATGCATAATAACATTGTAAGTATGTGTAAATACACAGTAATTAGAGACACAATGTAAAGTGTTTCACTAAAGGACTTGCTGTTTGACTGATTGTAGTCACTTCATGGCACAGATCACTGATCCTTCAACAGGAACTATCTGAAAAGCGATGGTCCATTCTGGGTATCAGACATCACTGCAAATTTTCACCCCTAATTAAAGGACATTAAAGCCCAGGTTTATCTTGTGAAATCATCAACGTCTTAGTGGTGGCACAACAAACACACCCTTTTGCCATAGAAAAGCATAGTATACGTATAAAGCAAAGCATAGGTAAGCATTGTAAAGCCCAGAGAGGTATGGTAAAGCATACTAAAAAAAAAACATGGCAAATCATGGTAAACTATGGTAAATGCATAGTATAATCAGGTGAAAAGCATGGGGGTAAACTGCAAAATTACTATGCACATTTACTGTGGTAAACCTTTCTAAGGTGAATTGCATCTATCACGTCACCCTGACCAGAGTAATCATGGTATCTTAATTCTAAGGAGGCCCAGATTTATTGTAGAGACACCTGGCAGCATGCGTAAATGCTTGCTCACAAACTTCTAGCTTTTGGGAAGTGATCAACTGTCCTGTGACTTGCTTTCAAAGTATAGAGTCGGTGTAGGATTACAGATCTGTCAGGCACATGAGCTGGCTCGATGTTACACAAGAACAAACGAATGCCATTGCATAGGAACGTCACTGATCAACAAATGAAATGATAAAATGAAACCAGTGGCTGAAAGTGACTGAAAGCATTAAATTATTGTACTGTATTGTTAATAGATTCTAATTAGAATACTATCATAGTATATATACTGATGCACAAAAGAAACGCAACACTCGGGTCTAATGGATTTATCAAATATTTTAAACATAGGTATCAAACTAAATCACAGAAAATGTGAACAAAAATACAGATCAAAGAATCATGATATGTTTTCAGTTTGAAACATGACACACTGTCAAAATGAAAACATTACAAAGTTAGTAACGGGTATGACCGAAAAACTGTTGCCTCAAGGATTATGTCAATGTATTGCTGAGCAGTAAGGTTACCCTCAATCTACACCAAAGACATTCTTGTGTTAAAGGAGATTCCTCCCCACATCATCACACTTCCACCGCCCCACCAGTTGGCTTGAACAAAGCAACAGTCAGCATAACGCTCACCACAATGTCTCCACACACGTTGTCTTCTGTCAGGTCTGTCAAAGGCAAAACACCATTCATCTGTGAATAAAACACTCCACCACTCTCTCTGCTGTCACCTCAGATGTTCTCTGGCCCACAGAAGACGGTCATTTCGTCTCTCAAAATAATTTTCATGCAGACGGCGAGCTACAGTCATTCTGCTGATGCGCAGGTTATTTCTTCCTAGAATTTCTCATGCTTTAGCTACTGCAGTCTGAAAACGATTACGCAAATAGATGAGTCGGATGTGATGGTCCTGGGCCATTGTGGTGACGTGGCCTGACCCTCACAGAGCCAGTTTCCTGGTTTCTCTGGACTAGTCTGCTGATTGTTGAAGCAGAACATCTCATTCTCTGGGCAACTTCTCTAACAGACAGGCTGCGTTCAATCATGCCGATAGTAACCTGGCAATCTTCATTACTCAAGCAGGGAATGGTTGTATCTTTCGCTGTACTCATTTTGGTAACTCAAATACCAAACACTGACCACCTGGCGTTTTTATGAAATCACATGACTTGAGCTCAGTATTTTGTTATTCCAAGGAACAATACTACTCAAACAATCAACAAACCTATCTGCTTACTATTTAAAACACATCTACAGTATCCAAAAACAGACAGAACAATGAGGAACTTGTGAGAATGCTGTTATGATATGTTAGACTGATGTTTCAACTGGATGTGAAGTATGGAATAAGAATTTTCTAAATACTAATTTCTAGCAGGCCACTTAGCTTTACTTCAATTCATCTGGGAATCACTGCGAAATAACATAATTCAGGCTTAGGTCTTATTTCTTTTATGCTATTAAGTGGGTACACAAATCATCCCTGGAGGTGGAGAAACCACAGCCAGATTAGCATAAAGAACATCACATTTAAATCCACAATTAAAAGAGACCCAATAACCGGTTCTCTACAGGGCTGTGATATGTTTTTAGGAACCATATGGAAATTAAATCTGAGGCATGGTTATGCAAAGAAGACGAACCATTGGATGTTTCGTGTGATTGAGAGTGCAGTACTGTGACAGAGGGAAGTAGTTGCATATCATTTAGCCCATACATGGTGTAAACAAGCCTTGCGGCTCGGGTTATATAACAATAACACAATAACAGAACACAATTATTAAACAAACGTGCATTTGCACGTGTTTTTCTTGAGCAGGGAGGAATTCACCGTCTCCCTGCTCACACATCCTTCCCCTTGTGTGCAACACACCGGCCATTCCAAGGCCACTTCCCTCCACCCTTAAAAGACCACCCACCCTCAAGTCCCAAGTCTTTGATTTTCGCCCTCTTCTACGGGCAGGCTTGAGTGTGGGTCAGTCGTTCCTCTGGCGCCCTCAAGAAGCGACCACGTACTGGCAAGGATGGACCCGGACGTCTTGCCCTGGGCGATTGCAGTGCAGGCCGGTGACTGGGAGCAAGGACTGGCAGGCAGAGGCGTGCTGCTGTGGACCGGTGCAGCGACGTCTTGGATCTCAGGGGGAGTGGAGCAGTAGGTAGGGGGAAGGTAGCAAGCAGCAGGGGGAACGCCAGTGACGTCTTCCTCCTGTGCAGCGATGTCTGGGTTCCAAGGGGGAGTGGAGCAAAGGACCAGGCAAGCAACTGTGCCTGGCCGTCCTGCGACCTGAGCACAAGGTCAAGTGGAGGGAGATTGGGGCCTTCAGGACTGGTGTCCACGTAGCTGGAGCATGGGACCGCACTTGACAGCGCCGGAGTAACTACCCCGGGCTGTTGCTGAGGCCATGATGGAGGTGTGTTGCTCACCTCTTCCCCCTTGACTGCAGCCGGTGTCTCCGTAGACAGCAATGGCTCCTCCCCCTCTGGCTCAGGAGACAATGCTTCTCTCGTCTGCTCTCACTTTTGAAGCAGTAGCTCCAGTTCGGTCAGCTCCCGCTCCTGTATTTTCAACAGGGCCAACCCCAGCTCCCGTCTCTACCTCTCCATCTTCTTCGTCTGCTCCTCTTGAGCAGCGGAGTTCTTATTAAACTTGTCGATTAATTCTTGCCAGGTTTCCATTCCTTTATTTTTATGTATTACTTTAATCTGCGCTGGGTCCGTAGGGCTAAGTACCACTGCCACCAAATGTAAACAAGCCTTGTGGCTCCGGTTCGTTTTGCCCTTTTAAAATACTGATCCAGACCCAGAGGTTGAGGGTTGAAAGCGCTGTCGCGCTATTTTTAATAATAAAAAAAACAAAACAAAACAAAACAAAAACCTAGCTCTTACGAGCACTAACTGACACAGACTGGAACCTAACTACAGCCAGACAGCTAAGCTGTTTACCAGACAAACAAAACACACACACCTTTACAGAACACGAAATACACACTTTTAACACTACCTTTCATATGGCTGTACACACGCGCACAGATGGGCTTCTTCACACACAGCAGCCCCGAACAGACTGGCTGTCTTTCTTTTAAACCCTGCACCTGGTTCTAATTTACAATGAGAACCAGGTGCAGGTGATACTTAACAATAACACAATAACAGAACACAATTATTAAACAAACTTGCATTTGCACGTGTTTTTCTTGAGCAGGGAGGAATTCACTGTCTCCCTGCTCACAATGGGTAGAGTCAAATATGGTAGCACTTTACATTGTGTCTCTAATTACTGTGTATTTACATAGTAGTTACTTAATAAAAACAAGTATACTTACACATAATTACAATGTAATTATTCATAGTTACAATATAGTTATTGTGTACTCTTTTTGCATGCTATATGTAACTACACAACTGTATCAGAAAAGGGTTAGTATTAGGTTTAGAGTTAGAGCTAGAGCTAGAGCTAGGGCTAGGCTTAAAGTTATATCTAGGGCTTCTAGTTTTCGGTTTTTATTTTCCATCTCTCTCCCTCCCTTTAAACCTTAATTAATAGTTGTTAAGCCTTAACTGAATACCAGATTGTTTAAATTAGCGACGCACTACTAGAAATTAACGCAGTAGAAATTAATAAGCTGAATTCCGCGATCAGAGCCAGAACAAAATGCAGGTTCAAATAGAATCAGGTGAGATCAATGCACATCGTTTGTTAACTCAATCAAGATATGAGGGTAAAAAGAAACAACTTCCTTTGGTAATTAGTGTTTAATTAAGAAAGCAAATTGGCTCAAAATATGTTTAAAGGGACATCACGTGATCAAAAATAAAACCCGAAAACTAGAAGCCCTAGTTATATCCTGCAAAAAGATTTACACATTAAGTACATTGTATGCATAATAACACTGTAATTATGTATAGGGACACATGTATTTACAAAGTAAATACTATGTAAATACACAGTAATTAGAGAAACTTAATGTAATGTGTTATCTCAAATAAATTTTGAGTTTAATAAGGAAGAAATATTGTGTGCATGTCAAGTCGGTCCAGCAGTACCCCGCTCTATAACCTTTAACTTTAACCTTTTCAAAGATTTAATAGAACAAGGTCAGATTTCCATTTTTAAAAAGCAGGACAGCTGGTAGCATTCTGTTTAGCTTGGCAGCAAAAAAAAAAGTTAAGATAGAACAAACGTCCCAAAAGATAACTACCAATTGACTGGCCGTGCGCGAACATCTTGGAAGGAGAGCACTGCAGACCTCTGATGAGAGTGAATCAATACAAGCAATAATCTACGGTAAGCATGGAGTGAGTAGCGAGCTTTATCAGTCAGAACATAGTGGGCGGAAGTATATGAAAGATCTTCAGCTCATACTGAGAATCATTCCCTATGAAGTGGCCATGCCCTGTACCTTGGCCTGGCAACTGTGCCTAGCCCTGAGGCAACCAAAAACACACCTTTTTCTTGAAAATCCTGAAGCTTGCCCCTGCATTCATAACAATAGTATCAAAAAGCAGGAAATATTATGTTTTTTATGACCTCAATCCAGCACATCTTGCATATATTAAAATACACAGCACCCTACCAAGAATACATTGACTTAGGCATACTGTAAATTATTAAGACATTTACTGGAGACAGCTAAACCAGGAATAAGAGCGTCTTTCTTTATGAATTTCTCATAAGGTTGACCTGCAAGGTGCCCTTTGACCCAAGATTTAGAACAGAAACTAGATTGTTATGTTGCCAGATAAAGTCATGTTCCCACCAACTTGTGCTGTCACCAATGGCAACATATTGTTTTCAAAATATAATAATTTCTATGGGAAAAGGGAAAATAATGTCAGTTACAGTATGAAAGCAGCCTTGAATGTCTGTGTTATTAATAACAGTACATTCATGACTATATTACATTTGTTACTATTGTTTCTTATTTTAAAGAAACGTGTTTTGTTGTTATTACAACTACTATTAACACAAGTATTTATAGCACAGTGCTATATATTTCACTGTCACATAAAAAATATGAAAACATTACCCATTCCAGAAGAAAAACCTGAACAGTGTAAGAAAACACAAGCTTGTTGAATAGGCTGAAGCAATCCAACCAGTGCTTGGTCGTAATTTTACAAAATAGCGCTTTTTTTATCTCATTTTCTGTATTTTACAATCAAAGCTGCATTTTCATTTTGTTGTTCTTTTTTTATTTTTTTTTTCAATTTTATTAATGTATTTTTTAATAGACTTTTTTTGTAATTGTTCTATTTTTATCATGGTTTTTCTAACTTTACCATTAAAACCACATTTTTAATCTCTCTGTGTGTGATGAAAGGCGCTATAGAAATGTGAATTGTTATTGTTGTTGTCTAAATACAATACTGCTTGAAATCTTATTCCGCTTATCAGAGTGCTCTTTTACCCCAGCCATTTTATAAAGTTAGGTCACTTCCTGTGCAGCAGGTAATATGATACTGCCTGACTCCAAGAGACTTGGGAGACAATTCATGTGTTAATAAGGTGTAAGAAAAGTCCTGATTATTATTACTTAAAATGTAATTTATTATGTATGACATAATTAATTAACAACAGACAGAAAGAGAAAGAAAAAAACAGAACAGTTAATTATTACAGAACAGACAGTAACGTTGGCTTTAAGGTAAAGCTCAAAATACAAAAACAATACATCATGTTGAGTGTGTTGTAATGATCTTAAAAGCCTCAGGTCTTTGTTCTGGGAACTAATTCAGATACCTTCCCAAAAAATGCCACATTTAGCAGCCTGCATATATTTTTTTTTTTTTACTGTGAACTGTTAATTACTCACCAGACCATATTTTTCAATCCTAGAAGTTTCACTTGCTGTTAGAATAGAACATAAGAACATAAGAAAATTTACAAACGAGAGGAGGCCATTCGGCCCATCTTGCTCATTTGGTTGTTAGTAGCTTATTGATCCCAGAATCTCATCAAGCAGCTTCTTGAAGGATCCCAGGGTGTCAGCATCAATGACATTACTGGGGAGTTGGTTCCAGATTCCCATGATACTCTGTGCAAAAATATGCCTCCTATTTTCTGTTCTGAATGCCCCTTTATCTAATCTCCACTTGTGACCCCTGGTCCTTGTTTATTTTTTCAGGTCAAAAAAGTCCCTTGGGTAGACATTGTCAATACCTTTTAGAATTCTGAATGCTTGAATCAGATTGCCGCGTAGTCTTCTTTGTTCAAGACTGAATAGATTCAATTCTTTTAGCCTGTCTGCATACGACATGCCTTTTAAACCCGGGATAATTCTGGTTGCTCTTCTTTGCACTCTTTCTAGAGCAGCAATATCCTTTTTGTAACGAGGTGACCAGAACTGAACACAGTATTCTAGACAAGGTCTTACTAATGCATTGTAAAGTTTTAACATTACTTCCCTTGATTTAAATTCAACACTTTTCACTATATATCCAAGCATCTTGTTGGCCTTTTTATAGCTTCCCCACATTGTCTAGATGAAGACATTTCTGAGTCAACATAAACTCCTAGGTCTTTTTCATAGATTCCTTCTTCAATTTCAGTATCTCCCATACATTTTTATTGCCTGCGTGCAGTAGCTTACACTTTTCTCTATTAAATGTCATTTGCCATGTGTCTGCCCAGTTCTAAATACTGTCTAGATAATTTTGGATGACCTTTGCTGCTGCATCAGTGTTTGCCACTCCTCCTATTTTTGTGTCGTCTGCAAATTTAACAAGTTTACTTACTATACCAGAATCTAAGTCATTGATGTAGATTAGGAATAACAGAGGACCTAATACTGATCCCTGTGGTACACCACTAGTTACCTCTCTCCATTTTGAGGTTTCTTCTCTAATCAGTACTTTCTGTTTTCTACATGTTAATCAATCCCTAATCCATGTGCCTGCATTTCCTTTAATCCCTACTGCGTTCAGTTTGAGAATTAATCTTTTATCCAGGACTTTGTCAAAAGCTTTCTGGAATAGATCACAAGGTTCTAATAAATTAATCAGTGAAACAGTGGTGGAACCTTAAATATACTAGCCGAAAACACATACACCTCCCCACCCTACTGACAAGGCATCGGTGAGCTCAAATGTGACACCTGCAAGGCTGGTCAGAATCTACTGTTGAGCTCCTGAGTGTAAAGAGGCAAATGGGTCGGTCGTGGGATCACAATGCCAACTGCCTTTCAGTTCTCCTGAGCTGGCATTGAGGCTGCTGCACTGAGGATCAAAGTATCTGTAAGATGTAAAAACTCATGTAAATGTACTAGACTAGTGGTTCTCAAACATTTTTGTTCATGGACCACCTGCATTTTGTCTTCTATCTCAGGAGACCATACAATAAACAGTAATAGCTTACTGAAAGCACATAAAAAAGCACATAAAAAATAAAACAAAATCACTATGATATTAAGAATAACCGTAAACTTACCTTTCTTTTTTTAATGCAATGGGTGGGCCTTTTCTGTGAGCAAATTTATTTTAAGATTGGAGTTTTAAAGAACGGTTCTAGAATTTACAGAGAGGGAAAATAATGAATGTTTTATTTTAAAATGGATAATTACAGCAGAAATTGATTTATGTGAATTAATAATCTGTGAAGTTACAATAGACTCATGAGGTACCAGCACAGTCGCGCTACGAATGAATGTCCAGCTAGAATCTTTATTTATAAAACGGAATGTTTGGATGCTGCATGCTGATTGGCTGCTGAGAATTTTTACCGTGCAGTTAAAGTATTTTCCGCCGCTCTGTGTTTACCTCTGGCTGTGTGATTCTAGCCTGCTTGTGCACGTTTGTGTCTCACTTGTGATTGGTCCCGTCTGTGTGTGCTCCCATTGGTCCGAAGTGTGCGGCCGAGGACCAATGGGATGTGTGTGTAAGCTCTGCCCCTGATTTACATACAAGGGCGGAGCTCAGGGTATAAATGAGGCTGCGTCCGGAATACTCTGTCACTGTTCCTGAATCCTGAGTTGGTGACAGAGCTGTGGACTCCATGTGTCTTGAGAAAAGTATTAAAAAAGTAAATAAAAGGAACCAAGCATCTCTCCTGTTTTCTGCCTCTTGCACAACACGCTACATTATGTTAGCCTCCGTGCTGGTCTCAATCGCTACATAAACAGTGCAATGATAGCCTGTTAGCATTTAAAAATGCCAATAATGTTTTTATTCAGATCAGCGGTAGTAATGCGTAGATAGTAAACTGTCTTTGCTTCCTTTTGTGTATCTTTTCATTAACAACAAAAATACATGCTTGGCATTTTTAAATGCTTGGTCACTAACAAGCAATGCTCGAGTCCTGCAGGAACGCACCGGAACTGTGGTGCACAAACTCTCGTCGTCAAAATCAAAATGGAAAACATAGTGAAAAGATTGTTGACTAATCCGTTTAGTGCAAGAGACTTTGCAACAAAAACAGAAATTATAAAAAACAGAAGGCCAAAACCAAAATTGTAAGAAGTACTTACAGAAAAACAGGAAAATAAGTTATACGGTATTTCAGCAAAGCGGTATACAATTGTGAATGGATCTGTGGTATTTGGTTTACTGAATCGCTATTAGTAGCCTACATTATAAGAACATGTTTTTATCTGTCATGTAAAGGTTGTTGCATGCCTTGCTAAAAAGTCACCGCACACCACTGGTATCTACATATCTGTAATGTCTGATAAAAAAAAACTTAGTGGGATACTCTCCTACTTTTCTGTCGTTAACAAGAAGCCTAAAAACAACTTTGACAGGTAAGTTAAATGTCCATATTAGTGTACAATACTGTATTTATTAACAATAAATAAATAAGAAACAGCAGAAGTGTAACTGCTACAGTATGTACACTTGTATGTTATTATTATTATTATTATTATTATTATTATTATTATTATTATTATTATTTAGCAGATGCCTTTATCCAAAGCTACTTACAGAAAATTAAACAAAATATAAAAGTATATAAATTACAGGAATACAAATGCAAAGCAAACACATACAGTATATACAATATATACAAAGTAAATATAAAGGAAAAAATACAAACAGATATATCAATAGGAATTTACAAATAAAGATTGAATAAGTGAGTTTTGAGAAGACGGTGGAAAGCAGTAAAGACTGAACAGTCCCGAGGATAACCGGTACTTAGTCTTACCAGATATACAGTATATAACATATATTGTTTGAATCAGTTTTACATTTATTGTACTTGTATAGAACGTTTTAGTACTGCTGTCAGATGTGCTTTGGAGTTCTCACAGGCCTACTAGCACTCGCTGTTTTGCTGTTACCCCCCCCCCCCCTGTTGCTCCTGCCCACTCTACCTGGACTGACCAACTGGATCCCTCGCTCCTCTCCCCATTCTAAGTGGCCTGGTGGCACCCTTATAATACATGCAACATGTACACAAGACAAGACAGATGAGACAAACAAACAGGACAACATACAAATCCAATAGACACACAGTGGTGCCTGGCTCGCTACAGTATAAAGCAGTTATGCTCAAAGCTGTGCCTATTGGCAAAAGACCAGAGTGTTGTTTCTGCAAAACTGATGTATTATTATTATTATTATTATTATTTATTTCTTAGCAGACGCCCTTATCCAGGGCGACTTACAATCGTAAGCAAATACATTTCAAGTGTTACAATACAAGTAATACAATAAGAGCAAGAAATACAATAACTTTTGTTCAAGCAAAGTACAAGTGTGACAAAACACAATTCAATAATACAGCAGATAATAGTGATAGTTACATCAGGATATGATTAAATAGTGATAGTTACATCAGGATATGATTAAATACAAAATACTACAGGTTAAACACTTGGCAGATTACAGTATTCTGAAGTACAGGATTAAATGCAGTAAAATAGGGGGCAGATAAGAGCAAAATAAAGCACATTTAAATGAAGGGTGATAGTGTCCCAGGATACAAACAGAGGAGTTCTACAGGTGCCGTTTGAAGAGGTGAGTCTTAAGGAGGCGCCGGAATGTGGTCATAGACTGGGCAGTCCTGACATCTGTAGGAAGGTCATTCCACCACTGCGGAGCAAGGGTGGAGAAGGAGTGGGCTCTGGAGGCAGGGGAGCGTAGCGGAGGTAGAGCCAGTCTTCTAGTGCAGGCGGAGCGGAGAGGTCGAGTGGAGGTGTAGGGAGAGATGAGGGTCTGGAGGTAGCTGGGTGCAGTCTGGTCAAGGCATCTGTAGGCTAGTACAAGAGTCTTGAACTGGATGCGAGCGGTGATCGGGAGCCAGTGAAGTGAGCGGAGTAGTGGAGTAGCGTGGGCGAAGCGAGGCAGAGAGAACACCAGGCGGGCAGCAGAGTTCTGGATGAATTGGGTGGGGAGCTGAAACCATTGTCATTTTCTACACTCTGTTCTCGATCTCTGTCATTTGTTTTTTAAATACAATTTTATTTTGCATCTGAGAACAAGTTGAAAAGAATTATCCTTCCCTCGTTATGAGAAGCACATTGGTGTATATAACGTCTGCGAGTTTCTTCAGACCTGGAAGACTTTTTGTTGAAGGAAGTTGTGCAACTGTTATGTATTTATTGTTTTACAAGAGAGCATGTTTAATTACACAAAGTAGTTTTTTCTTACACAACAAACCACAGTCACTCATCTATCAGCAGCTCCTATGAATTCATAGGGAAATTCTCCTCCCATTGCAACATTGTAGGGAACCCCTTCCTTTTCAAAGCTTGTGAATTCCAGTGTGGGCTTGATGACATTTTTTATAAGACATTAATGGGAAATTACATCAGTCCAAAACATCATTAATAAAGTGATTTGCATCATAAAAGTTACTGGACGCAGTACATGTGTTCATCCCATTTGTTCAGTGACTTCTGAAACCAAATAAAAAGTGGATAGAGTTCTGAGTTGAAATGGCTTGCCAATTTAATCTTGTCACTGCCATCCTCTCCTGCTGTGCTGCAGTAAAAATCTGTAGTATTTTGTATTTAATTATATCCTGATGTAACTATCACTGACACTGTGTTATCTGCTCCGTTATTGAATCGTATTTTGTCATACTTGTACTTGCTAGAACCAAAGTCATTGTATTTATCTTGCTCTTAATTGTATTATTACTTGTACTGTGATCCTTGAAATGTATTTTTGTTTACGACTGTAAGTCGCCCTGGATAAGGGCGTCTGCTAAGAAATAAATAAAGTAAAGTAAAAAATGGCAACCTTGCATCATTCTATTAAAATCCCATAAGTTTACATTATTTCTATAGCCTACAAAAAAACACTTCAATTTTGGATCTTAAAACAGAAACCTGCAGGCACTGGAGAGTTTATGAATGCGTGCATCGTCAGTTTCAGAAGCAGCATTATCAAATTCCAAGTACATACTGTGTGTGTATATATATATATATATATATATATATATATATATAGTAACAAAGTAGGGGTGCCTTGCTACAATTCAGGACCTTCTTGATTGTAAAAGAAACAGTTACTGGACCACAGAGGTTATTTAAACAGGACAGGGCCTGTATATTTATTCATAAACCCCACACAAAACAAACAAAAGCCTAACTCCACAAAGGAGTACTAACTAAACACACAGGAACACCCTGACTACAAGTGGGACAGCTAGGCCGTTTCCCCACCAAACAATAAACAAAAACCACACAGGTTTAATACAGCACACTTTTACCTCACGACTGCCAGGAAGCAGAGCACTCCTTTCTGCCTCCTTCTCCTCAGCAGCCCTGAGCAAACTGACTGCCTCTCTTAAATACCCTGCACCTGGTTCTAATTTAACAATGGCAACCAGGTGCAGGGGATAATTAATAATAAAACAATTAACAAAACCCTTCCCCAATTAACAAAACTACACATTTTACTGCGGGGAGGATTTCAACCCCCTCCCGCTGTGCTACAATATATATATATATATATATATATATATATATATATATATATATATATATATATATATAGACAGTAATAAATTATATTGTAAGAATGATACAAATTTGCTTAATTTCTAAGGGATATACTGTATTTTCATTTACGTTTTTGGACCAATATCACTGAAAAATTACTCTCTGATGAGACGCTTCCATTTCCTCATCTCTGTTCCCCATGAGAACAGAAAAAGAGTTTATGCTTATTTATTTAGGTTGCACACTGTTACTGTTAAAATATATTTATGATGAGACCTCACATCATTAGCACTGAAAAGGTTAATGCACTGTTTAGTTGCTGTGCCATGCAGCCAAAATCTGATAATTTGTTTTTCTGCCCAGTTACAAATATTTATAGTACCAAAGCCCAAGTTGTCAGACCAGAAAGTAATCTTGATCGCAATATATCAAGGACACACACTATGCCAGGATATCACTCATGCTGTGCCAGTGTGAAAGCGTCTGATTTTGTTTTTCATTTGTTATTTTATTCCAGCTATGCAAATGCAGACCACCTGCGTTTAACTAGAATCCAAGCCAAGCTAAGTGCTTCACCTCTAACAGAAGTGTTTGTCTCTTTGTCCAATATCTTGTCTGATAGGTTTACTGAGAAAGTGTTATTCTGCTCTTCACACAGAGAATGTTGCAGGTGTAACAGGCTGGGTGCGAACTAGCGGCCCTGTGTACTGTTTGGAAGCGTCTAAACTACTATGCAAAAGAGCCGATGGGCCAATGAGAAACTTTGGGTAAGTGCAGTTAAAGGCTCATATTAATCAAAAATAAAAAGTAAAATATATTTTGCTTTAAGTTGCTACGAAAAACCAAAGTGTTGTTTAGTTGTCTAAATAGCGGCAATTCTTAAAAGGAGCTCTTAGTACCCCTTGAAAAAAATATTTTTATATTTTTATATATTGTTCCATGATAAGTGTTTATGTTTAATAAAGTCACTACTTTTGCGGCATTCTCTGAGCAAGCCTGTGGGAATGAGGCAGGTATATATGTGCACCAGTAATGAATCCCCCTTGAAACAGTTGCTTCGAGATCTGTAATGGAAAATCTCTAACAAGCCCACTGTTTTAGGTGGGTTTCAGCGGTGAAGAAATTACTGGTGCACACCCCTAGTGGTCATTTTTATACTGACTGGCCTCATTATAGAAATGCTCTTCGCCGCATTATAGAACGTAAACCTGCTGGTGAAAATATATTCATCTAATCTATGACATAATGCTTTCCTGAAGTTTATTTTTCATTGCATAGAAAAATACAATCAAAATAAATACATGTAATAGTACAAGGCTCATAGTGAATAACAGAGGACAGTTTTGAAAATAATCCTGAACTTTACAGGTAGCCAGACGGGGGGCTGATGTGATCACGTTTTAAGGATTTAAGAAACTATTGGAAATCTTTAGTTTGTCACTGTTTAGATCGTTACAGTATGATTTTGGATCAAAACACACTGCCATCTGCCATGACATGTGTTAATTGCAAACCTCGGAATGTGCAACAAACTACACAAGTTCACCACATAGTGCTTAAAGAGTAAGTAGTGGGGTTCCGAAAAATATAACGTTATACATCCCCATGTGTTGCTACAACTGTTTAATTAATGTACCTGTAATTTTTATTTTCATTGTTAACATTCTGACAACCTTTTACACTTATAACTTTAAACTCTGTTTCAAAGCTCTTTTCAAAATGGCCGTTCTAGTGCACTGATAGTGGAAGGATTATTGCCCACATTGTCAAACAGGTAACGCAGCAATAACGATCCATGATGTGGTATGGAACAGAAAAGCCAGATCACTTTTTTTTTTTTTTTTTTTTTAAATCGCTCTTCCTGCAGTGATTTATAGGGCAGATTTCAAACACCAGTGCACTAGAGCGGCCATTTTGAAAAAAGACTTTGAAACAAAGTTTAAAGTTATAAGTGTAAAAGGTTGTCAATATGTTAACAATGAAAAGACAAATTACAGGTACATTATTTAAACAGTTGTAGCAACACGGGGGGATGCATAACGCTCTATTTTTTGGAACCCTGCTACTTACTCTTTAAGAGTTGATTCAGAAAGATGAAATTCTCACACCGACCCAATGTTATAAGATAATATTCCTACAATTCTTCACTGTCTAGTGGGATTTCCCGCCAGAAATTAAAATAAATAAAATAAATACAATGTGTTCTAGTATTGCTTGTGTGTTTTGTGTGTGTTTGAAATTATTTTGTGATTGTTGTAATACTGTAATGTTTTTGTTTTTGTTCTGGAAGTTATTTTAACAAACAAATGTTTGTGCAATATTAATTTTGTGCTCAGTTTAAGTGTTTCAACTTTCCGTGTGTGTGTACGGATCTCTTTTGAGCTTACTCCAGTAGCCTAGGAACCCACAACAACAAAGCACCAGATGCCAAGAGTGGCAGGATACTCCTGCACAGCAATGCAAAAACACTTAACGCTGTTGTCTACTGTATAGAGTCCTATAGAAGTCAACACTTTACATTACTGACACACAATTACAATGTTATTATGTATAGTTACAAGAGGATTATTTCTTTTCCCACGATATATGTAAGTTTATGCAAGTACACAATTGTATCAGAACTATGTTAAGGTTAGGGTTAGGATTATGTACATTAAGTACATTGCAACCATGCATAATAACATTGTAATTATGTGTAAGCACACATGTATTTACTAAGCAACTATGATAAAAATACACAGTAATAAATGTAAAGTGCTACCCTGTAGAAAACACCTTTAAGAGCTGTAGTCCTGAAATCTTGTTGCTTATCTTCGGTGCCAAGTTTCATTTCTCGGCAGTGGTTTTTGTTTCTTCTTCCCCCAACAGCACTCTAAGTATTTCCATGCCCTCCAGCTGATTGTAATGTGACATTCTGAACCGATTTCATTATGATGTACAGACATGAGAGCACAAACTTGGCAAACATATCCACAGAACGGTTGTCAGATAATAAAAAAGATTGGATTGGATTGAATTGCAGAGATCAAGTCAAAACTTTTCCATCGAGTTGCAGTTCATTTATACAACAGAATCGTGTTGTCAGATCACTAATCGACTACAGTAACGTTATTATACTAACTTTAGCAGTTTTTTATACAGTAAGTGCAGTTTCAGATCAATGTTGATCAGCTTAAAGTCCACCTATAAAATGCTATATTTGAGTATATTTTTGTAACTGTAGTGTTTTTGGATGCTACTGTTGTGCAGTTAGGTGCATGAGTTAATGTTTGTAGTTTTTACTTTATTGTCAATTCTCATTAATACGAATTTCAAGGACCAGCAAAAAAAAAAAAAAAAAAAAATCGTATTATCAGTAATTCGTATTGTCAGGAGTCTAAGCCAAATGCATCCTTTCAGTTTTTATTGAAGTTACAGTAACACTGGAATCAAATTACACTACAATGAAAAGTATTTTAAAGTGCTGTGCATTTTATTGCAAATACGGTTGTAAGGGGTCTTTTGAAAATTATACATTGCAAATGAACTGCACTTGAAATCTGTATATCCCATTCTGATCATGGGCATTTTAAGCCACAAAAGCAAGGCGTCCTCAAGGTATTGAGCAAATCGCTAATGCTGATGACTTGCATCCACAGTTTGCTGTTCAAAGGCCTGTGCTATTGCAAGCATTTTTTCAGAATAGTTGACAAAGTGTTAACGGGAATGTTAAAATCTGCAGCAACATCTTTCTTTTTCTTGTACGGAGGTAAAATATCCATCACTTTCAACACTTCCAAGTTTGTTTGCAAGGATAGTGCACGTTTTGTGGTAACTTGAAATGCATCATAGGATCTGTAGTCTCAAAACAGCACTAAAATACAGTACAGAGGTGCTAACCTGGATGTAAGTTAATAAATTTCCCAATATTCTTTACACTAAACTGTTCGAACTAGGGTGTTTCGTTTTTTTCACATTTGTCTTCTGGGAGGGCTCTAAAATATTTTGCACTAACAAGAAATTCGTGTTAAATGAATTAAAAGAAGTGACTCTTCAATTTGGCTGGGACCTAGTAGAAAATTTGTACTATCAGGAAATGAGTCTAATCAGAGTTTGTTTTAACAAGAATTCACAGTATTTTGTAGAATATTGCTTTGAGCTGTTGTGTTATGTGACAAAGTCAATTTGTTGTTGCTGTTGTTACTAAACAAGCTAGCTTGAAACACTAAATTTGATTAAATTATTTGTTCAAGTTCAGACTAATGCCCAACTAGTTTTCTGTTGTAATATGCACTCTATGGTTAATAAATACTGAGTCAAATTAAATGTAAATGGATGTTTTGTACATTAACAATCTGGTCTGTCATCTGATGACTTTACTCACCCTGGCAGTGCTCATATAATTGGGTTCTGGTGCAATCAGGATGTTTCTGTGGGTTAAGATGGGGTCGCTCAGTAGATAATTACCTCCAATCTCACGCTCAGCTCTCAAATATTGATTTTGAAATTACTTTTCCTGGAATGCTGTTTAAGATGCATCATCTCACTTGGAGCAGAGCTGGTGGCACCTGCGGAGTCTTTACAAACACATGACACTGCAGTTCAGCGACATATCTGTGAGTGTGAGTCATACATTATCATATAAATTGAATCTTCTGAAGTGCCAATGTTTGTTCTTATGTGTCTGCCTGCGATAATACTTATTTGCTGTAACAGAAATATGCATGTGTAATGCATAATGGATGAACAAGTTCAGGTGTTAAAAGTTTACTTGTTTCAGGATTTTCCCGAAGCAGAGAATCACTTGTTTTGGGTAACACTTTACATTAAGTGTCTCTTATTATTATGTACAGTATTTACATAGTAGTTACTTCATAAATACATGTGTAATTAAACATAGTTACAATGCTATTCTGCATAGTTATAATGTACTTAATGGGCACATCTTTTTGCACGCTATAACCCTAACCCTAACTCTAAACCTAACCCCAACCCTAACCGCTGTCTGATACAATTGAGGCTGTGTGGTCCAGTGGTTAAAGAAACAGGCTTGTAACCAGGAGGTCCCTGATTCAAATCCCACCTCAGCCACTGACTGATTGTGTGACCCTCAGCAAGTCACATAACCTCCTTGTGCTCTGTCTTTCGGGTGAGACGTAATTGTAAGTGACTCTGCAGCTAATGCATAGTTCACACACCCTAGTCTCTGTAAGTCGCCTTGGATAAAGGCATCTGCTAAATAAACTAATAATAATAAATAATAACATTGTAATTATGTGCAAGTTCACATGTGTTTACTATGTAACTACAATATAAATACACAGTAATTAGAGACAATGTAAAGTGTTACCTTTTTTGTTCTTAATTTCTGATTATAGCATGATGCAGATGTTTAATTTAGGAATAAAAGTTCTCACCAAACAACAAGAAATGGTGAAATACCAGAAAAGAAAATAAAGCAATGTATTCCATCCATCCATCCATTATCATTAACCGCTTACTCCTTTACAGGGTCGCGGTGAGCCGGAGTCTAACCCGGCATACACAGGGCGCAAGGCGAGACTACACCCTGGACGGGACGCCAGTCCATCGCAGGACACCACACACACACTTACTCACACACAGGGCAATTTAGAGTGACCAATCAACCTGGACAGCATGTCTTTGGACTGTGGGAGGAAACCGGAGTACCCGGAGAAGAAAGCAATGTATTATTTGTGAAAATACATTAAAACCAGGCAGAGAACACAAGTTTAAGATGTCTATAAACTTTGGATTTGACTTTAACTTTGGCACTTAAACTTTTAAACCAAATGTTTGAGGTTCTGCATGAAACAAGATCTATACTTCTATTGACTCTCGCTGAACAACATCAATTCAGTGCACACCGGGGAATCGATAGGTTCGAAATATATTAACAACCTCAATATCTGACCACTAGGGGCTGCCAAGAGCTGAGTAAAAATGGTAATAAAAGGTAAACAATGGATAAACCAAATCTTATAAAAGGGGAGGGTGATTTAGCCACACTTTTAGGTGGATGGTATATTTGGGGAAAACACTTTGCTAAGTCTGATATCATGCATTCTTTATGCTGGGCTTTTTAAGAAGACAAATCAAGGTTTGCTTTCATTAGCACTAGCAATATTATCAATGGTCCACTTTTTATTCTGTTGAGGAAATGTGGGTTTTATCAGTTTGAAACATATTTGAAGTAAAATTTGTCATGTGACTGTGACCAGGATGGCAGTATGTGGTGTAAAAGAATGACACAAAAAAGTAATCAGGTTTCGTTAACAAGCCCCGGGTTTTATTAAACGTAAAACCCACGTCAGATGGGCACCAAACAGTCAAGGAGAAAAACAAAGTAAAGGGGAGCCGGGGTACACAGCAATGTGTAACCCGACAAAATAACAAGAACGAGGGTTGCAGTCCCAAACAAGGAGAAACACAAAAAATAAATACAATCCTTCCCTTTGATCCGGGAATGAAAACCACGGGGTAAAAATCCAGAACTTCCGGGTTCTCGCTCCTCCGACGTGTTCCCGGAGCGTCCCGTTAGTGCTCTATAATATACACAAATAAAGACACAGGGGTTAGCAGGTATGCACAATCACAACCACCCGCTTCCTTGTTTCCCGTCTCCCTCTTCAATTCCCTGTTTGTATTTCTGTTTCGCTCTCGCTCTCGCTCTCTCTCTCTCTCTCTCTCTCACGCACTGTACCTTGCCAGAAGGAACAGAACCCCGGGCCACGCCCCCTTTTGTACACCGCGTCCCGTCCCCATTGGTCAGCGAGGGCAACCGCCGTCAGCCAATGCGTGATTGCCACTGCGCTTCCCGACCGTGTCTGTGACGTTGCGCACCGCGGCTCCGCCTGCTCCTCCTCCCCAGTGCCCTCACCGGTCGGAAGGGAGATCTAAAACAAGAATTCACTCTCTCTTTGTCACAGTGACCTACTGCACAAGTGATCAAATCCCAGAAAAAAAGAGGTTTACTTAAAAAAAAACTGTACATCCTAAATGAAAAATTTAAAAAACAAGTAAACAGAAACAAGAAAATGGGGACCGGTGACAATGCTGCTCACACTGAAGAGTGTAAGAGTTTAAAACATACTTAACTGTTCTTTAAGTTAAGTCAGTCATGCATGATAGGAGAATGCGTGACGTTTCAAATATTTTGCATTTCATGTCACAACAGAGGAGGGACTCACAGTAAAGGTGTAACCTTGCGTGAAGGATTAGTCTCACATTGTGTGCTGACTGGCAAGGCAAGTGTCCTTGGCAGTGTCTGAGAAGTGGAAATACCCCAAGGCAGAAAGGAGATTCTGAACTTGCGCTGAACTCTGGGGTGCGTCTTCCAGTGAAGCAAGGGCAGGTTTTGCCAGCATTCCAGAAGAGTTGAATCTACACACCCCAACAGCTGTGCTCTGCAGGTGAGGAGTGCAGTTCCAGGAAAAAGGAGAGTCAATTACACACATCCTGTATATGATATTCTCCTTATGTATAACATGCATAACTGAGCTGAATTTCCCTATTGGGCAGAGTGGATCTCTTGAATAGCATGCACTTCTTGCATACAACCTAGATTGCAAATTTCAAAAACATCACAGTAAACTATAGTGTACAGCTTGTATATTTGTATATTTGTAAGAGGGTGTATCTTATGTTTTCAAAATTACTGCCTATGCTCTCAAATTATATATATATATATATATATATATATATATATATATATATATGTATATGTATATGTATATATATATATATATATATATATATATATATATATATATATATATATACACACACACACACACAGTCACCTCCAAAATTATTGGCACCCTTGATAAAGATGAGCAAAAAAGACTGTATAAAATAAACAATATCAGTACTGAGCTATATTGTAATTTTCCAACATGCAGAATATATTTGACTTTATTAATGATCAATGGAATCAACCAAAATTACACATTTCTCAAATTATACATTTATTTCCAAAAAAAATGGTCACAATTATTGGCACCCTTGTTTTCAGTACTTTGTGCACCTTCCCCTTGCAAGGATAAGGGCAGCAGTGTGGAGTAGTGGTTAGGGCTTTGGACTCTTGACCGGAGGGTTGTGGGTTTAATCCCAGGTGGAGGACACTGCTGCTGTACCCTTCAGCAAGGTACTTTACCTAGATTGCTCCAGTAAAAACCCAACTGTATAAATGGGTAATTGTATGTAAAAATAATGTGATATCTTGTAACAATTTTAAGTCGCCCTGGATAAGGGCATCTGCTAAGAAATAAATAATAATAATAACGGCAGTGAGTCTTTTTCTATAATGTTTAATGAGATTGGAGAACACATTGGGAGGGACCTTAGACCATTCCTCCATACAGAATCTTTCCAGATCCTTGATATCCTTCGGTCTGCGCTTATGTACTGCCCTCTTCAATTGAACCCACAGGTTTTCAATGGGGTTCAAGTCAGGAGACTGAGATGGCCGTTGCAAAATGTTGATTTTGTGGTCAGTTAACCATTTCTTTGTGGATCTTGATGTGTGCTTGGGGTCATTGTCTTCCTGGAAGATCCACTTGCGGTCAAGTTTCAGCCTCCTGGCAGAGGCAACCAGGTTTTTGGCTAAAATGTCCTGGTACTGGGTAGAGTTCATGATGCAGTTGACCTTAACAAGGGCCCCAGGACCAGTGGAAGCAAAACAGCCCCATAACATCAAAGAACCACTACCATATTTTACAGTAGGAACAAGGTTCTTTTCTGCACAAGCATCCTTCTTTCGACGCCAAACCCACCGCTGGTGTGCGTGGCCAAAGAGCTCTATTTTCGTCTCATCTGACCATAGCACCTGGTTCCAATCGAAGTGCCAATGGCGTTTAGCAAACTCCAGGTGCTTACGTTTGTTGGTTGCTCGCAATAAAGGCTTTTTTCTGGCAACCCTTCCAAATAGCCTATTTGCATGGAGGTGGTGTCTAATTGTAGATTTGGAGACTTGGTGACCCCAAGATGCAACCAAGTTCTGTAATTCTCCAACTGTGGCCCTTGGATTTCCCTTTGCCTCCTGAACCATCTGCCTCACTGTGCGTGGGCGCAAGATACACTTGTGTCCTCTACCAGGCAAGTTTACCACTGTTCCAGTGGTTTTGAACTACTTAATTATTGCCCTAATAGTGGTAAGTGGTATATTTAGTTTTTTAGCTATTGTTTGTACCCATTGCCTGATTTATGAAAGTCAACAACCATTTGTCTCTTTTCATTTGTGAGTTCTTTGCCTTTCCCCATGGTGATGAATGACAAATGGATTTCATATGCGTGTTACCTCATTTTTATACCTCAATGAAACAGGAAGCCATGGAAGGCCACACTACAGTTCCTTAAGACTGAGATGAACTTAAAGAAGTAGAATGTTAATGCAGATTTAATTTTGTTTAATTTTATTTATAAGAATCTTTAGGGGTGCCAATAATTCTGACACATATCTTTTTGAGTACATTTTTTATTACTTGTTAATAAAAAACCTTTTTCTCTGAGCAATTGTATTAGAATAAAAGAATATGTTTTTCGCATATATTTGAGCATAAAATATAGCATACCTGTTGTTTATTTTATACAGCCTTTTTTGCTCATCTTTATCAAGGGTGCCAATAATTTTGGAGGTGACTGTGTATATATTGTGAGCGAGCTTGCCACTCACTCGGGTTCGTGCCCCTTTAAGAACTGCGACCCAGGACAGAGAAATGGAGGTTTAAAGCGCGGCTGCACTATTTTTATTAAACAGAAACAAAACAAACACAAAACAAAAACCTAACTCCATTTTGGAGCGCTTACTAAACAGGGACTTTCCCTGGCTAACTTGCAGGACGGCTAAGCCGTTTACCTGGCACCACAGAACACACACGCTAACACAGCACTTACTTTTCTGACTGCTCAGAAGCAGAGCACCTCATCTGCCTCCTTCTACTCAGCAGCCTTGAGCAGACTGACTGCTCCTCTTAAATACCCTGCACCTGGCTCTAATTTACAATAGCTACCAGGTGCAGGGGATAATTAATAATAAAACAATTAACAAAACTAATTAACTAAATACAAAAAGGTGCCATTTTTCCTTCAGGGAGGTTTTAACCCCCTCCCTGCTGTCTCATACAACACACTGCCTTACAATATATATATATATATATATATATATATATATATATATATATATATATATATATATATATATATATATATATATAATGATAAAGCTAGGGGTAGAGTCACTAATGGGAGGTATGTGAGAGCAAGTTTGCTGGCAAATTATGACCTCACGTTACCGGAAGTAAACCCTGCCTGTGTTTTGACCAGCGTTTGGATTGTGGAAAATAAATACATCAGGTGCCACCCTGATTTATACCGTATTACTGTGTTGTGTAGAACTTTATTCACGGATCTGCTACTGTTTATGTGAGCACGTTCGTATTTACCTCCGGACCTAGCACATATGGTGGAGAATGCAGGCATTATTTTCCACAATCCAAAGGCTGGTCAAAACACAGGTAGTGTTTGGTACACGTTACGGGTTCTCAGCAAAGTTCAGGTCGGGCAACAAGTCGGGTAGACAAGTCGGGTACCAAGGTTGGTAATCACTGGCAAACAGGTATTTAACAGGCACTTACTTTTCTCTCTACTCACTCTCCCCCCCACCAGCACAAAGCCGTCTCCTTACTCCTTCACTAAACTGTTGTGGGCTGTACCTTTTAATGATGATTCATCCTTAATTCTGTGACATCATTTCCCGCCTTGAGGTGGTCTGGGAAATGAAGTTTCCCTCGGGTTGGCCATCTTACTTCCGGTAATGTGAGATCATAATTTGCCAGCAAACTTGCCCTCACATACCTCCCATTAATGACACTACCCCTAGCTTTATCACAATATATATATATATATATATATATATATATATATATATATATATATATATATATATATACACACACACACGTTACTTAAATTACTGAAATTAACTTTAGCTTTTTATGAACTTTAACTTTTAACGAAGTTAAATGTACTTAAATTGACTTTACTTCTTTTGCTTCAGCTAGTAAAGAAATACAAAGTAGTAAAGAATTGAACAAATTTAACAGAAAAATGAGAAGATACTGCTTGACCAATGTAGCCACAGGAGCAAGAGAGAGTTGAAGTCAATTCTCAGAAGCCTTCTTAAATATCTCCCTAATCAGTTCAATAATTCCTTTACTTTCAATTACTGTACTTGCAAGTGCTTCTTTTACTATTTTTATTAAATACTTCTACTAATTCTTTTAAGTCCCTTTAATTATTTTTTTCTTTGAGACTTGGTCGAGCACTGAACAGTCACACTTGAAGTATTATTATGATTAATAATATATTTACTTTTGAGCAGAGACGCAGGAGCGTGATTTGCTGAAAACAAGATTAGTGTTGGCTGATGACAGACAGTTCTCATGATTTACAAACACAGACAATGAACTCAAGAAAGTCACACGCAAGCATTAAAAAAAAAATTAAAACACCTGAACGGGACTGTTTTATTTTGGCTTAAGGTGACTAATTTCACATGGTGATAACAACAAAAACAAATCAATTAAAAATGTTAAATAATTACTACCGAGTAAAATCATTACCCTATTTTATGTCAGTCTTAACAAGACAAATGAATACCTAGGACACTTTTATAGGCTACCAGTAATGCAAAATCAAGCATGCTGCTGAATTCTCTGTACAATATGGAAATAATAATAAGAAAATGTCAATTCAAAATAAATATAGCGTATACGTTGTGTCCAGCATTTCTGTATTAGCATGTCTGTATTAGTGAGGGACTGCTGTAATATCTTGCTTTTATAATTACTTCTACGTAGATGTAATAAAAAAGCAAGATATTTGTGCAAAATTGTTTAGAATTTGTACGTGTGTTAGTCTGGATTTTCCGAATTTTGGCAACACCACAGTACTCCTTCTACTTCTGAGGTTTACTGTTACACAGAGATCACACTCAGTCAGGACTGAGTAACAAAACATTGCAAAATAATTAAGAATAGCGTGTTCAAAGACCCTTTCTGAGTTCTGGAGGCTTGAGATGGGATTACTTCATGCCAAGTATTTAGCCCAAGCCAAATAGCAAGACATGACAGCTCAAGTCTGCTGTTATCTCCCCGAGATATTGTTATTTGTGTTGTTGTAAACCATATAAATCAGACACTGGAACGCACACCAAGCCCATTTTGTCATTAGTTCGAAAGATTTGGTTTCCGAATGAAGATATAGAGATTGATATGGATTTATTCCAGTCAGATAAACTCACCCCAGCTGGTTTCTGGTAAATGTATAATGGAATCTTTCTTCTTTTTTTTTTTTTTTTTAATCTAAAATATTTTTTCTTGTTTGCAAATTGTGATGTCTGGTAGTACACACAAAAGCATCCCCAGGTGGAGAGAAAATGTGACTTATTTGTTTTTATCTTAGCAATCAAACACAGCAAAGCTAGAGCGCTATGTATTTTTCTCTATATTCATAGAGAGAGCATCACTACATAATTCCAAATGAAGAACTGTCACTTGGCTAGTCTGGCCATCACTGTGGAGCTGACTGAAGGGCCCACATGTTAGATGCTGCGGAGGGTGAAACTACGTGTAAGCTGCACTTCAATGCAGTGAATAATAATTCAGTCAGGAAAATCATGCAATAGATTATTTTTTAAAGCTTAGACAAGACAACATTACTACATTATACATATTTTCACACTACATGCTTTGGCCTTTGGCCTCACCTTTTGAGGTATCCTGCCCATAAATTAGCTTGCAGATGAGTAGAGAGGCTGTCTGTAGGGAAGGATAGCATATCTAAGGTTAAAGTGAGTTCCCTGCCAGAACCACGCTTTTCTTATTTAACAAACCCATGTCTTCAATAATTCTGTTTAAAACATTGTTGTTGTTGTTGACCTGTAATAATGACAGAGAGACCATAGCATGTGCAAGCCCCTTGTATGATATAACACAACCAATTCCATAATATAAGAAAACAACTCTCATCAAATGTAATATGCCAAGTTGGTTTTATACTATGTGGGAACTGTTTGAATGAGGATTGACACATTAATGAATATTTCAGGCTTGCAATACTTTTGTTGATCATTAACCATTTTGCATCTTTTCTTATATTTTCATTTTTCCTTATCAGGGTTGCTCCATAGCTTTGTGCTTCGGGTACAGGAAACCTTCTGAAATATTTCTGTGACACAACAGAACACAACTCAAATTTACTGTCTTTCAAAGAGGAACTGAACATACAGAAACTGAGAGGTTCTACCTAAACTTTCCAGTTACTGTAGGTTCATCTTCCCTCTTTTTAAATTACAGAGGAACTGAATTTTCTCAACTTAATATAGAAAATGAGAAAGTACCGCTTTACATTTTAGCACTAACTGTACATTACATTGATGCATGGATTGACTTTTTTTAAATTTCACAATATGAGTGGAATTTCTTCAATTTCTAAACAGTGTGTAACAGAACTAAACATTAACAAATGAAGGAGAAAGAGAAGTGGTTTTTTGACTCTAGAATAGTGACAAGTCTATAAAAAAAAATCCAATAGTCGAGACCCTATTATCTACAAACAGGAATATAAAAGTATATGCATAATTAGGCCTGTATATGGGTTCTATTCACAAAACTTTAGCGACTGTTTTAAGGACTTTTTTTTATTAAGGACTGTTTTGTCATATTGAAATTTTCCTTCCCTGCTGGGTCTCCAAATTAATTTGCACAAACAGGAAACTGTGTTAAGCGAATTCATATTATAGAAGTCATTTACAGTTACTGACTGCTAAATTTGTCCCGGACTGTGTAGATAATTGGTAGTATCAGGAAATCCATTAAATACGAGTCTTAATAAGAATTGACTGTCTGCTGTATTGCTGTAACCCTGAAGATAGCGGTTAATAAAAGCTGTAACCTGAAATTAAAAGCCTGTGTGTCTGCCATTGCTGTCTCATCTGATTGAGGATACTGTAAGGTAACATCCCTGTATTCCCCTAAAAAGAAGAAGCTACCAGAGTCCTTACACACTGCAGTACAAATCTGCCCAGCCCCTCCTCACATATTCACAACCTTGTAGATCTCAGGGTCACTGGCAGGGTAGGTGCAGAACATTAGTGTCATGCTAAATTACAAACCTATCTCTCATATTTATTTAAACAAAAAAGCTGAGCGACTAATCGCACCTGCAGTCTAGTCTTTGAACTAACTCTGAACACATAGTGCCCAGATCAGAGGAAAATGCACTTACCCCTATATGGATTTTATCTGATCTGGACCAACAGCATTGGTGTAATGTGCTGTGTTGTTATGTTTCCCCAGCAATTCTCCTGTGCTGTCCTGGGATCCTGCTATTTAGCTGTGCAGAGCCAGGTGTAGAAAGTTAAGAAAATCTCATTTGTCCTGGGTTAGCACAGCTGGCCCTTAAGTTCAGCCAATAGAGATGAAG
The DNA here is from genome assembly GCF_902713425.1 of Acipenser ruthenus. Lineage (NCBI taxonomy): Eukaryota > Metazoa > Chordata > Actinopteri > Acipenseriformes > Acipenseridae > Acipenser > Acipenser ruthenus. The sequence continues at coordinate 90,680,385 of NC_081190.1, read as the reverse complement.
GTAGCTTTGATGACTTTTAACAGGATCAGCTGAATATGCATTTAACATGCACTATCTTTTGAGACCATGGGCCATATTCATAAAGCTTACTTTCTCTCCTTTATTGTGCCAGTAAAAGTGTTTAATATAACAGTATTTAATCGGCTGATGCATAAACGCCATTTACCGTCAAAAAACAAAACTCATTGTGCTGTTAGAATAATGTGCCCTTAGAGACCAGTTTTCTCATTAACATATTATTTGTCTGATTCATAAATCTGTATTGTGCCGTTAATTGACCTTTACTGGCATCATAATTAACACGCGCCTCAGACCAGGCAGAGAATGAGATGCGTCTTAACGGTATAATTTCCTAGCATAATTTCTGCATTTAGAAACATATATTTAAGCCAATAGTAATAATAAAAAGTCTAAGTTAATTATCCAATAATTACAAAATTTAAATATTTTCTTATTTCTTATTTTCTTAAATTGCATTGTTAAGTCGTCTGAACAGGATAGGCTACTTACTGGTTGGAAAACATATAAATCATGTTTGTAGCCTATTCGATGCTCTGGGAAAATGCCAGGCTTGGGTGTGCTTGTGTGGACTGTACATCAAGAGGAGGGAGATATCTTGGAACATGATCCAGGAGAATGAGAAGTCCCTGTAGTTTTGTTTACAATCTGACATTCATCTTGCCAGCACTTCAGGCAGTATATGATCCCCCTTTTTACAGTACCATCCGCAGTAACCCGATCACCTATCTCCATATTTTTGAACAGCTGATCTGCGTTGACAAGTACATCTTATTTTAATACTGCGAGTTACTGAGGAGTGAATGTAGGTTTTCTTAACCTCTCACCCGCGACCAGCATGTTTTGGTACGGGAGTCCCTTGCTGTACGGACACTGTTATGCCGTACATTATGATATGCCTGATATGTCCCAGATCATAATCAAATTTAGTGTGACATTATGAATGGCATTATCCAAAGAGAGCCTGTAACAGGGGTGTTGCCACCTGTGATGTAAGGAGTGCTTGCAATGAGTGACTGATTGAATTCTCTGGATGACGCGCATGCGTGTTTGCTGCTTGAGTGACAGATGGAGACAGAAGGTAGGGATTGACACGCCCCACAGGAGCATGGGTTTATTTACACACACAGGAACCCCACAAGACGCTACCAGCAATGGTAGCTCATGTGGGACATACGGCCGAGCGTAACAAAAAACAAAATAAACACAGTACAAAAACTATCAAAATAAATGTGCTGTGACTCCCTGTTCCTCAGGCAGTTCACCCAGCTCAAACCTTGGATATTAACTCGATCGCCGTTGGAGGTGGTCGCTCTGTTTCCTTAGCCCAGTCGTTCAGCAGCACAGACAAACTGATGATTGGGCAGGAGCAGCGCTCTGACCCCTATTGGCTTTAGCAGCCTTGATCTGTGTAATCGGGACCCTTTTATTCCTGTTGCTCTGCTGCACCACACCCACCTGCTTATTAGGAGCTCGCAGCTGGTAAACACACACACGCTGCTCATTCCTGCAACTAAACACAGCAGGCAGGCTGCTACACACAGAGTGTTCCCCATTAAAAAACAATCCCAATATCATTTCTACAATCATCACACTCATATTTACAATAAACAATCACAGAAGCCCCCTCTTTATGTGCATGGCCAAGCCCTGCTACAGAGCCATTGAAAAAAAAATGACTGTTATACTGACTGGATGAAAATAAACCCAACAACAGATACAAGTAGCTACTAAATCACAAAAATGAAGAACATGATTAAAAGAGGGCATATAAACATACTCTACAGAGATTAAACAAGCTGAGATCGATTGGTTGGAAAAGAGCAAGACGCTTTCAGAATACTGCTGGACTCCACTGGTTTGAAATGCAAGATGTGGACTACAATATTCTGAATTTGAAGTCTTTAATTGCTTTTTGCAAAAAAAATAAATTTTACTCATGCCAAAAGAAAACACAAGTAGTAGGTAGGCTATGTGTTACTTGTACCCACCAATACACTGCACAGTTTTTTATGTACATTTAAAAAATATTTATTTATGTAAAGTGTGTGCAGTGTATGTAATGTACTGTATAGTATAATAACATGTTAATGCGGCACCATGATCTGTTTTGTGTACTAGTACGGTTAAAGAAAATGCGCAAAAAATTGTTTCGTTTCACTTTAACATCATGCTTTTTTGGTTTTTCTTATACATTATCACATTGGCAACAAGGATAAATAAAATAAAAAAGGCAGATATCATGGCAACATATGCATTGTTGGCGAGTTTAACGATGACAGTGAGTGGACTGAATATATGGAGCGTCTGGGACATTATTTCACAGCAAATGACGTGGATAAACAGTGTTCTATTTTTCTCAGTGTATGTGGGTCAAAAACATATACTCTCATTAGAAACTTAGCAGCTCCACAAAAACCGTGAGAGAAAACTTTTGCTGAACTGTGTGGGCTAGTGCAAGCTCATAAAACCTTAAACCACCTGCCATTTTACAGTCTTTTAAGTTCCATAATATATTCCGTAAGAAACATACGTTAAGGCACGTGTCAGAGCATTGTGAATTTCGTGACGTGCTGGAAAAATTATACGGGACAGACTGGTCTGCGGGATTCAAGACGACCGTATGCAATGTTGCCTGTTATCCGAGCCTGCTTTGGATTTTAAAAAAGCCATGGAAATTGTGCGGGCTATGGAAGTTTCTGCACAACAGGCACATGACTTACAAGGATCTGCTTCTCCACTGCCTTTGGTTCATCACTTGCCTGCTTCAACGGCTAACCCTCATGTTGTGGAAACAAGACAAGGTGGGTGTCCATTTAAATGTTATAGATGTGGAGGGGCTCATGATTCAAGACTGTAGATTAGAGAAGCAGAATGTCACAGCTGTCACAAAAGGGGCACATAGCTAAAATGTGTTGCAGAAAATATAAGCCAAACCAGCAGCAGAAAAAGCAACGCAAAAAACGTTCCAGATCTACTCATGTCTTGGAAGGGTGGGTAGGCGAAGAGGATGCAGAGACAGTCTACAGTATATGTAAGATAAAAGCAGAGAAGACAGAGCCTGTATATGTAAATGTAAGGGAGGAAGAGGAAGATGTAAAAATGGAAGTGGACACTGGAGCATCATTTTCAGTCATTAGTGAACAAACATACAAAGATAAATGGAGCTGTGTGGCAGAAATATAATGAGTTTTGGTTGTAAATCTCCCTCCCGGCCTGTGAGGGCGCTAAGCAGCGAAAGGGAAAGGCTTTGTATGGGCTGGCCTGACAGTTCTTTTCCTAGGACGAGAAGTCGGTCAGTCTGGAAGAAGGCGAGAACGTATTGACGCGGAAGGTAAACGATGTAGCAGCTGCAGACAGTAAAGACAGCTGCAATTGTTTACCAAGGGGGCATGCGTAATGGCATAAAGGGGCCGTAGAATCGTAAATCTTTTCCTTCGCTTAGTTTCAGAGCAGATACGAAACTGGAAGGACCGGGAGAGATCCCCTGTGAATTATTGTGAGCAGTATTCGTGAGTGTTTTGTTTGTTTTTGTCGCTGTTAGTAATTGTCTTTTGTTTTGTAAATTCACTAGACGGCTAACACGTCTCCGGAGATGTCGCCTTGGGCCAGCACTACCCGGAACAACACTGCATTACAGTCACTGTTTAAATTGTTATCACCCACCACCAACACTACTGCACGCACCTGGACTGGTGTATTGTATTGTGGGGCGGATAACGTGTACTATTATTTGGTTTGCAAAACCAGTTATTATTGTTTCCTGACTTGGATACAGTTAAAAACTGTTCCAAACTGGATTATAACTCTGTGTTTCATTACTGCACTGCATCACTCCTGCACCTGCACGTACCACTTACCACTTTGCCACAAGCTGTCAAACAGTACCAGTGCTGAATACGTCTGTAGTAAAACTCTGCACCTACAATGGAGACCAGATAAAAGTTCTTGGAACTACTACTGTTAAAGTGCAGTACAACAATCATTAACCAGGTTACCCTTGCTCATAGTGGAAGGTAATGGGCCAAGTCTGCTGGGACAAAATTGATTATGTCAGCTCAAGCTGGATGGGAACAACATTTACCATGTTAGGTTGGCAAGTCTTTAGGACACTTTAAGCAAACACCAAGAAGTATTTAATTAAGAACTAGGCATTTTAAAAGGAACAAAAGCTGTCACTGATGTGGACACAGATGCAAAGCCAAGATTCTTTAAAGCCTGAACAGTACTGAATAAGAGAGACTAAAAGAGGTTGGCATTATTAAACCTGACCAGTTTTCTTGTTGGGCTACCCCCATTGTACTTGTTATTAAAGGAGATGGGTCAGGTTTCTACAAAGGATGCCTATCCAATTCCAAAAGTGAAAGACTGGTTTGCCACCCTCTCTGGGGGGGGCAGTCATTTACAAAACTAGACATGAGCCATGCATATCAACAGCTACTGCTGGATGATAATTCTAAAAAATATCTTACGATCAACACCAACAGTTATCTATTGGTTATAGTTCATTACAACAGTTAATGTTGCATTCTTGTTAAAACAAGGGAACTTGGGACAGGTACTGTAAAGAGGGAAGGAACTTTATTGTACAATAGAGAGATTGCATGAAGGGATACGAGAGTATGCAGGCACGTTTGCCTCCGTGTATTGAGTGTTAATAAACAGCACAACATTAAAACGTAGTATCTGAGTTTGTTTGTCGAACACAACACCAACAAAGGACTGTTTGGCTACAACAGGCTGCCATTTGGAGTGTCTTCAGTCCCAGGGATTTTCTAGCACATACTTGAAAACCTACTTGGAGGTGTGCCACACGTTTTAAGAATTTTGAAGTGCTAAAAAGATTGTCTGGGGCAGGATTGAAACTTAAAAAAGAGAAATGTGTATTCTCAGACCCAGCCATACAATATCTAGACCATCAAATTAATGCTGAAGAACTACACCCAACAGTTCAAATCTTTCTTGGGGGTGGTCAGTCATTATCACAGATTAAGCTTTTAAAGCCTCCAAAAAGCTGTTACAAACCTCACAGTTATTCGAGCACTTTGATGCAAAGCAGCCCTTAATTTTAGCATGTGATGCCTCTCCTTACGGTGTGGGGCTGTGTTATCTCATGCCATTCCTGAAGGAGGCTGTAGGGTCCAGTGGTTAAAGAAAAGGGCTTGTAACCAGGAGGTCCCCGGTTCAAATCCTGGCTCACTCACTGACTCACTGTGTGACCCAGAGCAAGTCACTTAACCTCCTTGTTTTTCAGGTGAGACATTGTTGTAAGTGACTGCAGCTGATGCATAGTTCACACACTCTAGTCTCTCTAAGTTGCCTTAGATAAAGGTGTCTGCTAAATAAATAATGGAAGTGAAAATCCCATAACTTGTACATCCAGGGCATTGGCTCCAGCCGAGAAAAACTACTCACAACTGGATAAAGAAGCCTTAGCTATAATCTTTGGTTTAAAACAATTCCACCAGTATCTCTATGGTCAGCATTTTACAATCTACTCTAACCACAAGCTGCTGATGAATCTATTTAATGAGACCAAATCTATTCTGCCTATGGTCTCTGGAAGAATTCAACAGCGGACACTCACACTTTCAGCTTATGAGTATGACATACGTTACAAAAGTGGGATAATGCATGCTAATGCTGATGGTCTTAGTCGCAACAACCTGCTCATGTGTCACTTCCAGGAGACACCATCTTATTCATGGAGAACTTACCACTTTTACAGTGACAGGCAGGCAAATACTCAGGATAGCTGCTTATTGTAGGGCAGCCATGTTATTGTACCACCCCAAGGCAGAGAGACAGTTATTGAGGAGCTTCATGAAGCACATCCTGGCATATCCCATATGAAGAGTCTGGCAAGTAGTGTGGTGGCCCCACATGGACCTAGCACTAGAAAAGAAAGTCAAGTAGTGTGCTCATTGTCAGAGCACACGTCATGTCCCAGCATCCGCAACACTCATGGGAGTGGCCAGATCGCCAGTGGGTACGACTACATATTAATTTTGCAGGGCCATTTATAGGAAGGATGTTTTTTGTTTGTTTTTTTTTAAAATAAATTTAGTTGTCGAAAATGGTTTTTACCCCGGTTTTCTCCCCCGGTTTTCTCCCCCATTTGGAATGTCCAATTATTATTTTTATCCCGGTTCACCGCTGCAACCCTCCGGCGACTTGGGAAATGGAAGCTGAAACACGCGTCCTCCAAAACGTGTTCCTGCCAATCCGTCATTTTTCGCACTGCAGATCCACAGCGAAGATACCAGACCTATAGTGCCAGAGGACAACACAGATCTGAATGGCTCCACTGCAGACTTGCAGGTGCCCTATCAGCCACAGGGGTCGCTGGTGTGAACCTTGGATTGCCCTGCCGACCTAATCCCTCCCTACCTGGGCAGCGCTCGGCCAATTGTGCGCCGCCTCGTAGGAACCCCCGGTCACAGATTCGAACCTGCGATCTCCAGCCTATAGGGTGCATCCTGCACTCCACGTGGAGTGCCTTTACTGGAATGCACCACTCGGGAGCCTGGAAGGATGTTTTTGATAATTATCGATGCCCACTCCAAATGGCTTGATGTCCATGCCATGAATTAATCGACAACACAAGCCACTGTTGACCATTTGAGACAAACATTCTCTGTCCATTGATTGCCTGAAATGATAGTGACAGACAATGGTTCTGCTTTTACCAGTGAATAATTCCATCAGTTTGCAAACAGAATGGAATTAACCATGTAAACATATCTCCTTATCACACGGCATTTGAAGAAAATGGATGAGGGCACAACAGAAACTAAAGTGTATGGAGTCTCTCTGGCAGAATTATTGATAGGCAGACATTTAAAGTCACATCTAGACCTGCTTCATCCACAAGTGAGACAGAGGGTACGTAAAGCTCAGGCTCAACAAAAATCTCATCATGATCAGCATGCCAAAGCATGCAAATTCAGCCCAGGTGACAAGGTTTGTGCCTGCAGTGTTGGAAGTGAAGTGGACCCCTGGAATCATACATGAGGAAACATGACCAGTGTCTTTTAGTGAAATTCACTTATGGGCGAGTGATTCGTCGTTATCAAGATCACCTAAGGTGGCATTTGAGGAGAGCCAACCACATGCAGCGGACTGGGAGGAATGTTGACCATCGTTAACTGGACGAGGATCACAAAATATGGACCCTGTGCCTCTGGAACTGCCATGTCCCAGTCTTGATGAAACTTGAGAAACATTGCCAGAAGACCCACCACCTGAGATCACTCAAGAGACTGAGCTTGACCCTGAAGCAATCAATGAATTGATTTCAAGTGAACCGTGTCGCTTACAGAGAGTTTGTAAAAGCCGTAATAGACTGAATTAGTAGGTCATAGGAGGAAATATATATATATATTAGGGTTGTCACGCAATTAAAATTTTTGATTGGTTAATTTATGGGCATTAGTTGATTAATCGGTAGATTCATCAGTGCACATTCTTAATAAAGGTAACCATCTTACAGCAGCTGTCCTGCATAGTGATACTTAAAAAATCAATAATCTAAAAAAAAACATTTAAATCAATATAGATAAACATTCCATTTCCAAATACGTATTTACATCCGTAGCACACTCAGCTATCCTTGTACAAAACAAGACAAGAGTTATAATTTTTACAGAACTTTAACCCAGTGTCCTACCACTTCTGAGGAGAGAGAGCGCACTTCAAATCAGCACTTCCCTAAATAACAGCACGCTTTTCTCTCTCTACCCAGAATGTACTTTTAATGCACGATTAAATTGTACAAAAAATGTATCTGTGATCAGCTGTTAATTGATTAATCAGTCCAATTAATCTGTTAATCGGAACAGCCCTATATATATTAAAGTCAATATATATATATATATATTCACTTTAAGAGGGAGGGGTGTTAGGTTATGAGACTCTCCTTACTGAATGGGCCATAGTTAAATAGTTATAGTAATTGTTAGACAATCCCTGAGTTGCCCTGCAATGGTTCATGACCTGTGATGTGCAGCCAGCAGTAATATTAGTTTGTTCTAGTTAGTAACACGTAGATTTTCTTATACATTATCACAAGTATATGAAAAACGACAAAGCGGTATGTAATTGAATATGTTAACGTAACATTATTCAGCAGGTTTCATTCGACATCAGACCAGAAACACAGACTCAGGAAGTAGAGGGGCGAAACTGAAACGCTACGGCGTTCAGTTATTTTAATAAATAATAAAACTAAACAAAAGATTTTAACAAACACAAAATACACAAAACAAAAAGGCGCGTTGGCCAAACAAATAAACAATAAACTGACAACAAATATGTCTTGTGCTGGTGTTTAAACCAACACGCTTAGCAATTGTTATCTTTTTTTTACCTCCTGTCTCTGCTCTCGTTCTCTATCCAAACCCTCTTTCTTTGAACAAAAACAGCTGCAGGCTTGTATATTCTGGCCGAGAGGTTAACTAGCTATTAATGATCTTATTACCCCTCGGCCATAGTCTGAACGAGTTTAATAAGGATGCGTGACTGTCAGCTAGTTAAATAATCAGTAGCTGATCAGTCACGCATCCTCACGAGGTTTTTAAAAATACAAAACAATAACAAATTATGTAAACAATAATAAGACAAATAATAATAGAACAGCGCATATATATATAAGGGCGGGACACTCCGCCACAATGCCTAATGTGCAGATTTATATTTTTATAAATCTGTATGTGCAGATTTATATTTTTATAAATGTGTATGGAGAATACACTAATGTTATTTCAGCGCAATGATTTATACATTTAAAATAAATCGAGCACTATAAATATGTGTGTGTGTGTGTGTGTGAAATTTATTTGTACAGTTTTTAACCTGACGTCTTGATATTTCGGACAACCTGTTTCCAGACATGTCCTGTAGCTGGGCTCTTCTGCATTAGTGGTTTTAGTGCTTTTAACCTCATCTCATCTCACCAACAGAGGACAGAATCCATGATGGCAGTCTACCACAAAGCACTGCCTGTTACATTTGCATAACCTTTTTTGCTGTGGTTATGGTGAGATTATGAAAATATTTACCTGTAGTGTCTAAATTTATGGGATTTCATGCCTGCTTTTAAGGGGGACAGAATCCATAATGGCAGTGCATCACACAACACTGCCCACTACATATGGAAGATACCTGGAGTCTCTGTCATGCTCATCAAGCCATTCATGCACAATACTGGCACGGTGGATAGACAACTGAGTGGAGAGGTCCTAAAAACATGGCCAGGCAGTGTACAAGTGTCAGAAAAAAGAACAGTGTGGGAGAATGAAGTTCAAACTTCATGACTTACGACATTTAATAAAGTTAAAATAAAGCAATAATACCACATCTTGCATTGCATCTGTATAATAGTTTTTCTGGCCACAGGGCAGCAGATTTTATAGAGTGAACAACATAATCCTAACAGTAACCCTTTTTTGATACAATTGTGTACTTACATACAACATGCAAAAACATTTACACATTAAATACATTGTAACTATGTATAATAACATTGTAAGTATGTGTAAGTACACATGTATTTACTAAGTAACTACTATGTAAATACACAGCAATTAGAGACACTCAATGTAATATGTTACCCCAAAACACTGAGTGAGTAAGTCTTTACTCACAAATTAATGGACTTTGAGTTTTTCAATATATAACCATCCCTGTTTTGTGTTTATGTCATACGTCATCAATTTAATTGATACATATTAAACATGGGCAAAGCTTTACGGCGCCGTTACTGTGACATTGGTCTGCTACAATTTTTGAAATATTTAAATATGAAAAATAAATTAGCTTTTGAACATCCGCACACGTGTTTAAAACAAGACAAGGAAGGCTGTTCCCCCGGTCTGGATGAAGCGATTGGGAAGGCTGTTCCCCCGGTCTGGATGAAGCGATTGGGAAGGCTGTTCCCCCGGTCTGGATGAAGCCCTCAGACAGTGTTAGGCTTGGCTGGTGCTGCGTTGTGTTTAAAGCAGTGGAAAGCTAAGTTATTTAAAACATTCTATTTCTGCAGCGATTGGGAACCTTACAAACACCGGCTCATGTTTACCCAGCTGCTTCTTGTTCTAGAACTCTCTTTTAGAAATGAGAAAGCCAATCCTGTCATTACGCCCCAGCGGATGATGTCTTTAACAATGCTAACGATAATACTATTTATTAATAACTCGGTCAATCTCGATAGGGGCGGGGGCAAGGAGAGTTTGGTCAATTAAATAAAGCAAATGTTAGAAAACTGAGGTCATCATAACCAACCTGAGCCACCCACTGATGTACTGTGTTACAACAGATTGGCATGAAGGTATTTTACATAAACTGCAGTCCTCTGTGGTCGAGGCTGTATTTACACAGTGTATTGTTCAGGTGTATGTAAAATGTGGTATAACACCCTAGCCCTCAAAATCACAGGTGTGTGATTATGTAACTCCATTTCTTGCTTGTTGGCAAATCTTAGTAGACATAAACATTGCACTGTAGGAGTTGACAGCTGGTAATAATCAGATAGAATAAATAAATACATACATAAATAAGGTTGCACACATTTTCATTTCTAGTATACCGAAAGATGCAGGTTGCTAATGATGAATTGTTCCTTAATAACTGTTATTTTACTCTCAATCTTACAATTTTTTTCTTTACTCTGTGTTTAATTTTACTGTATTCCTGTTGTTGATTTTATTGTATTGTAAAGCGCTTTGGGACACTTTGTGTGAAAGGCACTATATAAATAAATAAACTTTAAACTTTAAATATTAAATAATGAAACAGGTGGGTTTTTTTCTTTTTTTAAATTACAGACTTGAGCATTGTACATGTTTTGCAATTATACCCCCAAGTAACATGCTATTTATAAATACGTTAGTTTTCACAGTCTACTTATTTTAAAGATCTAAATGGTGGATATAAATACAATAGACCCCCACTGACTGCTACGTGCAGTTGGGGGACAGACACACTGATGTCTCCTTCCCTTTCCCTGCTTGCATAAAATAAATTAGATACATTCCCATAATGTTTCTTATGCATGTAATTATATGTGTAATTATATGCTATTGTAAAGTTTAGGAATTAAGTTCAACATTGAATTAACTACTTTGTTAAGCTACAAGGATGAGACCAGACCATGTTTCAAATTTTAACATTTGTTAGTTCCAAATACCCTCATTACATTCTGCATTGAACATTATAGCTTAGATACAATATGTGCCACTAGTATTAACAGAGATAGGCAATTGATCAGATAACTTGAATCCCTGGAGAGATCCCTCAGACTGATGCACTGATTGTTCACAATGATACTAGAAGTATTAAAGGCATCTCTGCTTGTGTCTCCTCCATGCCCGGTATTTATACCATATGGGCTTAGGACATACGCGACTACAGTCTGTTTTTGTCATCTTACTAATTATCAATAGAATGTTGCCCTTTAGCTATTACTCCATTCAAGTGCAACCAACCACTAACCACCCTCTTTACAAGGTTACTGTGGTTAATTGTTCACCATCTTTCATCCCATACATTTCTGCACATGCTTTATCTCTTCACTTCTATTTATGCCAACATCATTTTCAGCAAACTGGTTTTACATTACCAAGATATTTTCTTTTCATGTGACATTTTCATCCTACACTATATGTGGCTTAAGTAGACAATCCGGTCCAGAATAAAACACAGAAACCTTGAAGTCTGTAGTCATTGGTGTTTACAACTTTCCTTTTGGTTGCTTGTATTCTTTTCTGTCCAGTTGGATTCGAGCTCTGTTGTTTGTCTGTCACTAGTGTACGACTAAGTAGTATTAGGCATCTTTCTTTAATGCTTCCCAAAATAAAAATAGATTTTGACTAACATTTATTTGCTTACAAAGCATAATTTGCCTGGAACGTATGGTCTGGGTTTTGTTAAACTGTGTTGTTGTCAACTGTTTAACCTTTTGGTGTAACATGCCTGTTCAAGTCTTTATGCATTTCATTTCTTGAATGAGTTCAAGGCTGTGTGGTCCAGTGGTTAAAGAAAAGGGCTTGTAACCAGAAGGTCCTCGGTTCAAATCCCGGCTCAGCCACTGACTCATTGTGTGACCTTGAGCAAGTCACTTAACCTCCTTGTGCTCCGTCTTTCGGGTGAGACGTAATTGTAAGTGACTCTGCAGCTGATGCATAGTTCACACACCCTAGGCTCTGTAAGTCGCCTTGGATAAAGGCGTCTGCTAAATAAACAAATAATAATAATAATAATGAGTTGCTTTCATTGTTCAAACCATGTTACATCATGTTTATTCAGGGTTAATCCTGCATAACTGCAAAACACTCAATCAGAGTTCAAAGGTAAAACTATTAGAAACTAAGTCAAGTAGAGAAACGTTTACTTGATTTACCCTTATAAAAGTTTACCACAGTACATTTGCACATTACATTTGCAGTTTTCCCATGCCTTTCCAATGATTATCCTATGCATATGTAACGGGCAGTGTTGTGTGATACACCGCCGTTACAGATGCTGTCCCCAAGGGTTAAATTGCAGGAAACAGTCAGGATTCCATTCCTGATCTTCTGATTGAAAGTAGGATTCCGTTCCTGGTCTTCTGATTAAAAGTAGGATTCCGTTCCTGATCTTCTGATTAAAAGTAGGATTCCATTCCTGGTCTTCTGATAGACAGTAAAACCTACCAGTCAGAGAGCAGCCACTAGTATACAGTTACAGCAAATGTTTGATGCTACACACAGAATACATAGTAAAATTACATGGAAAAGTTGATTCAGTTATAATTTTGATGGTTATAGGTGCATTTGTTCTCTGTTGTACCACGCTGCTACTCCGGCCCAGTTAATTCACTAGCACTCCCATCCCCATCCCCCCACGGTCAACAACCTTACATGGGCCACGACCGTTCCACCTCTTTTAAAATCCCAGTTTAACCACTGGCTGTCCCCTGCCTATGAGATAAGATGAGATACGATTAAAATCTCTATAATGAAGGCAGACGAGCCCGGCTCTTTTGCATTGTGGTTAAGACACTCGCTTGCAATATGTGGGGTTGCTGGTTAACACCCAGCCTCTGCCCTGTTACACATAATTTACCAAGTGTTTTTTAATATGCTTTACCACAGGTTTACAATGCTTTTCTATGCTTACCGTGTTTTCACAATGCTTTATTACACTTCTCTAAGCTTTTATTATGATACATTTTATAAGGGTAGTTTCTCGTAGTTTTACCTTATACATGCTTAAATTAAACCGTGAACTATTGACACAAACTATTAACATCGACGGTTTAGATGAATGTGTGAATGCGGCTTTGTGACTTGCAGTATGTTTGTCAAGCAGCCGATACATCAAGAGAACCTCGCCAGGAATGAGGAACATCAGCTTCAATGGGGTTTTAAAAGATATCTTATTTGATTACTTCTTTTTTTCTTGATTTGTATTTGGTTTGGGGTTTGATTTTGAACAGTCAGACATTGACTCAACCCAAAACAAACCACTGAAACAAACAATTGCCCTTCCAGCCACATCGTGCCTTTAATATAATCTCTCAGAACAGAGAACAATGCCATCCTTTTTTAAAATCCCCCGTTTCATCGTGCTGGTTTCCAACCCCAGCATCTGGAGGTTAACCTCAAAAAAGATATTTGGTTGGAGAGATAATTTTAAAACTGCTCAAGGGATACGTGATCACTCATGTTCTCCTGAAAAAAAGGGAGAACAAATGTGGCTTGTGCCATGGTCCTTGTGGCCACACAGAAGAAAACACATGTATCTGTTTCTATTCAGATCTAAGTAGCAGAGGTCAAATTAAGGTCTTCTTGTCATTTTAGTTCTCTAAGCTATATATATATATATATATATATATATATATATATATATATATATATATATATATATATATATACAGACGTGCTCAAATTTGTTGGTACCCTTACAGCTCATTGAAATAATGCTTCATTCCTCCTGAAAAGTGATGAAATTAAAAGCTATTTTATCATGTATACTTGCATGCCTTTGGTATGTCATAGAATAAAGCAAAGAAGCTGTGAAAAGAGATGAATTATTGCTTATTCTACAAAGATATTCTAAAATGGCCTGGAAACATTTGTTGGTACCCCTTAGAAAAGATAATAAATAATTGGATTATAGTGATATTTCAAACTAATTAGTTTCTTTAATTAGTATCACACATGTCTCCAATCTAGTCATTCAGCCTATTTAAATGGAGAAAAGTAGTCACTGTGCTGTTTGGTATCATTGTGTGCACCACACTGAACATGGACCAGAGAAAGCAAAGGAGAGAGTTGTCTGAGGAGATCAGAAAGAAAATAATAGGCAAGCATGGTAAAGGTAAAGGCTACAAGACCATCTCCAAGCAGCTTGATGTTCCTGTGACAACAGTTGCAAATATTATTAAGAAGTTTAAGGTCCATGGAACTGTAGCCAACCTCCCTGGGCGCGGCCGCAAGAGGAAAATCGACCCCAGACTGAACAGAAGGATAGTGCGAATGGTAGAAAAAGAACCAAGGATAACTGCCAAAGAGATACAAGCTGAACAACAAGGTGAAGGTACGTCAGTTTCTGATCGCACCATCCGTCGCTTTTTGAGCGAAAGTGGGCTCCATGGAAGAAGACCCAAGAGGACTCCACTTTTGACAGAAAAACATAAAAAAGCCAGACTGGAATTTGCTAAAATGCATATTGACAAGCCACAATCCTTCTGGGAGAATGTCCTTTGGACAGATGAGTCAAAACTGGAGCTTTTTGGCAAGTCACATCAGCTCTATGTTCACAGATGAAAAAATGATGCTTTCAAAGAAAAGAACACCATACCTACAGTGAGACATGGAGGAGGCTCGGTTATGTTTTGGGGCTGCTTTGCTGCGCCTGGCACAGGGTGCCTTGAATCTGTGCAGAGCACAATGAAATCTCAAGACTATCAAGGCATTCTGGAGCGAAACGTACTGCCCAGTGTCAGAAAGCTCTGTCTCAGTCGCAGGTCATGGGTCCTCCAACAGGATAATAACCCAAAACACACAGCTAAAAGCACCCAAGAATGGATAAGAACAAAACACTGGACTATTCTGAAGTGGCCTTCTATGAGTCCTGATCTGAATCCTATCAAACATCTATGGAAAGAGCTGAAACTTGCAGTCTGGAGAAGGCACCCATCAAACCTGAGACAGCTGGAGCAGTTTGCTCAGGAAGAGTGGGCCAAACTACCTGTTAACAGGTGCAGAAGTCTCATTGAGAGCTACAGAAAACGTTTGATTGCAGTGATTGCCTCTAAAGGTTGTGCAACAAAATATTAGGTCAGCGGTCCCATCATTTTTGTCCATGCCATTTTCATTTGTTTTATTATTTACAATATTATGTTGAATAAAAAATCAAAAGCAAAGTCTGATTTCTATTAAATATGGAATAAACAATGGTGGATGCCAATTACTTTTGTCAGTTTCAAGTTATTTCAGAGAAAATTGTGCATTCTTCGTTTTTTGTGGAGGGGTACCAACAAATTTGAGCACGTCTGTATATATATAGCAGGGGTGCACAATTCCGGTCCTGGAGGGCCGGATCCCTCCAGGCTTTTGTTCCAACTGTGTTCTAAATTACTTAATTAGACCAATAAATGCTGAATGTAAATAGTTTGGGTGATGATTGTGTTTTGGTAGTGGTTGGCAGGGACGGGGTTAATTCCTTTCCCTGCCAAAAACATGTGAGAATGTGGCTGCTCCCAAACGAGGTAATTGGTGTTGATTGGGAACAGCCACAAACTATAACAGAGAGCTTCCAGGTCCATTAGAGAGAGATCACCAGGGAGCTGGTACAGAAGAGTTTGGCTGTGGAAGGAAGGAAGGAAGGAAGGAAGGAAGGAAGGAAGGAAGGAAGGCAGACAGACAGACAGACAGACAGACAGACAGACAGACAGACAGACAGACAGACAGACAGACAGACAGACAGACAGACAGACAGACAGACAGACAGACAGACAGACAGACAGACAGACAGACAGACAGACCGACCGACCGACCGACCGACCGACCGACCGACCGACCGACCGACCGACCGTTTTGTGCTGGTGTTATATGTCAGGTAAACAGCTTAGCTGTCCTGCACGTTAGACAGGGATCTGCATATGTGTAGTGAGTGCTCTATGTTTGAGCTAGGCTTTTGTTTTGTTTCATTTTGTTTGTTGTGAATAAGTGTGCAGCGCTTAAAATCAAAGTTTTTATCTCTGGGTCACGTTTTTAATATATATATATATATATATATATATATATATATATATATATATATATATAATTGTAACACAGTAAGGACTCTGAATGTAAATAGTTTGGGTGATGATTGTGTTTTGGTGGTGGTTGGCAGGGACGGGGTTATATATATATATATATATATATATATATATATATATATATATATATATATATATATATATATATATATATTTCACTGTTGTGTAATGGTAGGGTTACGATATGACTCCATGTACACTAGGACAGTTTGGAAAGTTCTGGCTTTTTAACTCACACCCCAATGCATTCTGGTAAGTGTAGTCTTGCTATGAAAGGTTCCTGGCAAACTGTACCGGAATGCATTGTGCTGTGAGTTGAAAAGCCTGAACTGTCCTAGTGTACATGGAGTCATATGGTAACCCAACATATTGGATAGCTTCTGTAGTTTATTGTATACTTTATTCATCTGGAGTGCTGAAGATTTTAATTCAAGAAGCATGCAAATCTTAGCACCCTGTTTGAGAATATTACAGCAATACACAGTACTTGCGAAAAAATGTAGAAGTTACTGTTGGGACTGGGTCGAATATAACCTGTCCAAGGTAACAGAATATTTAAGTAATGCTGTGGCAGGGTAAAAGGATGTGATGTGCATATGACAACCTCCTTGTGCTCCATCCTTCGGATGAGACGAAAAACCGAGGTCCTAGTGTAAGTGACTACAGCAGCAGTTCTTGATGCATAGTTCACCCCCTAGTCTCTAAGTCGGTTTAGATAAAAGCGTCTGCTAAATGACTAATTCATAATAATAATAAATCCGGCTGATGGTGGTGCTAGAGCTACTGATTTCTGTCCCCTTACCAAGATGGCTCAGACACAGTGTCTAAGGTGAGTTGCGGCAGCCATTTTGGTAAGGACAGCCACTCAGATTCTTTCAATCTTTACCTAGTCAATACAGTGATTAAGTGGTCCACCTGTCAAGTAGTGAGAGGTGCATCACCAGGGGCTAATTTGTGCATTATTGCACCAGACCCCTGATCCGGTACCTTTTGTCTGACAGGTGAGAATTCAGTTTGTAAACGGTGAACTGTGTGAATAGAGCCCTATAAAATGAAAAATAAAACAACATGCAAAAATAAAACAAAATAAAATGAAAAATCATTATAAAGCAAACATAGTGTATCCTTTCAGCAGGAGGCAGAAAACGAGAGACACTTTCTTTCCAAAGGGCTTTTATTCAGCATGCCTTTTTCTCTCACACAGAGACCACAGCTCTGCCAGCTACTCAGGTTACAAGACCACCAACAACAACAACACAAAATGGCGTCACAGTGCCTTCTTTTCACCTCAGCCCCATCCCCTTATTGGCCGCACATCCCATTGGCCTTCAGCCGCACACTAGGACCAATGGGCACAGATAAACAACAGCCAATGAGGACAGAGAGTCAGCCAATCACAGGGGAGACACAGAACATGCCCACACACAGGATAAGATTACAGACAGAGGTAAACAAACAAGCAGCGGGAAATACCGAGATAGAGGGGAACACAATTACAGCAGGAATTACAGAATTACACAAACACAACTGCAGTGGGTCGCTACAATAGAATTACATTTTTAAATTGGGAGGTTTATACAAAAAATACTTTAAATAAATACTTGCAACCGTCAAGGCTCAGCTGTTACCATAGACACTTGCGCAGATGTATAATTTCAAAGATCTTCCGTCCCTGTCAAACCCTGTCATTATGGGAATCCAAAGAGTTCTGGTAGCGACTTTCCCCCTATCTGTATAATGTAAAATATGCCTCATTTTCTATTCCAAGCCTTCTCTTGTTTGCATTTTTAAACACGATTCACGTAGATTTATTTAGAGACACTCCTCCTTCACACATACGTGTTATTGTTTCTACGATCAATGTTTTCACCTGGCCTGACAAGAGCTCTTTATCGCCGAAGTGCTGTCAGAAACTGCCACTGTTATGAGCAGTCAAGACTGGGGCGTGGTTTGGTTTGGTTTGGTAGTGTGTAGATCAGGCCTATTATTATTATTGCAATCACTACTACAAATAGTACAAATGCCTCAGAGGTGTTCTGCATTTAATTGTGGCAACACAGTAAAAAAAAATTCCGTGGGATGATCTTTTGTAAGTTTTACAACTCCTGAATTCAGCTTTTTATTTATATACAGTAGATGCTGCTTGGTAGCCATCAAAAGGATTGATTCCTATAAAAATGTTAATAACCAAAAGTTGTCTTTACCAGAGTTGCTAATAAGCGGCATCTATTGTATAAATGATATATCTGTTTTTAATGATTATCTGTGCGAATTGACATCATGTCTGATGATTTGAATTGCGATAAATATAAATTATTTCGGACAAAATAGAACAAGACATAAAATTAACCTTAACATACTAAAGTATGCCTTATTATTAAAAATAGTGTCCATTATTAAAAATGCATTGTCTATTTATTATCTGTATCTATTCATTAATAGCAACTGCATCATTTAAAAAGATATCCCTTTAAGAAGTATTCCTTTAAGAAGCTTGTCATAGGTTGAAGTCTGTTTCATATCCTTTCTCCTTATATGTATTGTTTACGCCCTGGATAAGGGTGTCTGCTAAGAAATTAATAATAATAATTATTAAAAGTGTCTCTTATTAAAATACAATGTCTATTATTGAAAATAGTGTCTATTATTAAAAAATACTGTGTATATTTATGCCTTATTAATTAAGCAACAGCTTCATTTAAAAATATGTAAATTGACGTCTCTTTTTTAAAATTATCAGCTTGTATTTATATTCTTAGCTCAGTTCTCAGTTACTGTTGCAATTCATGACTGAACAGTTTTGAATACTCTAACAATAGTAGTTCTTAATGTATTTTATGTATGTTTTACTTATATCCTCTTAAACTTGATATTTGATTTACGGATATCAAAAGATTATCCTGTGGAAAAATGAAGAGATATTACTATTTTTTTTTTACTGTGTTGCCATAATTATATGTGGAAAACCTCTGAGGCATTAGTAATATTTGTAATAATGATTGCAATAATAATAATAATAATAGGCCTAATCTACCTGCTACCAAACCAAACCACGCTCTAGTATATGCATGGCAGTGGCAATTTCTGACAGTACTTCGAGTACGGGGTTGTGTGTGATAAATGCCCATCCTCAGGGAGGGATGCTTGGATAAATTATGTAGTATCCCACCCCTCGAGTGTCCAATAAATTCTCATATCACACACTACCCCATGCATTATTAATTATATCTTACGCCTAAGGAGAGTCAGAACAAGTGCATCTAATCCAGTGGAAAATGATTAAAACCTGGAGGTTTGTGGGAAAACATTTTTCTGTTCAGTTTTCGTTCAGTGGGAATTAGACGATGACGTTCTTTTCCCAGGGTCTCTGTGTCGAGATCTCAACTTTCAAGTTATATTTTTAATAAGTGCTGCCGTGTGAAAATGAGACAAATGTAATTTATTAAGCCAAATCTCAGGGACCAGTTCCTTCTCTTTTCTTTATTTTTTGATGAGAAAGTCTGTGCTCTTAAGGCATTGTGGTCATTCAATAAAGCAACAGCAATGCAAAGACAGTGGTGCCAAAAAATGTACTAATATTGGAAGCTATGTGCAATGTTACAAGCCGTAGGGAGGCACGTTTTCAATTTCAGTAATTGCTACAAGCTGTCATGGGTTTTAAACCCCTAAGTGAGGAGCCTGTGAAGAGTGCTGACAGGATTTTAAGATCTGGAGCCATTAGCTGGTCATGGGACTGCGAACACTATTGAACTTGACTTTATCATAATGTTATTAGTTACATTATACATTAAAAAGGAAACTAAGACAAAATGAAGTGAAACTCCGTCTTGGCACAGTGGCTGAGAGTGCTGTCAATTGATGTCAGTGTACTAGCTTTCCCTTGTACAATACTGCCATTGTCCTGTATCCCGTAGAGTAGTATTTTGTGAGGGTTAGCCAATTCCCATGTAGGGCCATTGCTTCTGTACTAGTGTCACTGTATCGGTATAGTGGCAGCACCCAATAGCTTTAGGACTGACTCCACATAAAGAGATTTATTGCTTGTACAATACCACTGTGGCTTCTGCATGGGAGAGTTGCCATAAACGCAATGTCTTTTAAACGCAATAATATTAAATTGTGCCAAACCACGTATTCTATAAAATCATCCCCCAGTGAGGTCTAGGTAATTCCCTAGCACCCCTACACTGGAAGTATTGAAATTAGTTTTGCCCTTGTGTTTTAATATTTTGAGAATCAACCAATATTTTAATGTGAGTGAAAAGAAGGGCTAGGCATGGTCAGTACTTGGATGGGAGACCTCAAAGGGTGACACTGAGGTGATGGTGGTTTGGAGGGCATTGAACACAGAGGATCTTCAGAGGAGATATTAAACAGAGGAACTGTCCCCTTGCATTCTTTGATGACAGCTGTGGCCCTGGTTTATGGAACTCCCTGTCCCTGAACTGATTCTACATGCATCACTGGTGAGATCAGGCTACTGTCATGGAATTTTCCCACTCTTTTACATGTACAGCACCTCCATTTCTTCATGTTATTGGTAACGATATGCAAAAGAGTTCTGTGACATGACATTTTATGGATAGAGAACCTGACTTTGGTCCCTGAGCTTCTCAAATCGAGCCCTGCAATGTATTAAATTACAGTATTTCTATCTAGTATTAGTACAAAGCATTACTGATGATATACAGTGTAGTACTGCATTGAACGTTGATGGTTGTATCAGCTAGGGGTCTTGGCTAAATTCCAAAATAGTTCAGATTTCAAAAAACAATTAATTGTCTTCAATCCTCAACCACAATAATTAGGGACAGGATACCTCTAAGTTGAAGACAATGCACCTAGTAGATCATTTTTGATTTGACACCTCAAAGACTATTCATTATATTATGCAGTCAGAGTTAATACAATAAAGAAATAGATCACTGTCGTTTGGATAAAAGAAGGACTTGATGACAAGCAGACCTTCTCAGCAATATTTAGATCTACAAAGGTACCAGATCTTATGATTAAAGAAGAGGGATAGCATTTTTGTTTCCAGACCTAATGTTTTGACCTTGATATACAGTAGTTCCCATATATGCTTCAAGTTCTCATCTGCTTGTGGATCAGATTTCTTGCCTTATCGTTGATGTTGGTAGCTGCATGCCCACCTTTGCTTCCTCATGTTTTAATATCACCTTTAGATCTTTTTTTCATACAGTTCATCATTTGAAAGCTGTTTCATTCTCAAATTTAAAAAAGGTACCATGTTACTGGATCCTCATCCAATGGACTATCCTTACACTATTGCACTACTATGTAATTGTAGATATAACTTGTTGTAATCCTAACTTGTTGCATCCTAGTTCATATTGTATTTTAGTAGTATTATTTGCACTGTAAACTACACTGTATTTAAATATTAAGCTTGCATTGTAACCTGTACTGCCCTGTCACAGCTATAAACCGCCTTTGATAAAGGTGCCTGCCAAATAATAATAATAATAATAATAATAATCTGGGGTCCAGTGCAATCTGGATCTACCACCTGTTGGACCATAAATACACCATATTTGTGAAGTTTCTTTGTTATTAAAGCATTTCTTGTTTATACTGTAATTTAAAAAATACATGTAGGTGTATAGCAATAATAATATTAGAGCTAAGGTTTAACACTCAAAGCTACTATTTTCTACTTTTCTCCCAGGCTAGAAAATGTGCTTCTCAATTTTCAATACTGAGCTGAGTTTAAAACGTGCCTTCATTTAAATAAAAAAAAAAAAAATCACTCTAAGGCATATGTACTATGGAAAAATATATATTTTAAGAGTAAAAGGCAAATATGAAACAGGTGTATTCACAGACTGTAAATGACATAACAGTCTGTCTTAACTGAAAAGCCTTTATTGGTTTCTACAGAAAATGATCCTCAAATTGTGTGTAAATGATTCAGATCGGATTGTTTCATCATTTCCTGCATATTTTTCTATTCGTTTTGTAATTACATTGGCAGTTGTTGCAAGCCTGTAAACTCTGCTTGAACTTTACTGTATGAA
The DNA here is from genome assembly GCF_902713425.1 of Acipenser ruthenus. Classification (NCBI taxonomy): domain Eukaryota; kingdom Metazoa; phylum Chordata; class Actinopteri; order Acipenseriformes; family Acipenseridae; genus Acipenser; species Acipenser ruthenus. The sequence continues at coordinate 90,658,026 of NC_081190.1, read as the reverse complement.
GTTGCTTACTATATGCATTGTTTCCAATAATTAGGATTCTCTCTCTCTCTCTCTCTCTCTCTCTCTCTCTCTCTCTCTCTCTCTCTCCCCCTTTGCCACACTCCAATATAAGGGTTTAATTGGAAAGCTTGAGTGGGACTACGCTACATGGACCAGTGATGAATTTGTGCACGTTAAACAATGTCTCTTCATGACGCAAGAGAACTGTGAAGTAAAGGTAAAATACACATGCTGCTCAAATGTGTACTTACTGGATTGTAGTGCTTAGCCTGGATTGCTTTCACAGATGTTCCTGCAAATGCCCTTTCCCAAACCATAACCCGAACATAACATTTACACTGGAGTCCCACTCCAAGTCATTAAGCAAAGCGATGGTTCAGGCAGGGAACACACTTTAACTCAAGATCAAATCACGTAAACATCAAACATATTTTCCTTTTTGTCCTTCGATAAAACATGCGTCCAATGATTAGCAAGGAAAGGATTTATATCTTACCTCAATCCATGACGTCCCCACTGTGCGCCGGAGTTCATCTCCTCCTCTCCAACATCCACCTGCTTTTTGGCTTAGTCTACGGGAGAGGGCAGCTATCCTGCCGCCCTGTCCATGGCTTCCTTACGGTCAGCCTCTCCACTTATCTGTAAGCTCATTTATGGGCAGGGGTAAGATTAAAGTTAATTGGAACAAGTTAAGTTGCTTTTCTTTTTATCAAAGCAGAATATAAGCCACCCCTGCTACAATTAAGGCCTATGGATAGATAGATAGATATGTTTGTAATTGTGGCAATATGCTAGCACTTCACGTGCATTTAAAGTATTTAATAGTATGTGAGCACGGGGTTGCACAAATTAGTTCACCTGCTGGGATTCAAGTGAATAATTAATTATTATTATTATTATTATTATTATTATTATTATTATTATTATTTATTTCTTAGCAGACGCCCTTATCGAGGGCGACTTACAATCGTAAACAAATACATTTCAAGAACCACAGTACAAGTAATAATACAATTAAGAGCAAGATAAATATAATGACTTTGGTTCTAGCAAGTACAAGTATGACAATAATGGAGCAGATAACAGTGTCAGTGATAGTTGCATCAGGATATAATTAAATACAAAATACTACAGATTAAATAACACTTGACAGATTACAGTAATCTAAAGTACAGGATTAAATGCAGTAAAATAGGGGGCAGATAAGAGCAAGTAAAGCGCATTTAAGGAAGAGTGATAAGTGTCCAGGGGGAAAAACAGAGGAGTTCTACAGGTGCTGTCTGAAGAGGTGAGTCTTGAGGAGGTGCCGGAAGGTGGTCAGGGACTGGACAGTCCTGACATCTGTAGGAAGGTCATTCCACCTCTGTGGGGCGAGGTTGGAGAAGGAGCGGGCTCTGGAGGCAGGGGAGCGTCGAGGAGCTAGAGCCAGTCTTCTAGAGCAGGAGGAGTGGAGAGGTTGAGTGGGGGTGTAGGGAGAGATGAGGGTCTGGAGGTAGCTGGGAGCAGTCTGGTCAAGGCATCTGTAGGCTAGTACAAGAGTCTTGAACTGGATGCGAGTGGTGATCGGGAAAGAGTTGAGTGAGCGGAGTAGTGGAGTTGCATGGGAGAAGCGAGGCAGAGAGAACACCAGGCGAGCAGCGGAGTTCTGGATGAGCTGGAACGGACGGGTGGCGGACGCAGGGAGGCCAGCCAGGAGGGAGTTGCAGTAGTCTAGGCAGGAGAGTACCAAGGCCTGGACCAAGAGCTGGGTGGCGTAGTTTGTGAGGAAGGGTCGGATTCTTCGTATGTTGCTCAGGAAGAATCGGCAAGTGCGTGCCAGAGTGGAGATGTGCTGGGAATAAGAGAGGCAGGGGTCCAGGGTGACTCCGAGGTACTTAGCTGAGGAGGAGGGAGAGAGTGAGGTAGATTCCAGAGGAACAGAGATAGAGAGATCAGAGGAGGGGGAGGAGGAGGAGGGAAAGAAAAGGAGGTCAGATTTAGAGAGGTTGAGTTTGAGGTGATGCGAGTGCATCCAGGAGGAGATAGCAGACAGACAGGTAGAGATACGGGAGGGGATGGTGGAGTCAGAGGTGGGGAAGGAGAGGGAAATCTGAGCATCATCAGCACAGAAATGGTATGAGAAACCATAGGATGCGATGAGGGGGCCCAAGGAGTGGGTGTAGAGAGAGAACAGGAATGGACCCAAGACTGACCCTTGGGGGACTCCTGTTGAGAGAGGGCGAGGTGTGGAGGTTGCTCCACACCAGGTTACCTGCTAAGTGCGGTTGGAGAGGTAGGAACCAGGCCAGAGCAGTGCCAGAGATTCCCAGGTCAGCGAGAGAGGATAGTAGAATAGAGTGATCGACAGTGTCAAAGGCAGCAGAGAGGTCGAGGAGAATTAGGACAGAGGAGAGAGAGGCAGCTCGGGCAGAGTTTAGTGAGTTGGTGACAGACAGGAGGGCGGTTTCAGTGGAGTGAGCAGAGCGGAAGCCAGATTGGAGAGGGTCAAGCAGAGACTGGTTGGACAGGAATTGAATCCCGGCACAACATTATATATAGATGCACAGATTCACTCACTTGGGGTTGTGTGTTCAGGGCGAAGGAACGGGAGAGTCAGGAGAGTAAAGTAAATTAAAAAATAAATAATAAGCAATTGCTACGGAGGACCAGCACGGTACTTGTTTGTTTAGTGTCCGTCCCTGTGTGTTAGTGTCTGTTCATTTTGGTTATCTGTCTGTTTATTTTGGTGTCAAGTACCATGTGCTGTTTTTGTTTAAATCTTTTATTTGTTTCATTAAAACACTGAGCGCAGCCATTGCGTCTCAGTCTCAACCCCAGTACTGTCTGCATGTGTGATTCTTTCTGGCCTGATGTCATCCCTACAGCTAGCCTGGTCACAGTAATACAACAGTTAATTGATGTCCAGTAGCTCAGTTTATCAATCATTAACCACAGTTTATGTGAATATAAGAACATAAGATAATTTATGAACTAGATGAGGCCATTCAGCCAATCAGTGCTTGCTTGATTTATAGTAAATGACTGATCCATAAACGTGACCCTAATTGGATCTTAAACAACTTGGCTAGCTAAGCCATTCCATACACTCACCAATCTTTGTGTAAAAAAAAAAAGTCTCCTACCTTCTGTTCTAAGTCTGTCTCCACTTAATTTCCAACTGTGTCCTCTGGTCCTGGTCTCTGTGCTTAAAGTATTGGGTAGGGTTAACTTTATTGACTCCTTTTAAGATTTTAAAAACCTCAGTGAAGTCACCCCCCCCCCCCCCCCCCAATATTTCTTTGTTCTATGCTAATAGATTCAGTTCCCTCAAGCTATCATCATAACTCCCAGTGATCCATATGTTCTCAAGTAAATAAATAATGTATTACCCTGTTAAAATAACACTAAGCAATACTGTACATTTACAGACATTTACTGCAAAAAACAGTCTGTTACAGTTATGCTGCTGCATTTTTCCACAATTTTACAGATTATTTTAAAATAGTGTAGTTTACTGAGTTTTACTAATTTGAGTCAGCGTGAGTATTGTACTCTCTAAATGGGCTTCATTGTATTGCCCTTTGAAAACGATATATTGAATAAATATATATGTATAAAATAAATTAAACAGTACTGTACCAGCGGGAGCTTTCCCAAAGCACGAGTCAGGAATCAAAATCCCTGCCAGGGTTTTCTAACATGAGAAGACAATCCAGCCTTTAAAGGTAGTATCGAATGCCATTGTAAGTCATCTGTCAATACTTCATTAAACCTTAAATCAAGTTTGAGATATCTGGAAAGAATGTAAATAAATAAATATCAGATGTTTTAAAAATCCTATTCCCTCTGAGATGTAAAAAGAGTATGTTTAGCTTTTTCCAAAACGATAGGTTACGGATGTAACCCTGGTTCCCTGAAAGAGAAGACGACCACCAACCAATACTTTTGGGTTATGCCTGCCACATGTCAGGTATTCACTGAGCATTTTATATCAAAGCTGCCGATAGGCCCCTCCGTGGAGTGATGTCCTTGGTCGCACCCGCCGAGGGATTAAATAGTCGCTACGCGGAGATCTTCTTCTCTTTTGCATCGAACCCGCGAATGCGAGTGATGTGACCTTGCAAGGTTTGGTGGGCGTCTTCTCTTTCAGGGATCCAGGTTTACATCCGTAACCTATCATTCCCTTTCAATTCGAAGACGACCACCAACCAGTACTTTTGTGAAAAGTATACCAAAGCCGTTGCGAGGGAGTATGAGCAGACAGCATATGAGGGATGTCTTGCTACTGCCAACTAATGTTGGTGGTGTGAGCGTGCAACCCCAAGGACCCTTGCGCCTAACGAAGGTGCAGAGGGATCTACCGCATTAAGACGGTAGTACCTGGTGAATGTATGCGGAGTAGCCCAGTTAGCCGCAGTACAGATATCAGTCAATGAAGGACCTCTAAAGTGGGCCCATGACGTAGCCACACCTCTGGTAGAGTGCACGGCCACCCTCTCAGGCTAGCATTGGTATATGCAGTCAAAACTGTGTCCACAATCCAGTGGTACAGTCACTGCTTCAAGAGGGCATGACTCAGGGTCCTTTTACCATGACAGATGAAGAGCTGGTCAGACTGACGCAGCGCTCTCTTCCTATCTACATACCTTCTCAATGCCTGCACTGGGCAGAGGGAATTCAATCTCCTAGCCTCCTCTGAATCAAAAGGAGGAGGATGGAAAGCCTCTAACTCCACCAACTGGTTCAAGTGGAAAGCCGTAATCACCTTAGGTAGGAATGCAGGGTTCGTGCATAACGATAGCCTGTTTCCATTATCCCAAACATGCATACAGGAACTGTGCACAGACAGAGCCTGCAGCTCACTGACTGCTTAGTGGAGGTGATGGCCAATAAAAAGACTGTCTTCATATTTCAACTCTACGGACTGTAATGTTCTAATGGGGCCTTAGTGAGAGCCTCCAATACCACGTCTAGACTCCACTCAAGGAGGACGTCCTTTCTAGGAGGACGTAGCCATCGAGCACCCTTTAGAAAACGGGTCACCAGAATATGAGCACCTGGGAAAACTGAGTCAACAGGGACATGACATGCAGATATAGCTGCTAGGTACACCTTCAGCATAGAGGGAGACCTGCCTGCCACCAGCAGATATTGCAGAACTGTAAAATAGTTGCTATAGGGCAATAAATGGGATCATGACCTCTGGTCATACACCACTTTTGAAAGTACCTCCAGCTATAGGCATACAGTGCTCTTGTGGAAGAGGCCCTAGCATTCTGCAGTGTATTGACAACTGCGTCTGAGAGCCACAGTTGGAGTCTGCCCGGTTCTGGATGCCATAGAGTGCTACTCACTTGACTGAGGAGATCCATGCGCAGCGGAATCTCCCAGGGCTGGCCTTGCAACAGCTGGCAAAGGTTTGCAAACCTGATTCTCCTGGACCATCTTGGGGCCTCCAGGAGAACTGTTGCATCTCCTCTCCGAACTTTCTCCAGGCAAGCCGGGAGCAACGGTATTGGTGGGAATGTGTATAAAAGCATTCTGGGCCACTCGTGCGCTAGGGCGTCGACACCTAGTGGACAGCTGGAGCAGTGGAGGGAGAACCATAGGGGGCAATGAGTCGTCTCTGCCATGGTAAAGAGATCGACTTGGGCACTTCCGAACCATTCCCAAATGTGCTGTACCATCTGAGGGTGGAGTCGCTATTTTGATGGGTGAGGACCCTCCCTGGAGAGAAAGTCCGCCGCCCAATTCACCACTCCTGGGAGATGAGCAGTCCAGAAGGACAGCAAGTGTCTCTTTGCCCAGGTCAACAGCTGAAACGCTATGTGGTGCAACCCCGGGGACAGAAGTCCTCCCTGGACATGGACATGTCTCCTCAGGAGCACTGGGAGGAAGTGCTGGAGAGCGAGATGGACCGCTCGCAGCTCCAGCGCATTTATGTGCAGGGTTGTCCAGCGGCAATGCACCTGTCGTTACCACCTGATGGTTGTTGTTTACTCCCATCCTTACGTCATCTCGCAGGTGAGGGGTTTGCGTCCACCGGCGTAGAGCTTCCCAACATAAATGAAACATGATCAGCCAACGGTGTCTGTTGCGTTTGGGATGAAGCCGGAAGGCATCGAGCCACATTTGGGCTGGGCGCATGTGGAGTAACCCTAGTGGGATGGCTGATGAAACTGCGGCCATCAAACCCAATAGTTTCAGACATAACACCAGGTGTACTATGGATCCCTGTTGAAACAGGGCTAGACAGTTCTGAATGGCGGTCACTCTGTTGGAAATTAAATGCAGGACAGCACTATGTCCCCACAATGTATCTGGATGTAAACTAATCACAGGAAATAATAATTCAGATGATAAATAATTAATAAACTTAACAAAAAAACATTGTTTAAAGGGGTACATATTCGAAATACAAAAATATTTTCTTAAAATATTTTCGGAAAAGGGGAGCCAAAACATTGAGATGGAGAGCAAAAAGCATTGCAATGGGTTGTGAGACTTATTGTCAAAATCAAATAAAAAATGTCCATACCTCAGAATCATAAAATAACTCCTTCTCAGTAACAAATCGCTACATTTGTGTTTTCAGTCTCTCATCGTTTTTTCATGTGACCTCTTGAAAAAGAAATAGTGGGATGTAGAAGTTCAGCATTGAAATCTGTGTGTGCTAAAAAAAACAACACCATTATAAATCAAATACACATTTACCATATGTGACTCATATGGGGAAATATGATGCCTTCTAAGTGATGTTTATACATAGTAGGTAAGATTTACTGGAACTATTATGTTAGCTCTATCCTTTAAATTGGATATAAAAACCTAGTTTAATTTCTCAATTTCTACAAAAAACAACATACACAGAGTGCAATAATTTACAAAAAACATGTGTAGTCATCCACGGTTCACTGCTTCTTGAAACTGTTGTTTATGTTATCAAATATTCAAAATCAAAACCTCTGGGCCCTTTGTCTATACATAGATTTGTCCTTCTCAAAGCAAAGCTTGGCCACTCAGTTTGTGTTTACCTCTTTTTGTCTTCAAAAAGACAGGAAAACTGATATTTATTTGATATTTAAATCAAATCAGCCATTTCTTGTGCTGCAGTCCAGATGTTTTGAGTGAGTCTGCATTGTTTTGAGTGAGTCTGCATTGTTTTGACTTCATCTTACCTTGTTTCTCCTCATTTTTTTGCCATTGAAATAAGGTCTCCCTTCTCCCGTTCCTCTCTAAAACCCTTGAGCGAGCGGTACATCGCCAGCTGTCTGCTTTCCTGTAAACACATTTTCGGCTTGACCCCCTCCAATCTGGTTTTCGCCCATTACACTCCACTGAAACTGCTCTTTTCTCCATCACAAACTCTACTCTCTGCCAGTGCCACCTTCCTCTCCTCTGTTCTAATTCTCCTTGACCTCTCTGCAGTCTTTGATACAGTCCTGGGACTCTCCGGCACTGCTCTTGCCTGGTTCTCCTCCTACCTCGCTGATTGTACATACAGGGTGTCCTGGCATGGCTCACCCTCTGCCTCTTGCTCTCTTTCAGCATGTTTCCCCCAAGGCTTAGTCCTGGGACCTCTCCTGTTTTCACACTACACATGCTCCCTGGGTCCCCTCATCTCCTCCCATGGCTTCTCCTATCATTTCTATGCTGATGATGCCCAGATATTCCTCTTGTTTCCCCCTCTGACTCCGACATCTCCCATATCTTTACCTGTCTCTCGACCACCGCTGGTCTCACTATCTCTGTTCCTCTTGAATCCACCATCCTCTCTCCCTCCTCATCCACAAAGAATCTCAGTGTCAACCTCGACCCCTCCCTCTCCTACTCTCAGCACATCTCTACCCTGGCACGCTCCTGTGTCTTCTTCCTCAGCAACATACAGTGCCTTGCGAAAGTATTCGGCCCCCTTGAACTTTGCGACCTTTTGCCACATTTCAGGCTTCAAACATAAAGATATGAAACTGTAATTTTTTGTGAAGAATCAACAACAAGTGGGACACAATCATGAAGTGGAACGAAATTTATTGGATATTTCAAACTTTTTTAACAAATAAAAAACTGAAAAATTGGGCGTGCAAAATTATTCAGCCCCCTTAAGTTAATACTTTGTAGCGCCACCTTTTGCTGCGATTACAGCTGTAAGTCGCTTGGGGTATGTCTCTATCAGTTTTGCACATCGAGAGACTGAAATTTTTGCCCATTCCTCCTTGCAAAACAGCTCGAGCTCAGTGAGGTTGGATGGAGGGCATTTGTGAACAGCAGTTTTCAGTTCTTTCCACAGATTCTCGATTGGATTCAGGTCTGGACTTTGACTTGGCCATTCTAACACCTGGATATGTTTATTTGTGAACCATTCCATTGTAGATTTTGCTTTATGTTTTGGATCATTGTCTTGTTGGAAGACAAATCTCCGTCCCAGTCTCAGGTCTTTTGCAGACTCCATCAGGTTTTCTTCCAGAATGGTCCTGTATTTGGCTCCATCCATCTTCCCATCAATTTTAACCATCTTCCCTGTCCCTGCTGAAGAAAAGCAGGCCCAAACCATGATGCTGCCACCACCATGTTTGACAGTGGGGATGGTGTGTTCAGGGTGATGAGCTGTGTTGCTTTTACGCCAAACATAACGTTTTGCATTGTTGCCAAAAAGTTCGATTTTGGTTTCATCTGACCAGAGCACCTTCTTCCACATGTTTGGTGTGTCTCCCAGGTGGCTTTTGGCAAACTGTAAATGACACTTTTTATGGATATCTTTAAGAAATGGCTTTCTTCTTGCCACTCTTCCATAAAGGCCAGATTTGTGCAGTATACGACTGATTGTTGTCCTATGGACAGAGTCTCCCACCTCAGCTGTAGATCTCTGCAGTTCATCCAGAGTGATCATGGGCCTCTTGGCTGCATCTCTGATCAGTCTTCTCCTTGTATGAGCTGAAAGTTTAGAGGGACGGCCAGGTCTTGGTAGATTTGCAGTGGTCTGATACTCCTTCCATTTCAATATTATCGCTTGCACAGTGCTCCTTGGGATGTTTAAAGCTTGGGAAATCTTTTTGTATCCAAATCCGGCTTTAAACTTCTCCACAACAGTATCTCGGACCTGCCTGGTGTGTTCCTTGTTCTTCATGATGCTCTCTGCGCTTTAAACGGACCTCTGAGACTATCACAGTGCAGGTGCATTTATACGGAGACTTGATTACACACAGGTGGATTCTATTTATCATCATTAGTCATTTAGGTCAACATTGGATCATTCAGAGATCCTCACTGAACTTCTGGAGAGAGTTTGCTGCACTGAAAGTAAAGGGGCTGAATAATTTTGCACGCCCAATTTTTCAGTTTTTTATTTGTTAAAAAAGTTTGAAATATCCAATAAATTTCGTTCCACTTCATGATTGTGTCCCACTTGTTGTTGATTCTTCACAAAAAATTACAGTTTCATATCTTTATGTTTGAAGCCTGAAATGTGGCAAAAGGTCGCAAAGTTCAAGGGGGCCGAATACTTTCGCAAAGGCACTGTATGCAGAATTTGCCCCTTCCTCACCGACTACTCCACACAGCACCTAGTTCAGGCCCTGGTACTGTCCCGCCTTGACTACTGCAACTCCCTCCTGGCCGGCCTCCCTGCCTCTGCTATCCATCCGCTCCAGCTCATCCAAAAGTCTGATGCTTGTCTTTTCCCTTCCTCGTTTCTCCCACGCTATACTGCTGCTCTGCTCTCTGCACTGGTTCCCTATCGCTGCTCCATCCAATTCAAAACTCTTGTACTCACCTATCTCTGTCTTGAGCTTTCTGCTCCCTCCTATCTCCAGACTATCATTCGTCCCTACACCCCCTCTTGCTCCTCCACCACTGGCAGATTAGCTGTACCCCCCCTCCCCTCCCCAGCATCCTTGCCCCTCAGTGGTGAAACGACCTATTATTATTATTATTATTATTATTATTATTATTATTTATTTATTTCTTAGCAGACGCCCTTATCCAGGGTGACTTACAATTGTTACAAGATATCACATTATTTTATTTATTATTTTTATTTTTTTTCACATTATTTTTACCTACCCACGGATATCAGGACTGCTCAGTCCCTGACCATCTTCCAGGCACCTCCTCAAGACACACCTGTTCAGATAGCATCTGTAAACCTCACAACTCTCGACTATACTGGACTATATGGCACCCAATTGTACCAGTACTTGCATCAGCTTGTACTTGCAATGAATTGCTCCATACCTTGCTGTATTCTACTACTTCTCTTAACTATAACTACGGTACTTCCTGCATCTTGTATTTGATTTTACTCTTATAGGTATCCGTATTCACTTTTTTTGTAATTGCTCTTATTTGAAATCATTCTCATCCATTTATTGTACTTACTATGTGCTCTTACTGGACTTTACTCATATAAGCAAATAGTTACTATAAATCTAATTGCTCTTAGTCGAATTTGCTCTTAAATGTAATTATTTCCTGTATTCTTTATTTTGCTCTTATTTGAATTTGTTCTTATTTTCTACTGATTTTATTGTTCTTTATAACTGCTCTTATCTGTAATGTGATATTTTGTAATGTGATATTTTGTACTGTGATATTTTTTAACATTTGTAAGTCGCTCTGGATAAGGGTGTGTGGAAATAAATAAATAATAATAAATAATAATAATCAACCTCTGTTACGGGTCTGTCGAAATTCAAGTGCATCTTAACCTGTGTACAGATGTCATCCTTTTCAAAGAAAACTGCAGCATGATTCTAAATTGAAAAAACAAACATATACGTTAAGTCGTCATGTATAGGGCATCTGTTATTAATACAAGAGATGTCACCTTGTGCAGATTCTGTCTGCTTAAACTGTGCACAATGATTTATCTTATAATACGAAACACCCAACTTATAACATAGTAACTTTTTATAAATCACAAAAACTGATATTAAAGCCTGGAACTGCTATTATTATTATTATTTATTTATTTCTTAGCAGACGCCCTTATCCAGGGCCACTTACAATCGTAAGCAAATACATTTCAAGAATCACAGTACAAGTAATAATACAATTAAGAGCAAGATAAGTACATTAAGCATAAACAAAAGTATTGTTGTTTTTCGACTTTTAAATTGTTCAGTATGTTTTCTGCGCAGAATGACATCTGTACACAGTAGAAGACCTGTATTTTTCCGTCATTTGATTATGGTGATTTCTTTTTTTAAAATTTTGAATCACCAATTGTTTTTTTACCCCCTTTTCTCCCCAATTTGAAATGCCCAATTTTAAGCCTGCCTCACTGCTGCAACCCCAGCACTGACTCGAGAGAGACGAAGATGAACACATGCATCCTCCGAAACATGTGTCGTCAGCCGTCCACTTCTTTTCACTCTGCAGGCCTGCCATGCAGCTACTTTCAGAGCTACAGCGCTGGAGGAACACGCAGCACTGGGCCGCTTGCAGCAGGCCCGCAGGTGCCCAGCCAGTCTACAGGTGTCACTGGTGCACAGTGAGCCGAGGACACCCTGGCAGACCAAAGGCCTCCCCACCCCTGACAATGCTCTGCCGATTGTGCGCTGCCCCCTGGGAACTCCCATCCACGGCCGACAGTGAAATAGCCTGGACCTGAACTGGCGACCTCCAGGCTATAGGGTGCATCCTGCACTCCACGCGGAGTGCCTTTACTGGATGCGCTACTCGGAAGCCCCCTGGTGATACTTTTTATAACATATATTTATATTTATATATTTTTTGCATTTACAGTATATAGTGCTTTTGATACAAAAGTATCGCAAAGCACTGTACAGTACATAGCAGAAAAAACAAACCACAATACATTTGTATAGTATGTCACACATACAACTGCTGCAGTCAGACCATTTAAATAACAGTATACACATAATAATACAAAAGCAGCAATTTTAAAGTTACATTAAAACCCACTAAGATAAGAAAGCCATTTTATAAAAGTGCGTTTTTAGTCTTGAACTGTAACAGTCCCAGCTTCCCTGACAAACAAAGGCAGAGCATTCCATAACTTAGGAGCTCTACAAGAAAAGGCCCTACCTCCAGTGTTGCTTTTGTTGACCCTAGGAATAACCAGCAGGTTTGGAAGATTATGGGGTCAATAACTCCTACAAATAACTAGGTGCTAATCCATTCAGGGTCTTGAAAGTTAACAGCAAAATCTTAAAATAAATTCTATACTGCACAGGGAGCCAATGTAAAGAGGGTAATATGTTCACTTTTCCTGGTTTTAGTCAGAATTTTAGTGGTGGTATTCTGAACAAGCTGCAATCGGGATACCACATGTTTTGGGACATTAGAAAAAAGTGCATTACGATAATCAATTCTAGATGAAACAATGGCATGCATTAGTCTGTCTGCATCACATAGTGGGGCAGCAGTGTGGAGTAGTGGTTAGGGCTCTGGACTCTTGACCGGAGGGTCGTGGATTCAGTCCCAGGTGGGGGACACTGCTGCTGTACCCTTGAGCAAGGTACTTTACCGAGATTGCTCCAGTAAAAACCCAACTGTATAAATGGGTAATTGTATGTAAAAATAATGTAACTGTATGTAAAAATAATGTAATATCTTGTAACAATTGTAAGTTGCCCTGGATAAGGGTGTCTGCTAAGAAATAAATAATAATAATACAGAAATAATTGGTCTGAGTTTGGCTATATTTCTCAAATGACTTAGACTTAAAATTGAAGCCCAAAAGAAATAAGACCCGTTGCACAAAAAGTCTTAATTTGAGCCTGGTCTTAAATTTAAGTCATTTCTTAAGCTTCCCCCTCACCAGGCTTAAATGGGGAAAAAAGTATCTGTTGCTATAGAAGCTGACATGGCAGCACCACTGATAGCTTTTGCTGAATTTTTAAATGAAAGGGCATTTAGTTGGGAAAGAGTGTTTAAGGCCAGACACAACCCCTTAGAGAAGTTAAATAACATTGCAGTTTTTGAAATACTGTGTTTCCACTGCGAGGACCTATTAACTTCAGTGGAAATGTTAAAAGATGACTTGGAGCCTGCATAACCCCTGCAGTCATTCAAGTTTTTTGTGGCAATTTGTTTCTATACCACTGGAGGTTTTTTAAATGTTGTTGGAGACTTCACAGCGATTCACAAATCGTCAGCCAACAAGATTAAAAAGCCATAATGGTAGTATCACATTAATTTTAACCCTATTCATGAATGTTTTCTGCACAAACAACCACCCTTATCCAAGAGACATACACTATTGTAAACAAGTAAAACTTAGTTTTAAACGTTAAACTAATCTGTATGTTTTTTGGCAGTTTCGTTGCCCAGCTGAGGTCAACACCACACACATTAAAAAAAAAATGCGCATGCAGCTTTTCGCAAAATATAAACAAACTGAACATTTCAGTAAAAATCTGGTCTGTGAAAGTTAACTAGTTACTTTTTAATGAACTTCATTCTCGACTTGCCTGTACTCGTAACAGCCACACACACATACACTGCTGTTACACAAAATCATTATAAAAAAATAACTGATTTAAGAATATATTATAATATTTTCAAGCCCTGTAACTTACGTTGATGGACAGATCATTGCACTAACAGAGGTGTTTGACTGGATTGGTAATTCCACAGCTTCACCTAGTTCTTTTAAGGATGCCAAGACGATGTATATACGATTTCACTACATGCTTCTATAAAACAAGTTGAAGTTTATTTATGTATTTATTGTATGTATTTACCTAAAGATTAATACGGTCTTGAAATTGAGTGATTACCATATTTTTTTTTACAAGACCTCCACTAGAACAGTGGGATTTTGAATATAAGAATACTACCGATTTTGAATACATTTTTAATTAAACGGTATTTAAAAATATATAGACACTAACTAACTTATTTTTAATTTACCTGCTGCTACTATTGCTGTGGCATCCTCTATTCCCGTCTCTGCACCCGTTCAATTCCACTGAAAATGGGACTTGTTTCCCCAAAAATATCAATTATTAAAGATGTTGCGCAGCCATTTTGTTTTTTTCAAACAGACTCAAAAAAATAAGACCGGTCTTCGTTGCTAAGCAACAGAAGCTTAGACCAGTCTTACGTAAGACCTACTAAGTTTTGCTTTGTGCAACAGACTTATCTCAAGGTTTTACGTTAGACCAATTTCACTGGACTTAAACTAAGTCTTAGACTTAAGTTAAGACTTGTTTTGTGCAACCGGCCCCAGGGTTCAAAATTGGCCAAAATCCTTAGGGGCATCTGTCTCCTAGATTTTAAAATTTGGTCACCAAATAAAAATTTAGGGGCCAAGTAAATACTCTTAGTTAAAATATTTCAGTGACTTCAGTTTTCCCCCCATTGATTAAATCGACACTCTAGTGGTTTTTATTAAGCAACATGTATTTAATAATTATTTAATAGTCACTTCAAACGGCACCCAAAACTTTTTGGATTTCAGTTTAGCATTTTATGGTAGCAGTAAAAACACACAGAAGTCCATTATTTTGATGCAACACTACGTGTATTAACAGGGGTGGGGAAGTATTCGTGGACATTTCCCACGTGCACAATATATATATATATATATATATATATATATATATATATATATATATATATATATATATATATATATATACTCCAAATCAACAATTTAATACCCTTGGCTGCTATGGTGCCATCCCCTGCTGGACTGGCAGAACTCGTCAGCACTTCCACTTGCTCCCCGGCTGTGTGGATGAGGTGTCTTCCCATCTCCAACACTCCTCTGCCTGGACCTGTTGCAGTTCCCGTCCCGGAGATAAAACAACACTTTAGCCTGCAGCCTTCTGTATATGGTTTTCTATACTTCCTCTCCGCCTTACACCCAGAACCCCCTGCTACTCCACACAGACTCTTTATGTACCCCAGGTCCCGCCTCTATCAATCTGTCACAGCCAACCGCTATTCTATTACACTTCTGACCTAATCTGGCTTTGATATCAGCGCAACCTGGAACACCTGTGCTTCCGCCTTTCCCAAGATGGCTGCCCCAACTGGACTTTATGCTTAAGGCTTGTTCCATCTTGGTGAGGTCTTGCAGGGTGCTCCCTCCAGTGCCTCCACCTGCCGGGAGGCCAGTTCACTTCTTTTACCTACCTTCACCCTGCCACAGGCGCCTTTTTTTTAGCGGTTGCCTCTGACGATGGTTCCAGTTGGATTTGTAGCTGGACTGGGGTGTTTACTGTGTAAGTTTTTCTTATTCTTACTGCAAAGACAACAGGGCTAGCCAGAGATTGGATAATGTTTTGTTGGGTGAGTTTTAATTGTGAACAGTTTCCTAGTAACTGAAGACATTGTATTCTGGGAGATGTAGTTGTTAGTGGAAGTTTTTGGGGAGGCAGACAAGCTGCACAGCAAAATTGCTATACACATTTTTACGCATTAAATTAAAACTGATTGCATATTTGGGATTTTTTAATGTGTAAAAATGGCAGGTACACAGCCTATCTGAACCTTTGCATGAGAGTCCACACATATAAAGAGAAAATTTGGCAAATCAAAGGTACACACAGTGCGTAACGTGTATACGGCTGCGGGCGCTAATGGACCAGAGTATCCAGGACATGATAGTGCATAAGATTAATAACCCAAATGTATCTGCTAAATGTAGAATAATGATTAAGATTACATTTATTTTAATGAGTAGGTTCCAAGAATTATAAAAGTGTAAATGTTTCTGATCCCGGATTGAATGTATGAGGTTGTTTTTAATGATGTGAAATTACCGCTGTCTGTTTCAGGACACCCATGTAAATGAGGCCTCGGTCTCAATGGGTTTATTACTGGTTAACGAATGTATAAATTAATAAAATAAATAAATAAGATGGACTGGAATTTAAATGTAATGGTAGAACATTACATACATGAAGATACATACCACAATTATTCTCCAGAGACTAGAACATCTGTAGTCAGTATGACAAATCTGTACAATAACTGATTACTTCACAGAACAGTTCAATATTAACACATTCTAATTATTTAGCTACTGCCAACTTCCACTGCTGCCAACTGGGCAGCAGTGTGGAGTAGTGGATTGGGCTCTGGACTCTTGACCGGAGGGTTGTGGGTTCAATCCCAGGTGGGGAACACTACTGCTGTACCTTTGAGTAAAGTACTTTCCCTAGATTGCTCAGTAAAAACCCAACTGTATAAATGGGTAATTGTATGTAAAAATAATGTGTGGTATCTTGTAACAATTGTAAGTCGCCCTGGATAAGGGCGTCTGCTAAGAAATAAATAATAAAAACTGGTACGGTTGGTAAGTGACCTAATTGTCAGATACGATTTCAGAAAAAGTGTTGAAATGGCACTTGTCAAATAAATTATGCAATGCCACAAAAGTATTATTACATTCATCAAAATTCTTTATATAAAGTTTATATAAAGTTTGGACATCCCACCATGTCCCAAACTTGCAAAAATTGATTACTCAAAATCAATCAAATGCACCTGTACAATCTTGAACCTGTTAACTGCACATCAGGGTTTGCAGGCCTTGTTACTTATTATACCCCCATTCACACAAGCTAAATACTTTATGAATACCACATGTTCTATGGCAAGCCAAATTATCATTTAAAGATATCGCAAATTGCATTTTAAGATAGATTGAAATATTTAGAGACACCTGCAAATCATTTGCAGATATCTTTAAATGAATATCAAGAAGCTGCTTGTTGAGATTCTGGGATCAATAAGCTACTAACAACCAAACAAGCAAAATGGGCCGAATGGCCTCCTCTCGTTTGTAAACTTTCTTATGTTCTTATGTTCTTAGTATGATATATTTGTAGTAAACCCTTTTGAATACATCTTAATTTCACTTTTCATTCTAAAAATGGAACAGAGATATCTCAAATTGATTTACAGATATCTTTAAATAATGTTTTGCTAGCATGGTATGCCAAACTGACATTTAGAGATATCTCGAAATAACTTCCTGTTCATTTATAGCAGTGGTCCTCAAACTTTTTGTTCGCAGACCACCTGGATTTTTTTTTTTTTTATCTCGGCGGACCACACAATTAACAGTAAAGCTGACTGAAAAGTAAGTACATTAAAAAAAATCACTATAATACTAAGTATAACCTTAGACTTACCTTTCTTTGTTTTAATGCGATGGGTGGGCCTGTTTGTGTGAGCACAGTTACTTTAAAATTTGAGTTTTAAAGAACGGTTCTAATTTAAATTTGCCGAGAGGAAAAAATGACTGTTTTATTTTTAAATTGGTAATTTACAGCAGAAATTGATTTATGCAAATTAATAACCTGTGAAGTTACAAAACACCCATGAGGTACCAGCACAGTTGGAGCTACGAAGCTATAATATTTATTTTTAAATGGAATGTTTGGATGCTGCACGCTGATTGGCTGTTGAGGATTTTTTACCCTGCAGTTAAATAGTACAATGCACGGCTGAACTTATTTTTGCCAAAGCACAGTTCAATTAATACATTATCAATACACAACATATTAAACTCGCAATAAATATACACATTGTTGTGAGAGGTCTTTTAAAGTTTTTAACAATGAGTGATATTTGTTTCATCACATTTGATCTTTTCGGAGGCATAACAGAAGACAAATGGTTAGAATTACAAGGAGCAAAACCTCTGTTGAAAAAAATAAATAAAAAAGAGACACAAAGGTTTAACAAGTCAACAACTTAATGAAATCAAAAACTAAAATTATTGGGCAGCTGGTGTTTTTATTGATTTGATGAAACATGAAGAAATGGTAATTGACTTAAAATGTTTTTCGGTCTGTTACAATAATTCTATACTTCAGTGCATAATTCGGCTGGTCAAGAAGAATACTCAATTTTGTTATGTTAGCCACCGTGCTGGTCTCAATTGCTCCATAACCAGTGCTGACATAACCACAATGATAGCCTGTTAGTGACCAAGCATTACAAATGCCAGGCATGTGTTTCTGTATTGGCTTCTCCGGGTCAGCCGTAGTAATGCGACAATTGTCTTTGCCTTCTTTTCTGTATCTTTTCATTATCAACAATAATACATGATTAGCATTTTAAATACTTGGTCACTAATGTTACACCCCTGCTCGTGTCGGGTGGTTGTGGAAATAAATAAAGAAGCTGGAGACTTCAACGTCCAAGGCAAAATTGTATTTAATTGTGAAACACCTGAAATATATGAATACAGATATATGAATAAGAGGTAGATTGGTGTGGTGTGTATGCAGCCTGCTGTCTCTTCAGTCAGTGTCAATCAGCCATCACCAAATCTTGGGCAGCTATTTTTTTATTTTTATTTTTTACTTACACACAATTGCAGAATAAACAACTCCACAGCATTGTTCACTAACCAAATGTAATTAATCCATCATACATAACATATTCTTAACTGAATACTGCCACCACCGATACAAAGTATTTCATCCTGTTCTCTCTATCACAGTGCTTCCCATGTGGGTCGGGTATCTTCTCACTCTACACGCTGAACCGTAGTCAACTGAACAAAATAAACCCTGATACTAATCCTTACAACTGTGTATTTAGCCTGCTGTCTCCATAGTCAGTGTCAATCAGCCATCACAGAGTCTTCCTATTCGCTGTAGATCTCCCCAGCACTGCTGCATTTAACCGTATTATACAGTCATAGAAAATGATGCACTAAATAACGGGCCCAACTGTATGATATGCAATTAAGCGATTTATGCAAATAAGTGGAGTCGACTGTATATATTTAAACACACGACAAAATTAGTGTTCTAATATAATTATGTCAAGTACATCAGATTTACAGTGTTTTCCCTTTTTTATTAGCTCTCAACAAGTTCCTGTGATGTTTCTGCTTCACCCTTTAGACACTAAATGCCCCTCTCAATGATATCACTCGAAAAAAAAAAAATATCAGGAAGTGAACGTCAATCCCTCCCTTATCCAATGCCTGTACTGCAAAGTACGGTGCCCCTGTAAGTCATCAAAACAAAGTACTTTTTTACACTTTTTCACGATCGTGGTCCTAGAAGCCCACATCAGTATGATCGTGGTCCATAAAGGGTTAAAGATATCTGTAACGAGGGGGTTTGTTACACACATGGGTCGTTACTGATCAATACTGAGGCAGAGACAGAGCACTGGGTGTTGACACACCGCACAGGCGTGCAGATTTAATTAACACAAGTGCTGACACTAGGTTACCAGCAATGGGAACAAAACAAAACAAAGCTAAAAATGCAATTCTACCTTTTCAAGCAGATTCTGCCTCTTCATACGGCCTCAGCTGGGCATTTCCCTCACGAGCACCGTCTTGCAGTTGAAGGGTTCCGTAGTAGTTCATCCTGTGGAGTGGACGCTCTCCTGGGATGTGGTAAGTGCTAATATAAGGGTGCGCTGAGTAATGCAATGGCCATGCAGTAGCCCGGAGCTGTAGCGTAGATGCTTCTTGAGCTCCACACAGCTTTCCAGGGCAAAGCCCCCCAGCAAATCTGGACTTCCTTATCAGATCGGCGCTAGGCGAGCCTACCTGCTCAATTATCTCTCTAGTAACACGTCTCCTATTGTACATCCCGGGCTGCTTCATTAAAGGCACGCATGCACGCCAAGAACCAATGACACGGTCTCCCTGTGTAACGGGGTTGAAATGACCCGTAGTTTCACATTTTTATTTTGCACTTTTTGTTTATTATTTGTATATTTTGATTTGTGCATGTTTTCTTTGATAGGGCACTTTGATTTTGTAGCACTTTTATTGTTCCTTTCTCACTCAGCTAATTAATTAATTACCCAGCAATTAAAACTAATACGCACCTGACTATAAACTTGATTTTTAGTTTTCGAGGTTGGCCATCCACCGTTTGTCTTGTCTTGCCTGTGTTTGTTTGTTTGTGCATGCGCGTAGGAGGGGACCAGAGACGGAAAGAAAACGAAAATAACTGATGTCCCCTTGTGACGGGGGACTGCCCCGTCTTTATGAACATGGTTGGGACTGGCAGGGAGGGGGTTAAATTCCTCCCTGCCAGGAAAACATGTGAGAATGTGGCTGGAGCCCTAATTGAATAATCAGCAATTATTGATTAATTGGGCTCCAACCACAGGGGATAAAAGCCAGGGGAGAGGCCCTGGCTAAGGAGGAGAGTTCTGGAAGGAGAAGAAGAGTGGTTTTTTGTTTGTGCTATGAAACCAGTGAAGGCAACGCCCAGCCTGGAAGCTTTATTTTGTAAGTTTTGTTTTGTGTTGATTGTTTTGTGTTTTTGAAACCTTTTTGTTTGGCCCTTGTGCCTATTTATTTTGTATTTTTGTTTATTAAAAAGCTTTATTTTGAACTTTAAAACTGTCTCTGAGTCTCAACCTCTGCCAATCCTGTCACATTTGGTGTCAGAAACGGGAACCTGGAGGCTCAGAGCAGTAATTTTTTTTTTTTCTTGAATTTTGTGAGTTTTGGTTTTGAAAAAAAATGGGGAAGAAGAGCAGACAGCGGCAAAGGCAGGAGATGCAGCAGCCGAAGAAATGTAAGCTGCTGCAACAACAGCCACCCCAGCTGGAGGACCCAGCCAGCCTTTTCCCTGGTGCTCTTGGTGTGGGAAGGTGGATCATCGGTGGAGGTCCTGTCCAGATGGGCCACCAGCTGACTGGTGTGGGCGCTGTGAGGCGGATGGCCACAGCTGGGCAGGATGCCCCCACAATCTGGACCAGGAGCAGCTGCAAACCCCGTCCTCGGCAGCCACCCTATCACTTCCAACATCACCGCCTTCACCACCATCCCAGGAAATATGAGACTGGTTGATGCACCCTGAAGCGGACCTCTTCCACGACCTCCCCATAGTTATCAACACGCTGTGGCGTCGAGATGGGGGGAGATGGGGAAAGTGGGAGGAACAGCATCACCCGGCGTCCTTCGCAGAGCTGGCCCTGATGGTCGTTAACTACCTGGCGGTAGATATGGGAGAGGCCCCAGTCATTCCAATAAAGAAGGTGGAGCTGTCTTCCCGAGAGCCAGAGAGGGGTGAGCCGCCGTCCCGAGAGCCAGAAGGGGAGGAGCCGCCGTTCCCACCTCCGCCAGCAGAGGGAGACGAGCCGCCGTTCCCGCCTCCGCCAGCAGAGGGAGACGAGCCGCCGTTCCCGCCTCCGCCAGCAGAAGGAGCCGGGCCGCCGTTTCCGCCTCCGCCAGCAGAGGGAGCCGGGCCGCCGTTCCCGCCTCCGCCACCAGAGGGAGCCGGGCCGCCGTTCCCGCCTCCCGAGGGTCCGCTGCTGCTGCCGTCGACTCCCGAGGCTCCGCTGCTGCTGCCGTCGCCTCCCGAGGGTCCGTTGCTGCTGCCGTCGCCTCCCGAGGGTCCGCTGCTGCTGCCGTCGCCTCCCGAGGGTCCGCTGCTGCTGCCGTCGTCTCCCGAGGGTCCGCTGCTGCTGCCGTCGCCTGGGGTCTTCGGGGATCCTGCATCGCCTGGGGTTGCTAGGGATCCTGCTTCGCCTGGGGTCGCTACACTGTGGCCGGAGCCCCACGGAGGGGAGTTGCCGGCCATGAAGAGGGGGAGGGAGGTCAGGAGACCAGCTCCCCCAGCGGCACTTTCGCGGCAGGATAGTGTGTGGCCGGAGCCCCGGAAGAGGGAGCTGCCGGCCACGAAGAATTGGGTGGTGCCGGACGTCCCACCATGGCCACCCCCATGGACACTGTGCTTCCCCCTCTTCCGGGACTGAGACTGAGGGGGGAGGTGGCCATTTAGGCCATGTTGTGCTTGGCACAAGGGGGGGGGGGGGGGGGATATGTGACGGGGGACTGCCCCGTCTTTATGAACATGGTTGGGACTGGCAGGGAGGGGGTTAAATTCCTCCCTGCCAGGAAAACATGTGAGAATGTGGCTGGAGCCCTAATTGAATAATCAGCAATTATTGATTAATTGGGCTCCAGCCACAGGGGATAAAAGACAGGGGAGAGGCCCTGGCTAAGGAGGAGAGTGGTTTTTTTGTTTGTGCTATGAAACCAGTGAAGGCAACGCCCAGCCTGGAAGCTTTATTTTGTAAGTTTTGTTTTGTGTTGATTGTTTTGTGTTTTTGAAACCTTTTTGTTTGGCCCTTGTGCCTATTTATTTTGTATTTTTGTTTATTAAAAAGCTTTATTTTGAACTTTAAAACTGTCTCTGAGTCTCAACCTCTGCCAATCCTGTCACACCCCTCCTCTGCACTCACTGGTGTTTTGTGTTTGTTTTTAAATCAGTTGTTTTTATTTTTGGATCTTTATTGTGATTTTAAACAAAACCCTTGTTTGGTTGTTTTTTTGTACAAAGCACCTATGTGCTATTGTAATGATCACGCTGTGCTACTTGTAAATACATTCACAGCAACACAGTAGTCAAGGGAGCAAAATCATTTACTATCCATGATACTTTTACTTGCATTAGTAAAGGAATAGTATATTGCATTGGCTGCATCAAATGTAACAAGCTATATATTGGTGAAACAAAACGACGCTTGACTGATCGCTTCGTGGAACATCTGAGAAGTATACGAATTAACACCTCTACCTTTCCTGTCACCAGACATTTTAACAGAAATGACCACACTATAGAAGACATCACAATTTGTGGGAAGTTCAATGCTATGGAACTAATGCTGTCAGGAAACAAAAGGAATGTGAACTTATTTTCAAACTAGACACTTTGGAGCCATTTGGAATGAACATTCTATTTTGAGGTTATCATCATCATCATCAACATCATCAACATTCTGGAATTTTGCTTAAAAGACTATTTGTTTGTTTTTTTATCAACTTCTTAAAGCACTGTTTTTTTTGTATTCAGCCGATGAAGGACTTGTAGTCTGAAACATCCTGATAATTGATTTGCAATCAATTCTTCTACCTTTTTAAGTGCCTGAAATATCCTTTTCTCTTTTTTCTTTTTTTTATTGATCATTTTGGTACACAGCAGTTTTCCTTTTTCTCAAACTGTATGTGTGTGTGTATATATATATATATATATATATATATATATATATATATATATAAAATGTACCCATTTAAAAAAAAAACATTCATAATATAAAATGATTGCATACTTTTAACTGAGTTGATTGTATGGTCAGAAATGGCGACCATCTTAGATCAGTCTTGATGTGTTCGCTTTATACCTACTAGGTTCAAGTCCAGACTCAAACATATAGAAACAAATTAAATAACTTTGTAGTGTTTTATAGTGTTTTTCTTATGGGGGGTAGGAAATATCCCATGAGCAGTAGCACTATTTAGATTTAAAGTAGACTGTGTGAAAGGTGAAATTATCTCACAAAACTGCCGTGTGGCCTTAAATGTCCAAAGACTAGACTTGCTTATACTGCACAGTGACTTTTATGTATTCCCAGTAAAAATAACCCTACATGATTATTTTGTGTTTAGAAACTTAAATTAATGACTTCCTCATGCAAGAAAGTAAAAGATGCCCTATTAGACTAATGCACTCTGCTGGTAAGTGCTAATATAAGGGTGTGTCGAGTAACATGTATAAACTAGTATCCCTCACGGGTAAGATTTTTCTGAGTATGTGTAATGTAGGAGTACCATACACAACTTCTTGCTTATACTCGTTATTTAGGACACTTCCCGTTTTAACCCAAATTCAAAATGATCAAATAACCTTAAAGCACTGTCTGATCACTTTGAGTGCCCAAATTCAGTTTTACAGTACTTATTTATATATTTATAGATAAAGTTCTGGAAGATTAATATTTCAGCAGCCTTTCCATCTTTAAGGCTTTTTCTGTACTTCAGAAATTCAGAAACTAGATTGTGTTATGGTTAAAGTCTCTGTCATTAAGTTAATCTAAGAGCAGGTTGTTAATTTGACACAGATATACAAATGGATCTTGTTGAATCTTAAAAAGTACACTGTGGGATAGACAAAAGAACATTCTCAAAAGTCTGTTTGTGAGTCGTGCACTTTGCCAGAGTAGCACTACTCACAAACAGACTAAATATTGTATTGATTAAATTAACAGCAATATATTTTTATACAATCACACATGTAACAGCCACACATGTTCCAATTCTGTGAGAAATACATTCCTTTTTAATGTAATAAATAGGTTAAAGAAGGGAGGCTTATTTAAATCAAAATCATCCACAAGTTGTCGACAGCATGTACCAAAGGTTTTATATTCTGAAATTAGAAAACGATTTAAATCTTGTAGGCTTTTTTGGGGGTAAGGGTGGGATATAGAAAGAAATGAATATGAATAGCTGGTGCTGTATGATGATGTTGGTCTTACACACAAGGATACTTTACTGTTTTATAAGTGCTTTTAGTTTCCGATTCTTTTTATTCAAATTTTACAGCAAAATATTAAATAATTATGACTAAGCACAGAGAGAAATTAGTAATACATTATTTTGAATTCAAGTAAATACATATTATATAGATATACACACATTTATTTTAATATACATAAATTGATACATAGTATAGAGTAACATACTGACATATTCACATATCAGGTGTTCACAAATATAACATTTCATATGTAAGTTATGCTATATAGCCTAAATTATAAAATTATAAAGTTTATAATTAAGTAGTTAATTTTATTTCAATAATTAATGAAAGTATTCACTGATTATGGGTGCTTTTAAAAGATCAATGCTTAAATCAGAGTAGACTGATTTGAGTATCTTATACTCCCCATTAAAGGTTATTTTAGGGATCATACAGGTACTGCATCTCAATTCAACTGCAGCGCAATTTGAAATCTGTGCATGGGTTACATCAGTCTTACACAACTGACTCTCGAGATCCGTTGAAGTTTGGGGTAGGGTCACCATACGACCCCATGTACACTAGGACTTGGATTGAATGGAACTTGAGGGATGCTGTGTTACATGAAGGAGCCTCTTGTATATGATCTTTTTTTTTAATGATCATATACAACAGCAGCAGCAGTCAGATCAGAGCTCCCATGCTACCCAGGCTCCAACTGCAACTGCTCACAACAATCACACTCCTTTTGAAAGGCTGATGTTTAAAAAACAAATACTGGGTCTACTGTTCGGTGCAGGCCATGTGAACTCAATGCAGTATGATTTAATCTAAAATGGTGCATCGCTCTAAGATCTGGGACAGATTGCCAAGATTGTGTTTCAGTGTGTTTCAAAGACAGGTGAGTGGAGGGGTGTCATAAGGTGCAAGATCTTATCATGAACTCCCCTCTCCTCTGATACAAAAATCTGGAAATGCATCATTAATGCTTTTTAATGCAATCACTATGCAAACACTATGTATATAAATAAATCATTCTATTATAATGATTAAATACAAATTTATTTCATTATTTATTTCTTAGCAGACGCCCTTATCCAGGGCGACTTACAATTGTTACAAGATATCACTTTTTTTTTTTTACATACAATTACATTTTTTTTTTTTTTTTTTACATACAATTACTCATTTATACATTTGGGTTTTTACTGGAGCAATCTAGGTAAAGTACCTTGCTCAAGGGTACAACAGCAGTGTCCCCTAACTGGGATTGAACCCACGACCCTCCAGTCAAGAGTCCAGAGCCCAGAGCCCTAACCACTACTCCACACTGCTGCCCCGATCCAATCCAAATTAGTAATGCTCCAGTAATCGTGTAGACTAGTAGGTTGCAACTGGGTTCTCTTTTGTATACTTTGACGATTATGTCATGTGCTGTACCTTTAAGACATGGCAGTGTCTTGTGCGAGAGACTAAAGGTCAAGCGAGATTCTAATGAGAGGGAGAGAGAGAGAGAGTTTGTTTTGTTGATCCGTCCCTCCTTTGTTATTTATTATGCCTAACACCTATATGTGTGTAGGATTGATACTGCTACAGGAGGGAACCGAGTTCTGTATAACTCATGAGACCTAATACAAGTCTTGATTTGAATTCCCTGAAACGTTGCGCGTCCCTGTATTTGTGGCCTCTCATCGATCCTGCAGCCGAACCTCCTGCTGATAGACGACATACAAGGACCCCGAGCAGCGACCCCCGAGCAGCGATTCATCACAATTTGATTGCAATAATTGCTATATTTCTTAACCCTATAAGGTAATGCACGTTTTTTGGATGATATCTCTGTAAAACACTTAAGGCTAAGTACAGTAATGCTTGTGATTATTGAATTTCTTCATCTCAGACTTTAACATCTACCTAATGTAATTCCCAGAGCACCCCATGAAAGAAATAACCTAAAGTAAGAAAGCAATAACACACAGCAGGATGTACATATGTGGTCCAATATCATGTGCCGAAGGGTGTTGTTTAGAATGAGGAAAAGCCAAGTGCCAAAATGGCAATGCCTACCCTGCCCAAAGAGAATTGGTGGTCAAGTGAATCAGGCAGACTGGTTCTAAACACCATGCTGGTATGGTGACATATTTGTACAGGTTAGACTACCGAGATTGCTCCCTCTATTCTTGCTCATTTATAAGAACAGATACAATGTTTGGATCAAGGGGCTCTTTAGCGCATCCCCTTTTCAGTACTCCCTTTCTCAAAAATAATATCTAATTACCTCTTGAATGAACCCCTGTCTTTTAGCCGTGATGACCACAACTGGACGCTATTTTCTTGCATTATTATTTTTTCTTGGAGCGCATACGTGCTTCCTAACTACGTATAGTCAAATAGTGCCGCCTGTTATCCTGTGCTGAATTTGGTTTTGATATTATCTAAATCATAGAGACCTTAGAATTATACAGATATGTTTTCTTTTCTTTTGGGGTTTGGGGATCAAATACCATATTGGGTTACTATACATCTCTTCAGATCTTCAACAAATGCTCCCAAATAGAGTTGCTAATTACCAGTCTATCTGGTATTACCTTACTGTAAAAAAGGCATTTGTACTGTTTTTGCAGTACTATTTGTCAAGAATTGCATTGTTACCAGTTTATTCATCTGTGATGTGTTCGTAGACATGGCAACTGTTGATTTCATTGCTGTTATGGTATATTTAAGCAATAAGGCACGAGAGGGCATGAGTTGTGCTCAGAGCACTCTGTTCTGCTCATGAATTTGCAGTTTTCAACTTGTCATATAATTGAATACTAATCAGTGATGCACAATATTTCTATTTTTTTTTAAGTATAAATGCTCTGGTAAGCATAAATAATAGGCACAATACTCACACTTTGATGGTTTTTGTTTTATTTATTAGGCGCAGCTGCATTTTAGTAACAGCAATAGCGGCTGATTATCCCATGTATCGTTTCTCGAGTGAAGAATGGTTACAACGAAGGAAGAAAACACAAAAGAGTACTGAAAATGCAAAGCAACAGAAAGTCCCTTTGGATCATTGTTTTATGTTGGCTTTAATAAAAAGTTTATCATTGTTAGTTATTATAGTTTTATCTTGAGGTTAAGGTTTTTGATGTTGTAAACATTTTAAATGTCACACAATTATGCTGAGATGGGAAGTAAATGGTAACTTGATGAACATTTACAGTGCGGGCTATTTTGGATTATTTATAATAACTTTGCCAAACACAAAACAATTATGTGTGGTAGGGTTGGAATATGTATGGTAAGGATGTCTTTAATTGGCACATTTGTATAATTGGGGAGGACGGAAGCCAATAGGGAGTGAGAAAAGGCAGAACTAAAGGAACAGACCACAAACAGGAAAAGATAAAAGAAAAAAGGGGAGATCTGAAAAGTTTCACTGCACTGCATAGTCTCGTCGTAATATTTTTTGTAAGTTCATACAAGCCTAGGAGAAATGAAGCCGATATTTTATGAATACTGTAGATGTTGGAATGAACTTCATACCATATTCAGGAAGGATTTTAAGTGAATTACTACACAAGTAGTATTTTTACTGTAGTATACAGCGGTGAAACAAGATATGAATGCCTACCTAGAGACATAATGCGAGTGATGAAATTTTACTGGTTGGATTGTTCTTGATTTTGAAGAATTGGCTGTGTGACATTTAGAGACAGCAGTCATATGGAATGGAAATGAATGTTACTGTATGATGAAATGGCACTGTTTGTGGTCTATAACCGACTGTAACAGGGGAGATCTGTGCTGGCTATCGGGTGCATGCATGATCCTGCAGTGGTCTTGACCCGCCTTCCAGTCATATCAGAGATGCACAGAGTTTTAGTCCACATCGGACCTCTGTGATTGGTTTGGGGTGGGTCTTGGGGGGACGGTCCATCCCATAAAAATGATGATCTCCTATCCCTCTGTTAGCCCTTGCAGGTTACAACACTGCAAAAGCTCTAGCCAGAACAGAGGACTATCCCAGCTAACACAGGCCTAGAGTTTGTGAAAGAAAAGAAAAGACCCGAATCAGAAAAATGCCACACCCACTTATTGAGAGACAACCAGTTGACTATAGCTTTCACAACTTAACTGCACAGGAACTTTGGATTCTGCGTGACCACCTCTGACCCCCCGGATGAATGAACAAGAGCCACAAACCAAGTGAGCAAGTTTAAATATTTTATTAGACACACACAGCACGTCAAATCATTTGGTTGGCATAGCAAGTCAAAATCAACATTTAACAATTAAAATGGAAGCGATGCTGAATTATCCCCTACAGTTAAGTATATGCAATACTAATACAACTCTATTCAAGCCCAAATATGGTCATTCTACCTAGGCGTCAAAGGGATAACAGTAAAAAATAAGTATTATAGAGTCTGTAATTCTGTGTAAAGAGAGCGCACTGGCTTGAGGTCACACTGACCAAGAAAGACCTGTGAGATGAGCTAGGCTTTCCCTTATTTAAGAGCTGCTGGTGCAGAAGCCTATAACCATGGCAGAAGCAGGCATCTGGGGGAACTATACACAGAGGCTAGGTATTGAAAATTAACAAAAAAGAAAAAATAACCCTTTCTAGACAGAACAAATGCTTAAAACCATTAAAGCTATGTTTAAGGCTCTACTGTAATACAAATAGACTGTAAAAGCAGGAGCAAGCATTTAATTTAATCAATTTAAGAATTAGTTCATTTTCTGTCTTCAACTAAACAAAAAGTCTTTTAGACATTACAATATCAATTAAACTAAAGAATATACATGTTTAGTTTATATAAAGGTTTAACTGCAATACAAAATCAGAGGAACTGTTAAGTTTGAAATAAGAGATTATAGTGCAGAATTTTTTTTAAGAGTTCTGGATCCTTCTAGAATATATCATTAACTCAAAGATAAGAACTGTCAAAGCAGATTGAGGATCAGATTTAATTGGGACTCCCGATGTATTCAATCTAGGGAAAATCCTATATAAGCCCAGAGCAAGACCCCATTCGATACCATTGAACTTGATCTTGCAAGCTGACGTGGTCCATGCTCTGAGGGTCTCTGAAAAACTAATTGCTGTTTGGTCGAAGTCAGAAGTCTCTGCCTTTTGAAGTTCTTATTTTTCATATATCCTACACTACACTTCCATATACTGGAAGGTAAGCATACATTTTAATGTATATCTCATTTACATTGGATGCATTTCTATAAGGTATAGATATGATGTTTTAGTTTTAAAAGAGTGATATGTTGAATGTTTTAGAACATAGCTGTTGGTGCTTTAGCTTTCTGCATGGATAGCCTAAGAGCTAAACATATGATAACCATATTTGTATAACTGTATTGAGCTGTTAAACCTGTAAAGGCACTGGAAATGCCCAGATTTCCTATTAGCAGGGATCCAAAGTGTTAAGAAAAACAGTGGTATTCTGTTTGTCAGTTCCAAACTGTTGTGACATACATTATATATTAAATAAACGGGGGTGGGGGGGATACATTTGTTAATCAGATTATTCTGCCATTTGTTGCAACTGTGATATCATTCAGTAAAGCAAAAATTGTAAAGGGGTACTTGAGTTGAAACCTCCAGGCAGAAGTTTTAAAAAAAAAGGTTGAAAACCACTGTGTTATGGTAATGGTCCAGCGTGTGTTAAATAATAAGTAAAGCTGTTTTGAATTTGTGATTTTATAAAAAGTATGCTTATAGAGAGAGCTGTTTCAGAGCGTGAGTTTTTGTTTTTTATTCTGCCTTGTAGTGGCCACTCCCCCAGTCAATTCCCAGCAATGAGCTTAAGCAGAGCATTTGCTTTAAGGGTCATTTCTTCTGAGAAATGATTGCTTTCTGTAAAGAAAGTGGCGGCCGTGGCAGAAATATAGAGCATCTCACACTCATAAGAGATGATGGTAAATCACATGCTTGTGTCAAGTTTCGGAACTGGAGGAAAGAGCATTGCCCTGGTTCCTTCGTCTTTCAGTGCAGCGGATTGGAAACAGATTCAAAGTGCGATCAAGCCCCATACAATCAGAACCATGTGTTCAGTACGGTCTCTGGGTGGAAACAGTTTGCGCTCCAGCTAACAAGTTCAAGAAGGTGCCATGTCTGAACCATCTGTTTGATATCATCATTTTTTTTAGTTTGTCTTTTTTTATTCATGATTTTGTTTTAAGAAAAGAAAAAAGTACATGTGGCTTTTTTTTCAACTACAAAACAATATAATATAAACCTTTTTTCACATACTATATACAAACTGCACATTCTTACAGCATTGGCCAAATCAGAGGAAGAAGGGGCATTCAAGGGACACACTGTACCAAAGACTGGGAGGTATAAAGAAATTATTAATGTGTTTCAGCCACTGTTGCGGTTTTTTCCTTTCCTTACATCTGCAATTCATATCAATACACCAATCAAGAAAATCAGTCGAAATCTGTTCTCCAAACAAGCTAAACAAAAAACGCCTACGTCCCCAGGATTTTTACTTTTCTAGACCTTGGTGATGCTGTGGGGAAGTATGGCTGGTGCTGCTAGAGTGCATAAAATAAATTTGTTAGTAATCCTTGCAAGCAGAGATGTACAGTACTCTAATCCAATACTTCTAGGTCCACGGCAGGCAGAAAATAGGGGTGTGCAAATACTCTAATTCCCTTTAACATGTTTAAGTTGTAGGCAGGGGTTAATTTATAAACAAAAAGATGCTGGATCTTATAATTAAGGAAGTGTGATAGCATTTTTTATTGACCTAATGTACTTACCTTACAGTAGCTCACATATATGCTTCACATTCTCATCTGCTTATGAACTGGGGTTTTGTGCCTTATTGTTGGTGTTGGTAGTTGCATATATATATATATATATATAATGTATTTATTGAATTGTCTTTAAAATTAATAAAAACATAATTCACAAAAAATAAAAAGGCGTCTATGCTGTGAGATTGTAGTTCTGCATTAAATCACTCAATGCAGATTTTCATTGCCATTGATTGGTACTCAATTGTATGTTAAAAAATGAGGAAAAGGTAGCCAGCTTCCTCTTTTACACCCAGGAAATTGAGAGTGGATGTCAGCGAGCTACCTGCCTCTGGAGGACAAAGGCCAGCCCTGCAGGTGTCCTCTCTGAGCTCACTGGACGCCTGGCCAGCAGGGTTCACTGTAGCGCGATGAGGAGAAGCATTCCCTATTACCGGTTGAGCCACTCGGGGACCCTGAAGTTATCATATTTTTAACAGGTCTGTTTTGATTTCATTTTATACCTGCTGACAATAAACATGTTAAAGGGATGATCTGCACTGCCCTTTGGGCCTTTCCTTCACTGTGTGTGTTGTGTAGATGTGCTGCACTGCCTCTTTCCTCTTTGCAGTGGCACCTGATGCACACAAGTCTGGACTAAAGACTGACTCTTTTTTTTTTTTTCGTATGCGCTTAGCATGCAGAAATTACATAGTTATATTGTCACAGTCAGGTGCCTCAGCCAGTCGTGGCTGGCATCATCCAAATCGGTGAAGTTGCTGGGGCACCTGAAGCGAGGGCAGGAGTATAGAATGTGGTCGGCCGTCTGCTCCTTGCCGTCGCCACATTCACAAATTGGGTCATCAGTGAGACCCCACTTGTGTAGGGTGGCCCGGAAACGGCCATGTCCAGTTCTTAGTCGGTTCAGCTTGACCCAGGCTTGTCTGGGTAGATCATTTCCAGCGGGTTTGTTAGATACTTTGTTGATAAACTGTTTCAGTCTGTGGTTGTTATTATTCCACGTGTCTTGCCACTTTTTGTTAGCCCAATTGGTGCCATTGTCGTTATTTGCTTCTTTCATAAGGCGCCTCATTGTGTTAGAAGGTGGGTGCCGGTTTTCTAGGCGGAGGATCGTGGTGTTCCGGTTGCAGATGGCATAGTGCAGCAGGTGGTTGGGGTCATCCAAGGCTTTCAGTGCAAGGTTGATGCAACTTGCTTCTCTGCGAAGATTTGGTGGAGAGATGCCGCTGAGAATCGGTAGCAGCTCAGTGGGCGTAGATCTAATGCACCCGGTGATAATGCGCATGCTGTTGTTCAGGACTGTGTCTACCTTCTTTGTGTGGCTGCTGTTGTGCCAGGCAGGAGAGCAGTACTCAGCTACCGAGAAGGCTAGAGAAAGCACAGAGGTGCGTAATACGGTGAAATTTGCACCCCAGCTAATGCCAGCTAGTCTTCGCAGGAGGTTGTTCCTTGCTTGGATTTTTGCTGCTGTTTGTTCGAGATGTTGTTTGAAGGTCAGTGAGCGGTCAAGGACAACTCCTAGATATTTCGGGCTTTTCTCAAATGGGATAGTTTTGTCTTCGCACTTGACGTTGATTGTTATGTTAGCAAGGCGATTGGCGAGGTGGAAAATCCTGCTCACTGTCTTGGCGAAGCTAAGTTTTAACCTCCAATCTTTGAAGTAGCAGTTCAGCTTGTTCAGGTCAATCGATAATGTAGTTTCTATTGCTTTGATGTCTGTAGAGCAATGCATAATAGCGATGTCGTCTGCGTATATGTACTTTTTGGCAGTTGTACATGGCAGATCAGCTGTGTATATGTTAAACAGCATTGGCGCCAGCACCGAGCCTTGCGGGACACCATTCTTAAGGTAGAATTTCCTGGAGGTGTCGTTGCCCAGTGTTAAGGTAAATGATCTGTTAGAAATTAGTTCTTGGATAAAGAGGACCAATTTCTTGTTTGGGATGATACGAAGCAGTTTGAGTATGAGTCCTTTATGCCAGACCGTGTCATAAGCTGCTGTTAAGTCCACAAAAACAGCACCCACTTTCTTTTTTTCTTGGAAGCATTGTTTGATATCATCGACCATACAACAGACCTGGTCGGTTGTTGATCTATTTGGCCTGAAACCTGCTTGTTCATTTGGGAGCTGTGGGTCTATGATAGAGCTTATTCTGTTGTATATTAGCCTTTCCATAAGCTTCAAGCTGATGCAGAGGAGGCTGATTGGCCGGTAGCTTTTTGTGTCATCAAGTGGTTTGTTTGGTTTAAGAATAGCAATGACTTTTGCTGTTCTCCAGATCTTAGGCATTTTGTTTAGTAATAGACAGTTGTTGAAAAATGCTAGTAGCCATTCTAAGGCAGGTGCAGAGAGGTGGGTAAGCTGTTCAGGGTGCAGGTGGTCAGGTCCTGGAGCTTTCCCTGCCTTGAGGGTGGAAATCGCTGCAATCAGTTCTGGATAGGTGAAGCTGCTGTGACTGTTATCATCTGCTGAGCTGGCTCGCCAGCTGTCGTGAATCTCTTGTTTAACTTTCCTGGCAAACTGCTTGTCTATGTGGGTTGGTTTGCCATTGTCAACAAGCACCTTTGCGACGTCTTTGGCTTTGACCTGGTTTTGGATTTGTGGTTTATGGCTTTGGCCAGTCAGTCGGTTGATGGTTTGCCAGGCTCTTCTACTGGAGTGCTTCGTGTCGATTTTAGAGACCGTATTGTTCCACTCTTGTTTCCTTTTGTTGTCCAGGTATTCTATTAGAGCCGAGCCAATGGATTGCGCTCTTTCTGTTGTGGTTGCTGAATCAAGTTCAGAGGCTAAGTTCGTACATTCTTCGTCCCAGCCGGGAATGTAGGTCTTTCGGAAACCTCTTGGGATATGATTGTTAGATGTGGAGATAATCATATTGCAGAACCTTGAGTACGAGTCGTTAACATCAGTTGAGTTTGGATCTGGAAGTTTAAGCGGAAAGGGGCTGGTTTCTTTGGTGAATTCAGTCCTGAAGACTGACTCTGATAGAGACAAAAAGCCTGACATGGCATTCTAACTAGCTGACAGAGCTCAGCCAAGTTCAAACTTTATAACCTTCTGTGCCATTTCAAACATACCATTCCGAAAGATCTTTTCGGTTTTGCTCGTGCTTTTTCCACAGACAACTTTAATGTTTTCAGAATGTATTTTTAGTGTCCTGGATGGCCAATGTGAGGTGAAACCACCTTTTTTTAATAGGTCCTGGGGGGAAGATTCAAGTTACAGCATACAGACCACATTCGTATTTACAGTGCCAGTCCTAATTATAGAAGTACTACATTACAGACAGCTACATGAAATATGGCTCCAATCCAATATATTTGTATTTAATTAAAATTGTCCAAACATTGACAGGGCTTCAAATCCTTCCAAAAACAGGAGGAGCTTTTCTACTTTTACATGGGTTTGCTAAAGTGAGTTATGAAAAGTAAGGGTAGTCCTAAAAAAACAGAACAGTTAAACCTGTTGTAAAAGCTCAAATAATGTTAAGGTCTGGCACAATATTAGCACTTTTGGTCACACCTGGTGAGGTATTTGTGGTGAAAGCAGCTTGTTCATCCAAACTCACTTTTTTTTTCTTCCAGCTGTCTATCATGAAAGTTTAAAAAAAAAAAAATTAAGATGGAATGCAGATGGTATAGTGTTCTTGTGTGTTGAGAAGAACAATCCAAAGGCAGTATGATGAGTATTCATAACCTGTATTCATTTAATTGTTAAACCTAAAACAAACAACTTTGCGCTTCCAGCTTGCAACTGCAACTTCCCGCTATCCCAAAACCCGGACTGGAGTGACGTAACAATCAGCTACGTTACTTCACTCAAAACATGGACTGGACTCAAACAGCGCCACAGTATTATAACAACATTACAGATGGCAGTGCTAAAAACAACACAAACTGGGTCATATTCACAATGCATTTACCATCTTGTTAAGTTGTAAGTAAAACAAAGCATTGATGTAGAACATTTTCAAATAAATATCTCAGGAGGATTATTTAAGAGCTCCTGAATGCACCTTAGTAGTTTCTTGCTTTGGTAGCATTATCAGTTTTTTCTTTTATTGAGAAAGGCCACAAACTTGTAAGTGCTTTATAACGGTAATACTTTAAAATAGTGGACACAAATTCACAATGAATTCCGGCTGAATACCACAAGGATAACACCTGGATATCACTAATACCTGAAAGTTATGCACTTCCTCTGAGTTCTGAAGTAATTTATTTTGAATTCAGCCCAGTTAATTCATGTAGATTTAATTACCCATATTCATTCATGTTCCTTTGTAACAAAGGAATTCAAAATGAACTACTTTAGAACTCAGAGGAAGTGCATAGGATCTTCAGGTGTTATTCCTGTGCCATTCAGCCAGAATTCATTATGAATTTGCAACCATTTTGTTTAGTGAAAATGTCTAATTCCTACTTTATACATGTGGTCAGGCTAAATTGGCAATCAGTTAACTAATTTAGCTTGATCACATTCTATCATGCGTTAGCTGGTTCACCTTCAAACTGTTGAATCTGAAAAAATATTCCTTAACATTTGGCAGCTCATGGGTACAGAGTCTAATACTCTTTTAGCTAATTCTCCTGCCAAGAAGCAGTAAAAGTAAATCTACCCTGTGTTCAGTCTGTTTTGCTTTGTTAAATAAAATTGTATTAGGGTAAATTGGAACATACCTGACAGCATACTGTAATTTATTTATTTATAATTTCACAATAACTGAAAAAACAACTGCCGAGCAAGGGCTGCCAGAAGTCCAGGACCGAACCAGACAGCACATTCTTCCATTGAATCTGCAGTCTAGAATCCTGTGTCATACCAAATCATGGCAGCTTTGGAAACCATACCCTAATCTGTTGGAACCCCTTGATCCTGCCTGCCAAGCTCCGGTCTCAGCATTTCCACAGCTTGGCTCGCCAAACCTTCCTTTTCTCAGTAAACGTTTTCTTTGTATTTACACTGTGGCAAAGTGGTTGCTGATTATGTACAGGTGCAGAGGTGATGCAGTGCAGGAATAAACAGACAGAGATTTGTAATCCGGTATGGAAAATAGACGTTTTATTTTCGTTATAATCCAGGTCTGGTGACCAAATAATAAACTCTGGTTATACACAGCGATGCATAAAACACAGAGAACAGTAACAGGGATTGCAGCCCTAAACAATAAACACAGTATCTCTCCCACAATATACAACCACGGTCACCAGTCCTGGGTGCGTGCTGTAGTGCTCGTGGTGGGTGATACAGTTTAAAGAGTGACAAATAATGCAGTGCTGTTCCGGGTTCGGTGCTGGCTCTTAGCGACAGCTCCGGAATGTGTTAACCGTCTATAAACAGTGTGGAGTAGTGGAGTAGTGGTTAGGGCTCTGGACTCTTGACCGGAGGGTCATGGGTTCAATCCCCGGTGGGGACACTGCTGCTGTACCCTTGAGCAAGGTACTTTACCTAGATTGCTCCAGTAAAAACCCAACTGTATAAATGGGTAATTGTATGTAAAAATAATGTGATATCTTGTAAGTCGCCCTGGATAACGGCGTCTGCTAAGAAAGAAATTATTATTATTATTAAACACACAAGTAACAATTATAGACAAGACAAACAAAACAAACACTCACAATACTTTTAATACACAGTGCACGGGTCCTTCCAGGTCTATTTCGAAACCAAAAGCAAAGGAAAAGATTTACAATTCTCCGGACCCTTTTAAGCGATTATGCATGACCCCTTGGTAAATGATTGCAGCTGACTCTATTGCCTGCAGCTGCTACCTCGTTTACCTCGTCAATACGTTCCTGCAGTGGAGTCTTGTCTTTTTCCAGGCTGACTGACCTCCCAATCCAGGGAATGAACTGTCAGGCCAACCTGTCCAAAACCTTTCCCTTTCGCTACTTAGTGCCCTCACAGGTCGAGAGGGAGATTTACAACCAAAACTCATTATATTTCCGTCACAACACCTAGCGGTATTTAAACTGAGCCAGACCTAACCTGCTCACTTCACAGACACATCAAGCACATGGAAAATCACAACGATACATTTGTACAATTAGATCACTTTACCATGCAGACGCAGTCCAGAACAGGAGAGGGGAGCTGTCTACTTATATTTGAGAATTACTTGGGGAGGGAAATTACACAAGTCCAGATTGCTCATACTGGACTCTACTTTTTTACTGTGATATTTTGTAAAAATTGTAAGTTGCCCTGGATAAGGGCACATGCTAAGAAAGAAATAATAATTGCTATATACCGGCACAGGGAATTAAACCAGGACAGCCAGGTTTGACACCCCCATGGTGCTGACAAGACAGTGCTTCCTTTACTAACACCATGTTGTGGCACAGGTTGGTTAATAAAGCACTGTACCATGTTGGTAGTGAAAGAATGAGTTTGTCCTGTTTTAGGTACCTGAGGCTACTTATACAAGCTGCTTAACACAGCGTCAGGAAAAAAAAAAGTTTACAAACACTGGAGCACAAGCCTGGGACTCTGACTTATCTTCTGAACAGGCACCGTACCAAAGCGCCAGACCAGAGCTAACTCAGTCTTTGCATCGCCATCGTAGATCCTCTTCAGGGCTTTCTCCATTTATTTCTATGTTACTCCAGCTTCAAGATATGTATAGTTTATTTTGGCAAGTTTCTTTTAGTATTTCTCAATTCAGCACTACTGAGTGTCTAATAGTTATGGATGAACTCCTGCTTGGCTCCTCTATGTATCATCTCCTATCTCCACCCTCTTAATGACACACGTTATGGCCCAACCACTAATCACATTTTGGTCCTAAAACCTGCCCACACATGTTCAGGCACAAGAATAAAACCAAAATAACCTAGTAAGACAAAGCAAACCACAGGTATTTATTTAGCAAGCCCATATCACCCCACCCCAGTATATCAACGATCCCCTCCAGCTGGCTGAGGATTCCTCCAATGACCAGGCTGGAAACTAGCACCCATAATCTGTAAGGGCTACACCCCCTAGAACTCCTATAATCATGTTTTTTTTTTTTTTTACTGATATACAGTATTTACAGAGACCTATACAGTACAAGTGAATGATATAGACCTTGCACACAAAGCATTTTGGTGACAGAATATTTGAGGTTTTACTCTTTTTATATTGGCATTTTTTTGTAAAAGTTGATATTAAATCAGCCTCTCAACACTATAAACCAAAGTCAACTGGCAAACTACAAACCCCACATATGAAACACACGCGGCTATCCAGCAGTGACCTGCTAATTCACCTTGCACTGAACTGCCATTAATCTTATTAATCAAAACCAAAAACACAGTCCATGACTTCATGGCAATGAGGTGAGGGAACAGGGCGAGGAAGTCTTTTGACTGGGGCGTCAGCAGCATGCGAACCACATCGAGGGCATGACTGAATCCTTGCAGAATCCCAGCAACGTGATTGGACTGCTGAAGCAATGCCATTCTCATCTGAAGGAAGCTGGAACCCTGGTGTGAAACATAATCCAGTGACGCTGTAGGAAATGAATCACTTACCGGTGTAAGATGACACAGGGCAGTGACATTTACGAGATCCTTACTTCTAGGATTTATGGTACCAACCCATGGAAAAAGACATTTAATACCGCATACATACATTGTGCATTATGCTGCTACTAAAACTTTTTTTTGTACTGTATTGTGTGCACTGCTACATGTTGTTATGCATTATTGGGGCAGGGATGAAGTAGTTACATGGATTGTGTATACACACTGTACATATTTTAGTATTCTTAAAGGAAATAATTTTCCTATAAGCTTCAGTGTTTAATAGTCTTACCCATGTATAATAAGGTTGAAGATAAAAATGCTAACCTCAGTTTTTAAAAACAAACTCTACCACTAGTACCTGCACACAACAAAACACAGTCAATACTAAAACAAATAACAATGGCCTGCAGATTTAAAGTTTTATCTGAAGAAGCCAGTGACTATTTGTGGAAGAGCCAGTGCTCTTGTGATTTATATGTCATCACAAATCCCTGAGAGAATTATTATGCACAGCTGGGTGTACATCAATATATTATTATTATTATTATTATTATTATTATTATTATTATTATTATTATTATTAAAATGTTGTCAAATCTAGACAAATTGGAAGATACACTATAGAAAGCCTTGGGTCTGCTTTTTCTGTACCTGCGTCGACTATGTTAAATGTTTCATATTGTGCGGTTTTGCCAGATTTCCACATTTTGGGTAACAAACAATGAACAAACTTTTTTTTTTTAAGTTTCAGTTTAGAAATGAACTCAGTCTGACAACACTCTTGTCTTAACACTCTTAACCCAGACACACATTTTGTTAGTGTGCAGTAAGCCTGACTTTCGGGCATATCTTTTTCAAAAAATATATTTTGTAAATGACGAGGCGGCTTGCATATGGGTCTACTTTGAGTTTAACATTTTATAAATAGTTTTTGCACAGTTTAGTTGGGTCCAGTTAGCAAATTTGCACAAACATACACCAGAGCCTTAACTTAACTGAGAATTGATTGCAAGATGATGGTGTCTGAAAGCTAAAGGTAAACTTCTGATGGAACAACCCAAATGTGCTAGCTAAACACAGTGAATTGCTTGGCTGTGGACAGAGTGCAGAAGCGGTGTTAACCAGTGCCCCTGAAATGCAGGAAGCCAGGGCCGCACAGGTTGCAGCAC
The DNA here is from genome assembly GCF_902713425.1 of Acipenser ruthenus. NCBI lineage: Eukaryota > Metazoa > Chordata > Actinopteri > Acipenseriformes > Acipenseridae > Acipenser > Acipenser ruthenus. The sequence continues at coordinate 90,618,383 of NC_081190.1, read as the reverse complement.
TGAAACTGCAATGAAGTATTACAATGAAGTATTAACTTCTGCGCCTCAAGCCATGCCCTTTCAGAAAGACAGATTGCCCCCAACAGGGCCGTTTCCTACACGCTTCTAACATGAATACATCTGTAGCAGGAAATCTGTGAGTTTAACCTTACAAGCAAACTGGGATCCACTAAACCCATAGCGACCCCACACCAGGGAGGGATACATTAATTTCTCACCTCTCAAATTGTTTTCTAACAGCCTCTGGTAGCATGGGGCTCGGGGTCAAAAGTATAAGTGTAGCAGAGAGTCATTGCTCATTTTCGACACCTTGGCAGATTTCCCTGCACGTTCATGCCCCTGCTTTTTGGACCAACATGAGTATAGCCAAAAAATATGAAAAAGTGTAATAGATAATCCATTCAATTTGAAAATCTTCAATTATATTCAAGTGCAGTAGATTGCTGTCTGATATAGGGAATAGCTTCTTTTCAAAATTTGAATGGTTTGGGCCTGATCTTTGTTCCGTAAGAGAAAAAATGAATGTCATAAAAGTAGCAAGTTTTAGCACTAAAAGAAAATTAATACAGTTTAATAAAATAGCAGAGAAATGATTTGCCAAATGTCTCAAACAGAAGTCTTTCTAGGTGTCTTCAGTATCTTAATGTATTGAGAAACAGCACACATGGTTTCACAGAAGAGACATAGAAGTACCTAATTTCTGATTCAATACCTACCTTAGAACAATTAAATTGACTCTTGGACATAGGAAAAACCATTCTATTAGTTCAAATTCACTCTGTATTTTGTTTCCTAAAAGGGTTTAGTTTAGTCACTTTTTACATGTGAATGGAACTGTCTAGAATGCCCTTTACTCAACCTCTGGCCCTTATGCTACTTTCTGCAGGAGCTGTGCCAATTCCCAACAAACACAAAGTATAATACACTACAGTGTAAAGAGCAATGAAAGACCATAACCTCACTAACCCCAAACAAGTTGGTCTTCAGACAGGCATGACTGCAGCTTATTCCAGTTGGAGCTTGCTGCTGAATTTTTCCTGTATAAAATATTTAACCTAAAAGCCTCTAGATATCTTTCATCTGATGTTTGTTTTGGTTATGTTGTTTTTCTTTCATTCACACAAAAAGGTCAAAAAAACAAAACAAAGAACGATTTCTGGTGATCCCAGACGCAATAAAAACAATCATCTTATCAGGGACTTTTTAAAAATGTATTTATTTTTATTTTTAACACTACCATGACAGAGATCTGTGTTGATTGCAAGGTAAAGTAATGTGGGCTGTTTACATCATGTTAACATGTATAGGTGTGTCCTTTCATAGATTAGGTTAGTGGAGTAATTTGCCCAAAATCATTCTGTCCATTTTACAGTAAAGTCTGACTGCAATTACATGCAGAGCAGATTTAAACTGTCCTGAAAAACACAGCACCAATGGGGAGGCAACTAACACTAAGCCAGCACTTTCTGTTCATCTCTCATTCCAGCATATACTGTAGTTTAAAGAACAGTATCACATCCATATATGCTATAACAATACCTGTTAGATTTACTTAACCTTGCTGTGCAGTTTCCTATCTTCACGGATCATTTGAAATAACTTTCAGTACTTTTTTGACATTATGAACTGCTTTGGGCAAGTCTGATCTATCCCAGAAGCTTGGTGGTATTCTTGCATTTTTGGCTGCAGTCTTGAAATTATTATTATTATTATTATTATTATTATTATTATTATTATTATTTATTTCTTAGCAGACGCCCTTATCCAGGGCGACTTACAATTGTAAGCAAATACATTTCAAGTGTTACAATACAAGTAATACAATAAGAGCAAGAAATACAATAACTTTTGTTCAAGCAAAGTACAAGTGTGACAAACCACAATTCAATAATACAGCAGATAATAGTGATAGTTACATCATGATATGATTAAATAGTGATAGTTACATCAGGATGTGATTAAATACAAAGTACTTTTCAGTCAGGTAGCAGCAGGTGCACCCCAATAATAGTCAGCAGATGCACCAATTTTTCTTACTCAATAGTTCCCCCAAGCTAGCTTTTACAGACAGTAGCTGCTCAGGTTGCTAGGATATGGTCAGTCTGGTATCATGGGCAGCAGTGTCATCTAGGATGAATTAACTCAATGGCCTATCTTGTTTCAGTTTTTGTATTTTAGATAGCATTAAAACTTATTTTTTAATTTTTATAAAATACTTACTGCAGCAGTAATTGCATACAGTAAATTCAAGACCGCTATGGTTGTAAGCTGATGTCAGAACCAGCGTTCGTGTTGTCTTCTCGTGCCCCATGCCTAGTCATTCTGAACTGTCATTCTGGCATTTTGGGTAGGCTATTTATTAATTTATTCATTAAGGTAACATTACTGTAATAATAGAAAAAAGATTTTCAGACACACACAATTATTAATATATTAGCCAGCTCAGTTTTTTTTTAATTTAAATTGTGTCAAGTGCCGTTCGCCTCCACAGACTAGGTGGTAGTATTTGAATAACAGATTACTTCTATTGCAGACAGCAGGCAAATCTTGATTCCTGTAGTCTTTTAAAAATAACTGCATATTAATTTTAGTTAGCACTTTGATGGCTGGAATTATATTTCTGGGACATAAATTGAAAACACACATAACATTCGCTCAGATAACCCAACATTTTCAGACAAGGTCATATTGTTTATAGTTGAAAAAGAATGCATGTCCAACACTATGAAGTATGAACTGGAGGTGGGCAACGATATGACAATTTTATATCGATATCATGCATGTATTTGAGATCGATATTGTTAATATCGAAGTCTTCCAAAACAAAGAAAAATGTTATCACACAATTACAATATATATATATATATATACATATGTATGTTAATTGTATGAATTGGATGAAACTAGACTCGCCCGGGTTAGCCCCGAAATTCAGTGAAAACTGTTGAAAAAAGTCAACTTTTCCAAGTTTATTTATTTATTTGTATGTATTTCTTAGCAGACGCCCTTATCCAGGACGACTTACAGTTGTATACAAAAAATACATATCAAGAATTACAGTACAATTAAGGGCAAGATACAAAATACAATTTGATGTCAGGGCAGTTCAAGAGCAGATACCAGTGTTGATAGTTTATTCATGGTTAGATACGAGTGCAAGTGAAATACAAGATACTACAGATTGGATTAAGTGCAGGATTAAATACAGTAAAACAAGGAGCAGATAAGTGCAAGTTAAACTGCATTAAAGGCAGAGTGCTATATTGTCCAGAAGGGAAGATTTGAGTTTTACAGGTGTTGTCTGAAGAGGTGTGTCTTGAGGAGGTGCTGGAAGGTGGTCAGGGACTGGGCAGTCCTGACATCCATAGGAAGGTCTTTCCACCACTGCGGGGCGAGGGTGGAAAATGAGTGGGCTCTGGAGGCAAGGGAGCGTAGAGAAGGTACAGCCAGTAATCTAGTGCAGGTGGAGCGGAGTGGTCGGGTGTAGGGAGAGATGAGGGTCTGGTGGTAGCTGGGTGCAGTCTGGTCAAGGCATCGGTAGGTGAGTACAAGAGTCTTGAACTAGTGATCGGGAGCGGTGATCGGGAGCCAGTGGAGTGAACAGCGGAGTTCTGGATGAGCTGGAGCGGACGGGTGGTGTACGCAGGGAGGGTAGCCAGGAGGGAGTTGCAGTAGTCTAGGCGGGAGAGTACCAGGGCCTAGACGAGTAGTTGCGTGGAGTAGTTGGTGAGGAATGGTCGGATTCTTCGTATGTTGCTCAGTAAGAAATGGCAGGTGCATGCTAGAAAGGAGATGTGCTGGGAGTAGAGAGGCAGGGGTCCAGGGTTACTCCGAGATTCTTGACTGAGGAGGAGGGAGAGAGCCTGGAAGATTCCAGAGGAATGGAGAGAGAGAGAGATCAGAGGAGGGGGAAGATGAGGAGGGGAAGTAAAGGAGGTCAGAATTAGAGAGGTTGAGTTTGAGGTGATGCGAGTGCATCCAGGAGGAGATAGCAGACAGACAGGTAGAGATAAGAGAGGGGATGGTGGGGTCAGAAGGGGGGGAGGAGAGGAATATCTGAGCATCATCAGCATAGAAATGGTATGAGAAACCATAGGATGCGATGAGGGGGCCCAGGGAACAGGTGTAGAGGACCCAAGACTGATCCTTGGGGGACACCTGTTAAGAGAGGGTGAGGTGTGGAGGTTGAGCTGTGCCAGGTTACCCAGTAGGTGCCCGCTCAATGATTTTAGAGAGGAAGGGTAAGAGGGAGACAGGACAGTAGTTCTGGAGGGAGGTGGGGAATAGTTTTTCGATGAGGGGGTTGATATAGGCTTGTTTGAAGGCAGAGGGAAAGACGCCAGAGAGGAGAGAGGTGTTGAGAAGGGAGGAGATGAAGGGGAGTAGAAAAGGGGCAGCAGCTTGAAAGACATGTGGGGAGGGGATCCAGGGCGCACGTGGTGGGTTTGTGGCCCTGGAGGAGGGAGGAGAGGTCAGAGTCTGGGGGAGAGAAGGAGGAGAAGGAGGGTAAGTTAGTAGGGGAGACAGAGGGTGATGGGGTTGGAAGGAAAGGGGGTGGGGGGACGGAGAGGTAATAAAGAGTTTGCGGATATCAGAGATTTTAGAAGAGAAGAAAGAGGCAAAGTCATCAGAGGAGATAGAGGAGGGAGGAGGAGGGGGAGGGTTGAGGAGGGAGGAGAAGGTAGAGAATAGTTTCCGGGGTTTGTTAGTGGATAATAGATTGGAAACAGGAGCGTTTAGCAGAGGAGAGAGTAGAGAAGGAGGAGAGGAGGGAGTGGTAGAGGTCTAGGGAAGCAGGGTGTTTGGTTCTCTT